>NC_138967.1:181962500-182562500 GCF_055761805.1 Camellia sinensis
ACCCTTAATAAAATCCTATCATATCTCATATTTATTTAGAATAAAAAAACAAAAATTACATGGTGTAATGATCATTATTTGAAAATATTTCATTTTTTAAAATCTCTTAATCTATATTCCTCTTAATCCTCTCAATAGTCTCCAATATATTCCGCAAAGACGGTTAATCTATAAGTTCACATTTTTATTTAAACATGAGATTTAAAATTAATTAGAATACATAATCCAATCTTTTGATCTAATCCTCCAAGACAAACATAATCATCGAGCGTCTACCGTCATTCCTCATTAAAATAGCCTAAAGTTAAACACAACTTTTGTAACTCGACTTTCTTTTTTTTTTTTTTTTTTTTTTTTTTTGGAAACATTTTCAAGTTAAAATTTTCTAGCCAAATTTCTATAAAATAAGTTTTGGATATTTATAAATATTTGCAAATTATAGAAGAGTTGAAATCAAAATGTTTGATTTTTGTAAGTTAATCAAAAAATCACTCGCTTAACCATTGGGTTATCCTTGTTGATAAATTTAGTTATTCAAAATGTATGGATTAAATTTATTAAAAAGGACATTTATTCATAAATTTCTCTTAACTTATTTATATTCCATTTAATCCAAATTATTTTTTTATATTTCAATAAGTCATATAGGTAACATAGATACCAAAATATCTCTAATAATAATATTCATACAAAATTATGTTATTAACTAATTGGGATATAAGTATTTGAAAAAAAAAATTCTAATAAATTCCGCTTATTAGAAATACGACATATATTACAATAAAGTTAAATTTATAGTATACGCTTTATTTTAAAGTACATATATATGATTTTTTTTGCTTGTTTTAAGGTTTTAATTCACAATAAAATCTTATTTCGGCCAATTAATATGTGAGGCATATCTTTTTTCAAATCAACAAGTTTTAAAATTTATTAAAATTTAAATTAAATTTAAATAATTTACTATTCGACTTGTTTAATAGTTTAGTTCTATATTTGTCATTAGTATTCATTTAAAAAATAAAATATATACAGAAATAGTACAAAAATTGGAGTTTTCTAAATGATACTATTGATCCTTTCATTTTCATCTTTAAATTTCATTAAATTTGTTCCTTAGGTTGATTTTTCTTGATTGATAACCCAAGTCTTGGAATCTTATAAACCATGGAGTACGAATGTTGAACAGTCTACTATTGTACAATGGGTATAATTTGCACGGAAGATATTTTTTAAAAAACATTTTCTTAAAAGCATTTTTCTTTAATTTTGACAATTAAAATTTGTACAAGAGGTTAATTGATAGTGACAGGTCAAAACAAGCCATGATGCAAATACGTAGGCCATATTAAGAATTGATACATGTAATTAGGATAAGTAAAGTACAAAATACAAATATAAGAAGAATATAAATATTTTCGTTGTTCCTACCAAAAGAAAGTTATGAGTCATAATATAAGACAGAAAAAAGCAACACTTCAATTATAAATATATAATATTAAAGTAATGTGGCAGAATTGTAAAATATCAAAAATATCCTTAGTGTTACCGTTTCTTCTTTGCAATGATCCATTCTACCCAATAGATCACTCTTATAGGATATAGTATTTATGACAACACTTTTAACATTGTTAGTTTTTTTCTTTTTTGTAAACGTGAAACAAAAAGTATAAAGACTTTGAAATGTTCATTAATTCAGAGAGGTCGCCTATTAATTATAACTTTGAAATTTTTCTTCTTGATGCCTTCTAATCTAAATTTTTACAATTAACCCCGATAATTATTATTATTATTATTATTTTTTTTTAAGTTTTTCGTGATCACTGAATAAACAGTGACTTGGTTGTATTCTAAGATCTCATGGCGAGTACCAACCTTGTGAGTATTGCCTTTGTGAAAGTTCTATGCAACAGAGTATGTAATAGTAGTGGAGTGCCTCTCTATTTGTTTCGATGAAAAATATTTTAATGAAAGTCATAATCAATAAAAAAATAAGCTTACTCTGATAAAAGATGTTTTCTACTTTTGAAAGATGAAAAATATTTTTTGGATTAAAGTCTTGCCGATGCCACCACCACACTACCACTAATATATTAATTTCAAGTCACAATTAAATATAAAAAAAAAAAAAAAATTACTTGCTCCTAAAACAAACAGTGAATATAATGAGAATACTAGAGAAAGGAAGAGACCATTGTTAGGTCTCCATCATGTCAATATATATGTATATTCTTCATACTTCTCTAATTTAATTCTATGCATATGAACATGTTGTAACAAGAAACATTTATTAAGCTTTCAAATTGTACATTGTATCAAATCTAACTAAAAGAACCTGAACTCCAAAAAGAAGAACAGGTTTATAAAACTTAACCCAGTAGCTGAAAAGAAATGTTGTAGTCTTTCACAACAGTAAAGATTTTCATTTTTTTAAAACAGTTTTTGGGGCATATAATTTGCATCAATATAGTGTGTTTCTATTGAGCATTTAATAGATAATGGTCATTTCATTGGCTGAAGCTTTTGCTTTTGAAGAACTAGCAGCCTCAAGAACATTCCTTTCAATGAAGAAGCCAGGTTGTTTGGCCTGAGGCAAGGCACCTTCACTACCCAACATCAGAACCACAGATGACATGCTTGGCCTATCTTCTGGAGATTGTTGCACACATAAAAGACCCAAGTGGATTGATCGCCACACTTCAGTTAGGTAACATAAGTCCTATAGAGCCTCATCAATCAATTCCAATGATCTACCTTCTTCGTAGAGTCTCTATACCTGAACAGATTCTCACACAATCCAACAATTGTGAATGTTTTGGAATAGCGAGAAAAGAGAGATTTAAGACACAATCATATAAGAATACTTCTAAACTCAGTACACTTACATGGCCAAGGAGGTTGAGGTGGTGATCTGGATGATGAAAACCTCTATTTCTCTTTCCACTCACAATCTCTAGCACCAAAATGTCAAAGTTGAATACATCTAATTTTACTAAAGACAATCCATCCACTGCATACTCTGGAGACATGTAGCCACTCTAAAAAAAATGTTGAATGAAGAACTAGATTTTGAAGCAATAGACAAAACATGTCGTATTGATTCTTACTATGTTCCGACCACTTTGTTTGTATTTGCTTCTGTCACATTTCCTCGAAAACTTCTAGCCATTCCAAAGTTTGATATTTTTGGGTTCATGTCAATATCTAGCAAAATATTGCTAGCTTTGAGATCTCTGTGAATAATTCTCAGCCTGAAATCTTTATGAAGATAAAGAAGCCCCCGTGCAATCCCATTAATAATGTGGAACTGCTTTGGCCAATCCAGTAATCCGCTTTGGGTTTGATATATATGTCCAAATGTTTGTCTGTTAAATGCTCCCAAATTTTGGGAGATCTGGTTCATGCAAATGCCCAAGTAATAAAAATCACATACAATTATTATGAAATAAATCTAAAGGTTTATATGGAACTAAAAAGAATAAAAATAAAAATAAAAATAAAAAGAGGAAAAAATAAAGAAAGATCGTTGCCTGGTTTGAGAATGGAATGGTTGTGATTATACACAAGGTAGGGTAAGTTATACTAACTTGCCTTTAGATTTAAAGAAAATACATCGATTTTCACAAGTTTGACATGGTTTTAATTCATACAATATTTTTCCCATTTTCATTAAAAAAATTCATTATTCGTATGGATGAAAAAATGGCGATAATCTCTTTTACACCGAAATGTATATTTTGCTTTGTTTATCCCTGCTACACACCATCTATATTAATTTTGATCTTTTTAGCTTTACTAAAAGAGTGATCAATGTAATTCTGTCAAACTTGTAGAGCTTAATGTATTTTTTCTAAACCCAAGGGTACCCTATATAGTATTATAGTTTACCCTATATAGTATTATAGTTTCAAGAGAGCCAAACCAACAATGAAATAGTCCGGGCTTTTGTTGGGCTTGTACTTGTAGATCAACATCTTTTCTTCTCCTTGAATGCAGCATCTTAGAAGTTTTACAAGATTTCGGTGTTGAAATTTGGCAATACAGATAACTTCAAACTCATCAAGTCCTTGGCTAGAATTCTTTTAGAGCCGTTTCACGGCTATTTTTTGTCTCCCTTCTAGCATACCTTGAGAATTACCATTGTACAATGTTCTTATGTTCGAAATTAAAAGAAAACAATTTTTTACCAGTGATTTATGTTACAACATTACCAAATACATACTTAAAGACATAATTACACCAAGGTTGTCTAGCAAGGTTAGGGCAGTGCATGTCCTACTTTGGATGGGTGAGTCTGGATAGGTGGATGGATGGAATTTTCTGACTTAGAACTTCTGTTCAAGATTTAGAAAATATTACCTTTTCCCCATCATTCCTAAGCAAAAATCCAGTCTCAATCATATTTCATTAGAGCACATGCAGAGATAAACTTCTTCTCAAAAGCAGGTGTATTTGTCAAATTTTTTAATTCAGGCTGGTGGGTTCTGCATAAAAATATTGTAGGGAAATATTAGTATAGGAATATGAAAAAATGTCAGAAAGATGCGGTCATACTTCACCAAAATGAAAGCAGTGTACACTTTACTGTGAAAAATTTTCGTGTTAGAAACGTACTGTTCATGGAAAGAAGTGATGAAAAAAGTTGAATAATTTTATGGTTTCCACATAGGCTGGATGAGATTGGGTGTTGATCACATTCGTATAGATTACATAATAATCTTTACATTGTTACCTTGTAAACAGGTTTTTGAATTCAGTTTTTTACAAATTGAGTCACTACAAAAAAAACACCTTTGGCGACTAAATTTTTAGTCGCCAAAGGTCCCATTTTAGTCGCCAAATGTCAAAATTTCACTTTTCCCGACTAAAAAGTTTAGTCGCCCGTGTTGTCGCCAATAAATGGTCGCGGATGCCTTTGGCGACTAAAATACTGTTGGTCGCCAATATATATGTCTTCAGCGACTAAAGATTTCGTCGCCAATAGTCATTTTTATTTTATTATTTATACCTTTGGCGACTAACAGTTTAGTCGCCAATAGTTCATTTTTTATTTTATTATTTATACCTTTGGCGACCATTCACTTTAGTCGCTGAAAGTGTTTTCAGGAAAAAAAATTTTTTGCCTCCGCTGCTAGCAGGTTTCGAACTTGCGCCAACCCACGCCAAACCCTTTGGCACAACACTCCCTCCACTCTGCCACTATATCATCATACGATCATATATGCAATATATATTATTTATATACTATATTAATCGCAATTAATACAAAATAATATTTATAAATATAATTTTTTTAATTCAATATAATTTTTGTCAAAAAATAAATTATTTGCTAAAAAAAAATTTATGCGACTTTTGGCGACTAAAACCATTTTTTAGTCGCTAATTGTATTATTTTGGGCTACTAATTACTTATTTGTCGCTAAAAAACAAGTTCTCAATTAAAAATCAGGACTTTTGGCGACTATCCAGAAATTTCGTCGCCAAAACCACTATTTTGGGCGACTAAAATGGATTTTCGTCGGCAAAACCCCCACTTTCAGCGACTAAATTGTTTTTAGTCGCCAAAACTGCTATAATCGGCGACTAAACCTGTTTTTTGTCGCCAAAACCGTAACTTTTCGCTACTAAAGTATTTTAGTCGCCAAAAACTGTGACTTTTGGCTACGAAACAAAGTTTAGTCGCTAAAAACCCTATATTCGGCGACTAAACTTCATTTTAGTCGCTAAAACCCTGCTTTTCGGCGACTATACTCTTTTAGTCGCTAAAACCTTGCTTTTCGGCGACTAATTCCATTTTAGTCGCCATTTCATGCACTTTCAGCGACGAATTTTTTTTTTTTAGTCGCCGTTGGTGTTTTTTGTTGTAGTGAGTTATTTGTTTTTCGTATTTTTTTGTTTTTAGTATATATTTTTAAAATTTTAAGTAAATTTTTTTTCTTTTTTCGATGCACCTTACTTAGATATATTTAAGTAGTAAAATATTTGTGAAAAAATATTTTTAAAAATTAATAAATATACAAAAATATGAAAAATATAATAAATTTTTGCTTTTGCTTTTTCTTTTTTGTATTTTTGATATTTATGTTAGGTGTATCTAAAAATTAAAAAAATGAATAAATTATTAAAAAAATTCATTGAAAACAAAAAAAAAATACAAAAAATAAAAAAATAAAATTTTTTGAAAAGTATTTTCCAAAAACCAAAACCAAAACCAAATGTGGAATAGTCCGAGTCTTTTACAGTGTTTATAATTGCAGTCCTGCTGGGAATCCCTAGTGGGGGGTGACCCCAGCACCCCCACCTCCACGTAGGGGGGTTGTGACTTGCAGACAAAAAAAAATAAATAAATAAATTTGAGCCAATCACAAAACAATGGGGGTGCTGGGGGTCACCCCACTGGGGGTCCAACTCATTTTCCTTATAATTGGCACGGCATTAAAATTAATGAATTTCGTGGAACTGAAGTTTATTATTTTTGAAGTATGTAAGTCAAAAAGAAATTTCTTATTTGTCAATTTTTAATGAATCAAGATAATCATTTGTTATTATGAATAACCAATGATGTTTTGTTGAATAGTCTAAGTCTTTAACAGTGTTTATAATTGGCACGACATTAAAATTGAAGAATTTCGTGGAACTGAGGTTTATTATTTTTTAAGTATGAAACTCAACAAGAAATTTCTTATTTGTCCAATTTTTAATGAATCAAGATAATCATTTGTTCCGGTAGAAATAGCCATTGTCTGATCTTTCACTGTAAGATAGAGGAGGAACTTGGACGGGTTCGATCTGAGTAATCCGAGCCCAGTTTGAATTTTTTTAGAATTTGGACAAGGTATTTTTGAATTTGGTTTGGATTTGAACAAGAATTTAGAAGCCCAAATCAAATTTGGACGGGCTTGGACAAAGATATTAAACAACCCGAGCAATTCAAAACTTGAATTATATATATAGATATATTAAAATAATTTAGATCATTAAATTATATTGAATATATATTATATACACAAGTAACACAAAATCTTACATTTTTTGTTCTCACTCATAAATTGTAAAGACTATCATAACGATATCTCTCTTATATTATATAAATGATTTGTTTTGATATTATTAATGATTTTCTTAAAAAAAATGTAAATGTGGTTTAATTTTAATAAATTAATAATTTAGCTGCAAAAAAAAAATTGAAATTTATGTACAGTTCAGCAACTTGAGTTTAACTCGGGTCGGGCTTAAGTGGACAATCTCGGGTTACAATTTAGGCTTGGGTGGAGCTAGGCAAGTCTCAGCATAACTTGAGTTTGACTTGAATAACCTCCTAACCAGATCGAGTCCCAGAGCCAGCCCAACCTTCGATGAGGCCTATAGTAAAATCTCAATTAGAGGATTTTTATATTTAAATATTTTACAATACAAATTTTGGGTGTTATTTAAAGCTTTTATGAGGGTTATGAAATGAAAAGAATTGAAAAATACAAACTATCAAATAAATATAATTTATAAATTCAAAATGAAGATCATGTCAAGAAAAAAATGTGAAAATTGAAAATAAACTTGTAAAGCATATTTCAAACTGATGGAGGCGTTTTTCAAAATAACTCTTTTTAAATTAATAGATTGAATAATTTTAAATTTTGTGTAATTTCTTTTCAATGTGAACCTTCCAAAAAAAAATATAGATACAAACATATAACAAGTGGGTAGAGGACTTTTTTTTTTTTCTCCTCAATATGTATAACATGTATTGTATTCATGGGTTGGGATCTTTTTATTATAATGTTTCAAAATAAACCTTTTAAAAAATATACATATATAATTACTCCCTCCGTCCTAAAATATTAGTCCCTTATTTCATTTTTCATTGTCTCAAAATATTAGTCCCTCTTCAAAAATCAAGTACAAAAATAATGTAAATTTTCTATTTTGCCCTTTTTTTTAAATTAATAAACAATATAAAAAGTACAATTATGACATTGATATTCCCAAAAAATGTACTATCAAAAGGATAATTTTGGAAAATTAACTTTTTTCAAATGCAATAATTGTACTACTAAAAAAAGTTGAATTCCCCAAAAAGGACCAATATTTTGGGATGGAGGGAGTATAATTTCTTTAAATTTATGGGCCTTCATCACAAACTGGGCCTAAAGCCTTTGCTTTTGTGGCTTGGCTATTAAGCCAGGCCTGTCAAGTCCGTCCGAGTTGCACCCCTATCGTAAGAGGAGCTGATTGGGATTGTTTGAACAATTCATGTAGTCGTTGGCCTCTTACCAATTGATTCTGCATAGCATTATTGAGATCAAATTAGCACGAAATTAATACACTTGGCAGGTCCAATCAAACCATCATGCTCCATTTCTTGTGGAGATAAATATTTGTTGCATTTTAGTTTGTTTTGATTGAATTTTTTTTTTTTTCTTTCAAAAGATAAAAATCGTTTTGTGAATTAAAGTTTTATTAATGCCATCATGTTATTACCGCCACCATCTCACCTCCACTGCCACACCACCAATATCACTATGGTCACTGTCACCACCACCACTTCCATCAAACAAAGCGTTACATGACATAGCTTTTACGACAACACTTCTAGGTTAGCGTTTTTGATAATGTTAATAGTTTTTTATTTTTTATTTTACAAAAACTAAAAACAAAAATAAAACTTATTTGATGTGCCCAATTGTTTTTAAAACATAAAATAAAAAAAATAAAAATATATGATTGATGAGTTGTTGAAAGTTTAAGAAGTGAGGGTTGTCGAAAGTAGAAAAAGGTAGTAACCAATAATGGGGGTGACTTCTGCACTAATTGTTAAATATAATAACTATATATTCTATCTATCATACATATATATCATATTATATTTATTATCACATTTAGGATTACCATATTTAGATTTTTCTTCTCCTATATAAAGAAATCTTGTATACACATAATATTGAATATGTATACATAACATAATATTCTCTCTCTCTCTCTCTCTCTCTCTTAGATGTTGTAACATGATATCAGAGCTAGGTTAAGTACCTAGTAATTTTGCTTCACCAACGGATGGCAACTTCAACTCAATCCACTACCATATTTTCCTTTCAGTATCGTTTCGTAGTGATTTCCTCCTTTGTCCGTTGGTTTCTCTATATTCCTCCATCACCAACCAAAGTTCCGCTGCATCTCCCAACTCCGGCCATCGCCGCTGTGTCACCATGTTGCCCACAAACCCATTGTCATCTCAATATCATACTACATATTTCATTATTATTTCTTTATTAGCTTCAACGGCAAAACCAACATAACCACCAATTTTCTATTTTCTTCCGTAGTTTATCCCATAAGCTTTGTTACACATTTTTTTATTTTTTTTTATTCCTACCATCACGTGGGCTTGCTTCCACCAACCCATTCGATTTTTTTTTTTCTTTCTAAAAATAAAAAAAAAATAAAAAAAATCTTTTTATATAACATGAAAAAAAACTCTTTTCCGCTCCACTCTATCTTTCCCTCTACTTCAACCTCAAATAGATTTCTATCTTCAATCCTATTTGAGTTTGAGGGAGGTATTATATCTTTATCATGGTGTGCATGGTTATACACCATGCAAACCACCAAATCCACCCCCTTGGTGCATGCAAACCTCCCTAAACTGCCCCATTGGCGCACTACCTAAGTCATCCCCTTGGCTCATTTTTTTGTTCTTTTCCAAGCCACCTCATGGTGTACTTCTTCATTTGTTGCCATCATTGTTCAGCATGATGTCATAAGTCATGTATGTGTCACGTTTGCTGGTTCAACATCTAGTTCTTCTTCAATGGTTCGACACGACCAAAAATTGCCTTCTGAGTGCACCTTCACCGCTCTTGGACGGTCTGACATGACCTCACCAAAAATTTCTCCTGGCATTAGCTTCGCCCTGTGATTTATCTGTAATAATCCCGACCTGTGATTAGCTTATCATCCTTAATTAAGAATGCCTAATGAGTAATTAAGAGGAAATTCTGAGTTAATAGCATGTGTATTATGTTATTTGTGTTTATATCTGTCTGACATAGGAATATTTGTCTGAATGTCTCATTTAATATGTGAATTGAAGGCCTCATCAGCATTCGAACACGAAATTGACTAATTCTATGTGTTATTTAGAATTTTTAGAATTTTATGGTGAGTATAATTGAAATTTGATTCAGAATCAAATAATTAGAATAAAATAATTGTAATTGATTAGTTTAATCAGGGATTAATTAATTTAGTCTAACCAAGCCTATATAAGGCTTACATGACTCTAGAACTCACTCATATTATACACTCCCTCATCTTTCTTAAGCTCAACAAATGTGAGAGAGGGAGAGAAAAACAAGAAGAGATTGAATTCAAGCTTGGTGAAGGAGAATTGGGAAGAGATTGTAGGGAATTAGCTTGCTAGCTCAAGAACTATCAACTTAGAGTTTAATTGAAGAGAGTAGGTAAGGAATTCAACTCTCACTTTGAATTTGACTCACTAAATGTAAGAATTCAAGAGAATTTAGAAATTAAGTATAAGAAATGGGCTAGAAATGAAGGAATTTAAGTCATACAATGCATGCATGCATATTTCCTTACATTTTGCACTTAATTTTCAAGAATTCTCACATGCATGTAGCCATTCTAGCTTGGTTTTGGAAATTCATCAAGTTTCATACCATTTTACTTCAAGAGATTATGTTTTAGAATTTAAGAGCTTGAATCAATACATGCATGTTATATATATACAAAGTTACAACTTAATTTTGAAGAATTGGCATGCTTTTGGGGCTTGATTTTGTGAATTTAGCTTTATTCTATGTTTTCCCATAAGTTTCTACATGTTTTCTACACTTTTGGCCCAAAAGGATGAGTTTTGATGAGTCAAAGTTGGGTTTTGAACTTGAAGAACAAATCTGGAAATTTCAGAATTTAGTTGCACTGCCTGAGTGACTAAAGCTTCGCTCGAACTTAAAATTCGAGCTCCCAGTAGTTTTGCAGACAATTGCACAGTGGCTTGAGCGACCAAATGTGTGCTCGAGCAACCATTCTTTTTCTTTGTTCTTGGCTCAAGCGATGGTTGAGCAGCCGTTGAGCGTAAAAATCGAGCATCTAGTACTTTTACGGACTTTACAGACTGCTCGAGCGACCAAAGCTTTGCTCAAGCGAACTGCCCTATTTACAGAAATTTGGCTAAGTGTTTCAAAGTATAGTTTTGTATCCTTATTACATCCTAGGCATTCCTAGGCCATGTTTAAGCTATAATAATGAGGATAAGAGTTAGAAACACACGCTAAGAATGAAGAATAATAAGTTTAGCGCCGATAGCACGTGTGTTCAAGTGTATCTGTCATGTGTTTGTAAGTCACACGTCCAACGCCCTCAAAATAATACATAAAATCCATCACTTTAGACATGCATTGATACAAAAGAAATCAAACATTTCTATTCATCAGAGTAGTTCTTACAACAGTATTACATGTTAACAACAAAAGCAAATGCCCTACAGGCTTACAGCTTTCCAAGTCAACACTTGGTTGCACAAAAGAAGAGTACTAACTCTATACAAAATAAGCCCTTGGCTTGATATACATGTAATACAAACAAAATAATCAAAAAGAGTCTTCAACTCCCATATCCATCCAAGCTATGTCCTTGGAGGTGGCATGCTACCTGTACCTGAAAATAATGTCCCATATAGGGTGAGCCAACGCCCAGTAGAGATATGCTAAACACAGTATGAGCAATAACTAAGACATTAACAAATGATAAATGTTTAATTCCCATAAATCAATTCATAACCCATTTCCATTACACGACCACTATGCCCATGTTTCATTTCATTTTCCATTCCCATCTAATTTCCCATGTACAACAACGGCTCAGAACCTGGCCAACAATTTTCATGAGACAGTGACTCATATTAAACATTTCTCATTACACAATAGATAAGCCTACTAGCTATATCAACATCTCAATAGATAAGCATACAAGCTGTATCCACACTTCAACAGACAAGCCTATGAGCTTTATCAACACTTCCATAGATAAGCATATGAGCTGTATCACCACATTATCTGACAAGAATATGAGCTGTATCAGTGGAGTCCATCCTCTATCTTCTCTCAAACAACATCCGGTTTAGAGGTCCATCCCCTATCTTCCCCTAAACCGTGGAGTACATCCCCTATCTCCTCCTACACACACAACGGATATACACATAGGTCATATACACAATCAATCAATACATAACGCAAATGTATTCTATCAATCGTCATACTCTATGACATACTCAATTGATTAGTTTAGTTTGCGTAATCATCAATCATAGCTACCCTCCACCGGTAGCCCAAAGCAATTATCTCTAAATAGATAATAAAAGCTCCAACAGATAAAATATCAATGTTTTCAAAAATGAGCGATTAATGAATCCAACTCCACCATTTTACAATATAATGAGCCAATTTCATTATTTCCAACTCAATTCCATATAACCACAACTTTCCCATATTAATCATGCCAATTAATTTATACAACCAATTAGGGTTTTCTACCCCATTTCCCAATATTGACCCAACGGTTTATATATCAACAACCAACAACAACATCATTATTTTGAAACCCACAATACCCATTTTAGGATCAAAATAACAAAACCTTCTTTTAACATTTTGAAACCCTAGGTCCCAAAATTACCCAACTTCAACACTTTATCAAAACAACCAAAGATCTATGTCAAAGACCATAAGAGTGAGTAGGAATTCCTACCTCAAAAGTTGACACCCAACGAAGAAGATGAAGAAAACAGAAATGCTCCAAATCCCGAGATTCTTGGATCAAAAGATAGCCCCTGACGATCAACAATCTTTTTGTAAAGGCCAAAGGTGAGGAAACAACTATTCCTAGATCAATACCTAGAGAGAAGGCAAGGTTTTAGAGAGAGAGGCTCTCAAATGGCCTTTTTGAAAAGTAAGAGAGAGAGTGAGGATGTAAAAAGTGATTCAAAAATGCCCAACTGCCTTCTGATATACGACATTCCCACTCGAGCGGAAAACACAATGCTCGAGCGTCAAGCACAAAAATCTGGCAAGCTCGAGCGCAAGAAGGCCCGCTCGAGCGCCAAGACACAAGAATAAAGTACATCCGTTTGAGCGCGAAAACCAGTCCGCTCGAGCGCAAATCTCCCTCTCCTAGAACTTTCACCAAGACAGTACTACCCGCTCGAGCGCTAACAAACCCGCTTGAGCTAGACCCGCTCGAGCGCAGGAAACCCGCTCGAGCGTAGAAATCACACCTGCAGAAGTTTTGCAGGGACACGAAATACTAGGAGCATGCAATCTCCGCTTGAGCGCCAAACGACCCGCTCGAGCGGAACGACCAAAAACCTGGCGACAAGGATTTAGACCAAGGCTCTACCTACTTGCTCAAAACATGCCCAACACATCCCAAAACTAAATAGATAAGGAATTAAAGGATGACAACTAGGTATACAACCACCAACTTCACGGAACCAAATTCCGGAACACAACAAGTACAAAAAGGGAAAACCGGGATCGCAATAACCTTCCCCCTTTAAAGAATTCCGTCCCCGAAATTAAATACAAGTTTTCAAAAACAAGTTTTCTCCACTCCCCCACAATATTACAACATAATATTAAACAATCCGATCCATTACCGATCAATCCCCTCTCTTTTCAAGAGGCATTTCACATTATACATAACAACCTGCATTATCAACATGCATTTCCTTGAAATTTACCAATTTCAACTCATTTTTCACAATATTACAACATAATATTAAACAATCCGACCCATTACTGGTCAATCCCCTCTCTTTTCAAGAGGCATTTCGCATTATACATAACATCTGACCCATTACCGGTCAATCCCCTCTCTTTTCAAGAGGCATTTCACATTATACATAACAACCTGCATTATCAACATGCATTTCCTTGAAATTTACCAATTTCAACTCATTTTCCACAATTCCTTAGCACATGCAACATTAATATCATGCTTGCATTTTCACAACATACTTAACACGCACAATGTTAACATAGCTTCCATTTACCAAAATATTCATAATGTTTTACAACTTAAGACATATATAATGCTCTTAAAGTTCAACAATATTACAAAATTACCAATGCATGGTTACACATCAACAAACAAGTCCAGATATTTTTCACGGACTTCCAACTCACGTTCCCAAGTGGCTTCCTCCACTCCGTGATGCTTCCACAAAACTTTTACCAAGGGAATGGTCTTGCCTCGCAAGACTTGATCCCGCCTATCCAAGACCCAAACCGGTCTCTCCTCATACGAGGCATCCTCATCTACCTCTAAGTCGGTCCAATCTAACACATGGGACAGATCCGGCTCATACTTCCGAAGCATACTCACACGAAACACGTTATGCACTATGGACAACTGCGATGGCAAAGCTAAACGATAAGCAACCTCTCCAATCCTCTCAAGGACCTCAAAGGGACCAATAAACCGAGGGGATAACTTCCCACTCTTCCCAAACCTCATCAAACCTCGCCTAGGTGATATCTTTAGAAAGACATGGTCACCTATCTCAAAAGCCAAAGGCCTCCTCCTACGGTCAGCATAACTCTTTTGGCGACTCTGTGTTGTAACAAGCCTTCTACGGATAAGCTTGACTTTCTTCGTTGTTTCCCTAACCAACTCCGGACCCAACAAAGGTGCATCATCCACCTCGGCCCAACAAACTGGAGACCTACACGGTCGACCATACAAGGCCTCAAGCGGTGCTATACCGATACTCGATTGAAAACTGTTGTTGTAGGCAAACTCCACCAAGGGCAAATGCCTCTCCCACGTCCCACTAAAGTCAAGGACACAACCTTGAAGCATATCCTCAAGGATCTGAATAGTACGCTCGGACTGCCCGTCAGTCTGAGGATGATAAGCCGTACTAAAGGTCAACTTAGTGTCCAAGGCACTCTGCAAACTCTGCCACAACCTAGCAGTAAAACGAGGATCTCTATCTAAGACGATCGTCACTGGGATTTCGTGCAATCTCACTATGTCCCGAATATACAAGTCGGAAGGTGATCTACCGAATCTCTCACGCGCATAGGAATGAAGTGCGCCGACTTAGTCAACCGGTCTATAACCACCCAAATAGCATCACTACCCCGCTGAGTCCTCGGAAGACCTACAACGAAGTCCATAGTGACATGCTCCCACTTCCACTTGGCAATAGGCAAGGGTTACAACAAACCCGCTGGCCTCTGATGCTCGGCCTTCACTTGCTGACAAGTAAGGCACTTAGACACGAAAACGGCCACATCTCTCTTCATACCCCGCCACCAAAACTAGCGACCCAAATCCCGATACATTTTAGTGCCTCCGGGATGCACCGCAAGGCGTGAATGATGAAACTCTTGGAGTACTTCCTCTCGGCAAGACTCCGGCATAAACAAACGGTCTCGGTATCTCACACTCTAGTCGGGATACACCGTCAAACCCTTCTCAACTTTCCCACTGGAGATCATTTCTCGGAGGGATTCTACCTCAAGGTCACCTCTCTGTGTCTCTAACACTCGAGCCACGAGTGTGTAGGCTGCGCAACAACAAAAAACAAGGCCACAGCCTCAACAGATTCGCCCAGAAACAAATCAAACTCGCCAAGTGCCCCCAACATTTCCCACTCCCGGATGGCTATACAAGCTACATCACTAATGGATTTTTTGCTAAGGGCATCGGCCACAACGTTGGCCTTTCTCGGGTGATAATGCAACTCGAAGTCATAGTCCTCAATGAACTCCATCCATCTTCTCTGCCTCAAATTTAAGTCCCTCTGTGTAAACAGGTACTTCAAACTCTTATGGTCCGAGAACACCTCGAACCTCTCACCATAAAGGTAGTGCCTCCAAATCTTTAAGGCAAAAATCACGGCTGCTAACTCAAGGTCGTGTGTAGGGTAATTCTTCTCTTGTATTTTCAACTGACGTGAGCTATAAGCTACCACTTTCCCCTCTTGCATCAACACACAACCCAAACCCTCTCGTGAGGCATCACAATAAACCGCATAACCCAACCCTCTCTCCGGAATAATCAAAACCGGAGCGGTGGTCAATCTAACTTTCAACTCCTTAAACGACTTTTCGCAAGTCTCACTCCACACAAACTTGACCCCTTTCCACATCAATCTAGTCAACGGCGAAGCTAGCCTGGAGAAGTCTTTCACAAACCGACGGTAATACCTAGCTAATCCTAGAAAACTGTGGATCTCAAACACACTCTTAGGCTGTGCCCAATCTTGCACTGCCTCAACCTTGGATATATCAACAGACACCCCTTCTCCGGATACTACATGGCCTAAGAATTTGACTTCGCTTAGCCAGAACTCACATTTCCCAAACTTGGCATACAGCCTATGGGCTCTAAGCAATTCAAGCACCACTCTCAAATGTTCTTCGTGCTCCTCCTCAGAAGGCGAATAAATCAGTATGTCGTCCACGAAAACGACCACAAAGCGATCTAGGAATTCCCGGAAGATCCGGTTCATCAAGTCCATAAAGACTGTCGATGCATTGGTAAGCCCAAATGGCATTACCAGAAACTCATAATGGCCATACCGCGTACGGAATGCCGTCTTCGGAATATCCTCCTCCCTGACCCTTAACTGGTGGTAACCCGATCTTAAGTTTATCTTAGAGAAACAACGGGAACTCTTCAACTGGTCAAACAAATCATCTATACGGGGGATAGGGTACTTATTCTTAACCGTAGTCCGATTCAACTTTCGGTAGTCGATACACAATCTCAAGGTACCATCTTTCTTTTTAGCAAAGAGGGCTGGTGCTCCCCACGGTGAAACACTAGGGCCAACAAAGCCCTTATCTAGCAATTCCTGGAGCTGAATCTTCAACTCGCTTAACTCAGCTGGGGCAAAACGATAAGGTGCCATAGAAATCGGCGCCGTGCTGGGCACTAAATCAATAGAGATCTCTATCTCTCGGTGAGGTGGCAATAACGAGGTCCTTGGGAAAGACATCCGAGTACTCACAAACCGCTCTCGGTAACACAGTCTGGGTCTCATCACACTCACCACTCATGAAGCTAGCAAGGAGACCATTAAGCTCACTCTGCCCTCGCGGATCATACATCAGCGGCAATACACTACCAACCCGATCTCCTAAGAAATGGAAACACTCCCCGCTCAGGGTACAAACTATGACCCTCTGGCAGTAGCAATCAATAACAGCCCGGTATGACGATAGCCAGTCCATACCTAGAATAACATCAAAACCCTTCATGGGCATAACAACAAAAGGAAAAGGAAGCCTACGGTCGGCAACCTCTATATCACAACCTCTACATCCGTGTTTCAAAATCAGTTCACCCCCAACCGGTGATACAATACAAATAGGAGATGCTAACAGTGCCAACTCCAACTCCAACACAGGTGCAAATGTAGCAGATACAAAAGAATGAGACGCACTCGTATCAATCAATACACTAGCAACTAAGTTACAAAACAGAAAGGTACCTTTCACAACTGATGGAGCCGGTACTAGGTCCTGCGCGGTAACAGCATACACGTGCCCTGTAGGCCCCTGATCCACCTGCTCACCTCTAGGAGCAAAAGACTGCTGCACTGACTGGGATGACGAAGCTCCCGGATTGGCCCTCGAGGCCTGCACAGACTGAGCTGGCTGATAACTCTGCGTCTCCCTAGAACTAGACGCTTCCGAAGTGGCACTCAACTGTGGGCAAAACCTCTTCAGGTGCCCAGGCTGACCACACTGATAGCAAGACAGAGGCTGGCCCCTGCCTTGACTCTGGCCCTGAGGTCTAGCTGAAGAAGAAGCAGCTCGCTGACCCCCTCCCTTCTGCGGGCAAACCAAAGACTTGTGACCCAGCTGGCCACACGCAAAACAAGTCAAGCCTCCCTGATTACCTCTCCCAGAGCTCGCACTCGGCACTGGAAAGGTCGATCTAGCCAAACCACCCTGAGACTGCTGAGGGTTAGAACCCCTCTGTCTCTTGCCGTCACCCTAACCATCTTGGCTCCTCTTGGAGCCTCTCTGCCCTTCATCCTCCTCCTGTATCATAATCTCCATATGAGCTGCAGCATCAACCAAACGTCTGTACTCCCGGATAAAGGACCCTCCAACTCTCAGCTTGAGTCCACGTCTCAACTTCCGCTCAAACTCAAAGCAACGGCGTTCCTCGGACGCCACAAGTTCAGGTGCAAACCTGGACAAGCTAGTAAAAGTAGCCTCAAACTCGGCCACTGAAAAACCCTGTTGTTTAAGCTGACAAATCTGTTCCCTCAGCTTCTCCCTAGCAGCTGAAGACAAAAACTTCTCCTGGAAAGCACTCACAAACGCCTCCCATACACTACCAACACGGCCCTTCTCGTGCTTCCACCATTGACCCGCATCTCCCTTCAGTTGGAAAGATGCCAAGGTCGCCTTTAAAGCTCCGTCCTCGATGCCAAGCATCTCGAACGTCTTCTCCATCCGTTCCAACCAGTCTTCAGCCTTAAGTTCCTCCTTCGGATCCCCGACAAACTCGTCCGGGTTTGACCAGAAGAACTCCCTCTTCAAGAAAGAAGGTCCTGCCTCAGCACCCTGATTCTCAGCTCTGAGAATACCCAAAGCTCCCGCTATCTATCGGGCCAAGGCGCCCATAGCCTGCTGACCGGCTAGCTCGGCTACGTTGGCCTGACCAACTCCCTCCTGCCTTGCCGGAACGTCATCCGGTAAAGGCATCTCCTGCCTACCACGCCTGCCACGCCTACCACGTCCTCGTCCTGACATCCTAATAAAGGTAACCAAGACTATTAGTACATTTACAAATGTGACGAAGCTATAACACTCACGTCCTAATGTATGGACAACTGTATTTCACTCCACATAAGCACATAATCATATAAGCACTTACGAATTTCATTTCCGGATAATGATAGTCCTGAGGCGTTACTAGAGTTCTGGTTAGAAACAGCATCGATCAAGTGCTTTTCCAACAAGACTCCCAGAAACCCATGGATCTAATCAACATCCTAGAAACTACATTCGATACCCACATAGTCACATAAGCATGTTATCAATTAAACACATAACATTACATCTAAGTCTCTAATCAAGCGAGACAAGCCCATTGTGATACTACTCACTTCCCACGTACCCAAAGTATTCGAACCCGGTACGCTCTGATACCAAGTTGTAACGCCCTCAAAATAATACATAAAATCCATCACTTTAGACATGCATTGATACAAAAGAAATCAACCATTTCTATTCATCAGAGTAGTTCTTACAACAGTATTACATGTTAACAACAAAAGCAAATGCCCTACAGGCTTACAGCTTTCCAAGTCAACACTTGGTTACACAAAAGAAGAGTACTAACTCTATACAAAATAAGCCCTTGGCTTGATATACATGTAATACAAACAAAATAATCAAAAAGAGTCTTCAATTCCCATATCCATCCAAGCTATGTCCTTGGAGGTGGCATGCTACCTGTACCTGAAAATAATGTCCCATATAGGGTGAGCCAACGCCCAGTAGAGATATGCTAAACACAGTATGAGCAATAACTAAGACATTAACAAATGATAAATGTTTAATTCCCATAAATCAATTCATAACCCATTTCCATTACACGACCACCATGCCCACGTTTCATTTCATTTTCCATTCCCATCCAATTTCCCATTTACAACAACGGCTCAGAACCTGGCCAACAATTTTCATGAGACAGTGACTCATATTAAACATTTCTCATTACACAATAGATAAGCCTACTAGCTATATCAACATCTCAACAGATAAGCATACAAGCTGTATCCACACTTCAACAGATAAGCATATGAGCTTTATCAACACTTCCATAGATAAGCATATGAGCTGTATCACCACATTATTTGACAAGAATATGAGCTGTATCAGTGGAGTCCATCCCCTATCTCCTCCCAAACAACATCCGGTTTAGAGGTCCATCCCCTATCTTCCCCTAAACCGTGGAGTACATCCCCTATCTCCTCCTACACACACAACGGATATACACATAGGTCATATACACAATCAATCAATACATAACGCAAATGTATTCTATCAATCGTCATACTCTATGACATACTCAATTGATTAGTTTAGTTTGCGTAATCATCATGCATTGTCTACAACAATCATAGCTACCCTCCACCGGTAGCCCAAAGCAATTATCTCTAAACAGATAATAAAAGCTCCAATAGATAAAATATCAATGTTTTCAAAAGTGAGCGATTAATGAATCCAACTCCACCATTTTACAATATAATGAGCCAATTTCATTATTTCCAACTCAATTCCATATAACCACAACTTTCCCATATTAATCATGCCAATTAATTTATACAACCAATTAGGGTTTTCTACCCCATTTCTCAATATTGACCCAATGGTCTATATATCAACAACCAACAACAACATCATTATTTTGAAACCCACAATACCCATTTTAGGATCAAAATAACAAAACCTTCTTTTAACATTTTGAAACCCTAGGTCCTAAAATTACCCAACTTCAACACTTTACCAAAACAACCAAAGATCTATGTCAAAGACCATAAGAGTGAGTAGGAATCCCTACCTCAAAAGTTGACACCCAACGAAGAAGATGAAGAAAACGGAAATGCTCCAAATCCCGAGATTCTTGGATCAAAAGATAGCCCTCGACGATCAACAACCTTTTTGTAAAGGCCAAAGGTGAGGAAACAACTCTTACTAGATCAATACCTAGAGAGAAGGCAAGGTTTTAGAGAGAGAGGCTCTCAAATGGCTTTTTTGAAAAGTAAGAGAGAGAGTGAGGATGTAAAAAGTGATTTAGAAATGCCCAACTGCCTTCTGATATACGATATTCCTGCTCGAGCGGAAAACATAACGCTCGAGTGTCAAGTACAAAAATCTGGACACGCTCGAGCGCAAGAAGGCCCGCTTGAGCACCAAGACACAAGAATAAAGTACATCCGCTCGAGCACGAAAACCAGTCCACTCGAGCGCAAATCTCCCTCTCCTAGAACTTTCACCAAGACAGTACTACCCGCTCGAGTGCCAACAAACCTGCTCGAGATCGATCCGCTCGAGCGCAAGAAACCCGCTCGAGCACAGGAAACCCACTCGAGCGTAGAAATCACACCTGCAGAAGTTTTGCAGGGACACGAAATACTGAGAGCGTGCAATCTCCGCTCGAGCGCCAAACGACCCGCTCGAGCGGAACGACCAAAAACCTGGCGACAAGGATTTAGACCAAGGCTCGACCTACCTACTCGAAACATGCCCAACACATCCTAAAACTCAACAGATAAGGAATTAAAGGATGACAACTAGGTATACAACCACCAACTTCACGGAACCAAAGTCCGGAACACAACAAGTACAAAAAGGAAAAACCGGGATCGCTATAACATGTTAACACCTGCTTGATCAATCTGTTTTGTGCAAGTGATCTATTCTGCTACTAGAGCTATCTGTGAGTAACAACTTTATAAAGCTATGTTTGACTATAAGTATTTTCTGATTGATATGATTTGATATGTTTTTAGAAATGCTATTTTATGAATCATGAATGAATATCCAATTTTTTGAAATGTATTTGTGGCATTCTTAGTTCACGTGGCCCTCGCCCAGGGGAAACAATATTGTGGCTTATGTTCATGTGATCCTCGCCCAAGGGAAACAATACCATGGCCTATGTTCATGTGGCCCTTGACCGGGGGTAAAAATACCGAGACCTGTGTTCACGTAGCCCTTGCTTGGGGATACGATACTGTGGCTATATGTGCACAAAGATGTTGATCTTATGGTCGTCTGTACCGACTATGCATGTGGGTCTTATGACCAATATGATTTATTAGCTAATGGATGTACCACATAAAACTGCTTATGAATTCTGTATAAGTATGTGAATCTGAATCTAAATCTGTTTCCGATATGAACTTTGATTTATGAATATGTGATGGATATCATTCATAAACCCTTTACTTTGTTGTTATTCACTGGGCTCCAGTTCATCGTATTATTTATGTATGTAGGTGGTCAGGCGCAGGACTAGGCCTAAGTTGCTTCCTGGAGTTCTATTTTGGGTTAGCCAACCACCGTGCCTCTCGAGGAGGTTCCCGAATTAAGAAGTGATCAAGTTTGGTGAACCATGTTTAAGACTTTTGTTTTCTTTTGTTTTTTCTGAACAAGTTTCTGTGCTGTCTATGTATTGGGCTAAGACCCATTTTGGTTTATCTGTATATAAGTTGTCATCATATATGTAAATATAAGTTTGAAATTTTTCTGTCCCATATACGTCTACATAGCTTTATGGACATTGTATTTTGATATTTGCTTCCGCTAGCCCCCTTCTTTTGTTAATTCGTTTCAAAGGCCTTCGGTAATCTCAAGATTACTGGGCGGTTACGATGCTAAACCTATAGGAGTGGGTTTGGGTTGTGACACTATCTCAAGCACCCCTGTGCTTCCATCCAGACTCTACAATCTATTTGTCTCGGATCTATCCATTTTTTTTTGTTTTATTTCATGTTTTAGTTTTTCTTTCCAAACTCAAGTTATTATCCTTATTTGAGTTTAAGGAGAGGTGTTAAATATAGTAACTATATATTCTATCTGTCATACATACCATGTTATATTTATTACCATACTTAGAATTATCATACTTAGATTTCTCCCCTCCTACATAAAGGAGTCTTGTATACACTATAATAATATATACATAACATAATATTCTCTCTCTCTCTCTCTCTCTCTCTCTTAAATATTGTAACATGGTATCAAAAATTTTCTATTTCACTCCTCCAAAGTAATCACCAAAGCGCTAAAAGTAAAGAATTTTTTTTTTTCTCTGAGGAAGCATAAGATGCATCATAATATTAATGAAATCGCAGAGTGAGTACATTATCACAATACACTATTACAATGAAGGATTAAAATAAATATTGCACAACCTACGTACTATCACCATGAATAGTGGAAAAAACTTCTATCAGCAGCACCTGCGAGTACCTACACATTGGTTAGAAAAAACAAAAGAATGTACCATAACTTGCAGGTCAAGACGCCAATGAAGAGCATCATCTTAAAAGAATGCAAAAAAGGCTTAGGTCTTCCTGACTGTCTTCTATGCAATGCGCTCTTTTTCGCTTGACGTGATCTATGCTTTGAGAGGATTGGATAATTTCCATCGCATTGTGGATGTCTCAATGTCGGATCAAATTTTTCCATGCTCATTTGTGCAAGTTCAAATGTTATCCAAAGTAAACAGTTTTTAGTAAAAGATGAAAATAAATTCACTGAAAAAATAAAAAATTTACTCACTTTTTTATTAGATAGGGAATTAAATCGCTTATAATTTGTAAATTGAGCCAAATGAGGCATTAAATGTTGGTTGGTCATGCGTTGGTAGCCAAACATAGATAAAGTTAGACCATTCATTTTTTTGAAATTAAATATAATGAAACAATATGTTACGATTATTGGATCAATCTGATTTATTTATTTATTTCTGAATGATTTACCTACACGAGATTACAAAATTAATAAATTAGATTATTGAAGTAAGATTCATGATAGATCTCATGTGCAATGGTAGAGCTAGAAAATCAATTCAGAGATGTCACCTATTAAATACAGTTTCAAAATGTGTATTCTTCTAGCCAACAATAATAAAATAATGGATAAAAACAATTTTAGTCTCTAAAGTATGTACGTTATTTTAGTCTCTTAAATTTTAATTTTGTCATTTTTGAAAATCCTAAGTGATTCGTGATTAGATCAAGATTAAGATATTCCAAATTCCAATTATCCAAAACACTCAATCTAAATCAACAAGCACTTACGAGAGTGATTTAGATTGTTTGTTTTTCGGAATAAACAATAAATCGACACAAACGATTTTTACGTGGAAAAACCACAATTGAAAAACCTTCAATTGTAATAAAAAACCACGGGCAAACCGCCACTAATCAATCCACTACTGAAGAAAGAAAGATTACAAAGATAACACAAATTACCCAACCCAGTCAATTTGTCTTCGATTCTTCTGTAACTCTTTCATCACGCCTTCATCTCGGAATTGATTATCCTGAAGTTGAATCCATAACTTCGTTTGTCGAATGAACGACTACGTACATAATCAACCTCCTTTGAAACTCTACGTTTGAATCTTCAGAATCCACCAAAGAGAACTCTCTTGAATATGAAGTAACAAACTCCTTGATGTATGAATCTCAACTCATAAGTTTAGAACTCTCTCAAGAACATCAAGGAAAACTCACAAAACCTTAGAAGAAAACTTCAAACAAAACCCTAGGACTCTTGAATAAGATCTAGGAAACGTCAATCCTAAAATCAGCCTAAACATGTATAAATAGGCAACCTGAGTCCGCAATCTCCACTCGAGCACCCAACATCCCGCTCGAGCAGATTCAGCAAAATATGCGTGTGATAAAACAGAGTTCCGCTCGAGCGCTTGAGAACCCGCTTGAGCGCGAAATCACACCTTCCAGTATTTTTACAGACCTGACAAACTACTGAGAGACCCCAATCTCCGCTCGAGCGCCAATGGCCCGCTCGAGCGGGAAAGACAAAAACATAGAAAAAATTACAACTTTTTCAACACAAAGTTTTATACCCGGATTTGACAATAAAGGGACATAACAATTTTAATCCTTAAAGTCACTAATTTGAGTCATTTTGGTCTTGAGGCTAATGTCTGTTTCGGATTTGGGGTGCTTGCTGTGCACCCAGCACAGCAGGCACTGCTGTGCACCCAGCACAGCAGGCACTGCTGTGCACCCTTATGGGCTTATTTCGGAGTCCATTTTAAAAATCTGAACCGTTCACATTTTAGAGTACATCGAGTAGAACATATCTGTAAAAAATTAAGTTAATCGGATATCATTAACCCTTTCATCCACTCACATTTGTATCTTCAAAAATAAATGACATTGTGATTTAAAGTATTAAAATAAATACAACTATGAGTGGATAAAAGGGTTAACGATATCCGATTAACTTAATTTTTTACAGGTATGTTCTTCTCAATGTACTCTAAATGTGAAAGGTTCGAATTATCAAAACGGACCCCGAAATAAGCCCATAAAGCCGCACAATAGTGCCTGCTGTGTTGGGTGCATGGCAGGCACCCCAACTCCGTCTGTTTCCCTTACTAACGAAAAATCTATTTTATCTTGTTTTTGCAAGGGCAATACAGGAAACCAAAAGAGAGAGAGGGGCCAAGAACAAGAACGAGAAAAGGGGAGATTCGAATGTCGGGTTTTAGTTGCTTCAGAAATTGGTGAAGAAATCTAAATTCATTTGTGTTTGCTTTATTTTATTGGGGAAGCTACAAATCAGTGGGGTTTGGGAAAATATTTACAGTGTCATGAAAAAAATTATGAATTTAATAATTAATATCTATAAACTTTATCATGAGTTTGAATTTTTTTTGGCAAAAATTCACTATTTTATTTTATTTGTCACAGCTTCTAACCAAGAAACAAATGGGGTTGATGTTGGTCTTTTGGGTGAAAAGAATAATTTTTATTTGGACATGGAAATAGGTGATGACATTCTGTCACATATTGATCTTGGGTCATATGGTGGGGTTAGTACTACTGTTGGTGAAAGTCATGTCCAGAGGGATGATTTAGGCTTAGGTGAAACTGAGGGTCACATGAATGAAAATGATACTGAGTGCCAGAGGGATGAAACTGATACTGAGGGCCAGAGAGATAAGGGGACTAGAAGAGCACATGATTCTGATTTGGATAAAAGTGACTATGAAGGTTGCATAGATGATGAATATGGCATATGTATTGATGATGATAAACTATATGAGTCTAACATAGATGCAGATGTTGAATGGTCTAGGGTGTAACAGATTGTGCAAGGAGAAAATTGGGATGCTGGAGTCTTGAACTTTAATGAAGAAGCCGAGGAGAGTGACATTAACTCGGATTATGGGGACTCAGATGAGTAGTTGAGCTTGGACAGTTCATCTGATGATGACACATCTAGATCCAAGAGGGTCATTTTAAGCATTTCAGACCTGAAACTGACATGAGCGACCCTGAATTTAAGTTAGGCATGGTGTTTACCTCTGCCGAGGAGTGCAAGGCTGCAGTAAAAGAGTATGCATTGAGGAAACAGAGAAACGTGAAGTTGGTGAGAAATGACAAATTAAGGGTCAAAGCTGTGTGTAAAAGAGTGTTAGAATTTACCATCACCTACCACACACTTACCATCACCTACCACACACTCACCTACTACACTCACCTACTCCTCACCTACCACCACCTAACCTACATCTATATAATCAATCAATTGTAACAGAATCACAAATCAAATACATCAATAACACATGAATCAAGATATCAATCAATTCATCAATTAATAATACATATATTTTTACATGGTATCAGAGCAGGTTTAGAACCTACTATTTTTCGTTTCACCGGCGGGCGGCAACCTCGCCTTGGCCGCCCGCCGGACCTCAACCTAGTCCGCTAAGATTTTTTTTTTTACACATACCTCGCCAGAGCAAAACCTCCAAACGCCCTACCCTTCGCCGCCCACCACCGCCGTTGACGGCCACTCCTCCACCGGCTGTTCCTCCACCTGCACCGCTTGCTGCTCCACCTGCTCAGGTTCCGGCCCCAGCTCCGAGCAAGACATTGTCCGGGTCATTCACAGCCCTCCTTGCCTTAAAGAAACAGAGTAGACTTCTCTCTCTCTCTGTTCTAGTATCTGGACAAAGCTTAACTCTTGAGTGGCTAAACTCTTTCAAGTTTTTCAACTGCAACTTTTCAAAGGTTTTTTGAAATGGAGATCTGGACTTTGTTACATCTTTTTGTTCTTCTTCTACTAGTATCATCATCACCATCTACTTCAAATCAAGAGGGTGATGCTCTGTATGCATTGCGGAGAGCTATGAATCAAGAAGCCAAAATCTCCGTCGCCGTCGCCGTTGGCAGTGAGTCCTCCGGCACCGCCGACGGAAGCACCAGCAGCGCCGTAGCCAAACCCATGCTCCCAATCTCCTACTCTCTCTCCTCACTTTGCATCTATACAGCTTATTGGTGCACCCTTTATTCTCCACTTTCATTATTTTATATATATATATATATATATTTTTATTATATTATATTCAAAAAAAAAAAAAAAAAAAAAAAAAAAACCAACACGGCACATGCATACACATGCACACACGGCAGCCCACTCAAACACACATGCACTGGCTCTCTCTCTCTCTCTCTCTCTACTCAAGGACAAAACCCATTCTTCTTTTCTTTATTTCATCAAACCCACTAAGATTGTCTTCACCTTTCTTTTATTTATACATAATTATCATCTTTTCTTTATTTAATCAAACCCACTCAGATTGTCTTCACCTTTCTTTTATTTATACATAATTATCATGTTTTTTTCTATTCCACCCATGTGGGCTTGTCTCCCATTATTATTATTATTATTATTATTATTATTATTATTATTATTAAAAAAAAAAAAAAAAAAGAAGGCAGACGACGAACTTGCACAATACACTCATTTTATTCATCTCGGGATCAACCCCGATCACCATTTTCCAACATAAAAAAAAACAAAAACAAAAACAACCACATCCACAGTGGGATTTTTTCCTTCTCTACTCTGCAGCCGGTCTTTTCTTCTTGCCCCCGTCCTGGGCGGCCCTTGCCGGTGTTGCCTCCGTATTTCTCACTCCACTGGGCATGATCACTACTCCCTGCTCCTCCACTGCAGCATATGGCGGACTTCCAAATCGGAACATCACGGTGGCTTTCCGCTTCAGCTCCTTGTTTTCTGCCCTTAGCACGCTTATCTCTGCTCGCGCATCCTTATACATGCGTTGGAGCAGAGCCAGCTGGGAATTTAAATGCTGCACCTCATTTGTCCTACTCTGCAGCCGGTTCGACAAATTTGTGACCGCCGTCATGGTTTCCACACATGACTTCAGAGTATACTGATTAGCCTCAATATCAGTTTGCACCGCCATTTTTTGCTCCACCGACCGCATCGGAAAGTTCAATGGAGCAAAACCAGAGGTGTTTGGTTGAGGTTTACTGGCCACCGCACCAGTTATTTCTCTTGTGGGCTCGTTCAGTTCTGGAAAGAGCGTGAGCAGGTTCTGGGTAGCTGGACGGGAAGAAGAGGCCATGTTTTTGGGTTGCTAAGTGTTTCAGCGAAATAGCAATTTCAGACTGGTAATGTTCGGAAGGGTTGGTGACAGAATGGCAACAAAGTGTTCCACAGTTTCTCTCTCCGCAGAGGCAGAGTTTTTTAAGCGAAGGGTTGGTTTCAGAGGTTTCAGAATGGTATGCCTCAGCCTCAGCCTTCGTCTTGGTTAAATAGCCGAGGCAGCCACGCGTATCGCGCGCCTCTTGCCGCCCGACAAACTGGCACGCCTTTTCATGGAACATCTTTTGATAAAGTGGACACGTCTTTTGATGGCACGCCTTTTGATGGCACGCCTTTTGATGAATTGGGCACGCCTTTTGATGGCACGCTTTTTGACAAAATTGGGCACACCTTTTGAGGGTGCAACTTTTTACAAGGGTCCGACAAGACTCTGTAAACTGTCCCGACATTTGATTCCGATTAGCTTTTCCAAGGGTCCGACAAGACTCTGTAAACTGTCCCGACATTGATTCCGGTTAGCTCCTTCATGGGTCCGACAAGACTTTGTAAACTGTCCCGACATTGATTCCGGTTAGTTTCTACAAGGGTCCAGCAAGACTCCATAAACTGTCACAACAACTGTCACAACATTGTCTGCTACAATGGTCCGACATGACCCCATAAACTGTCTTCTACAACGGTCCGACATGACCCCATAAACTGTCTTCTACAACGGTCCGACATGACCCCATAAACTGTCTTCTATAGCGGTCTGACACCGCCATCCAATGTCCTCTACACCATTATGACACCACCATACAGTGTCCTCTACAACGTTATGACACCACCATACAGTGCCTTCACCAACGGTCTGACACGACCATACAGTGTCTCCTATCCTTTTTTCTTTTTATGTATTTTCTTGTTTATTTTTATGTATTTTTTTGTTTTGTTCCTCTCTTCAAACTCAAGTTGGTTAGTTTCTATCCTACTTGAGTTTGCGGGGGGCTGTTAGAATTTACTATCACCTACCACACACTTACCATCACCTACCACACACTCACCTACTACACTCACCTACTCCTCACCTACCACCACCTAACCTACATCTATATAATCAATCAATTGTAACAGAATCACAAATCAAATACATCAATAACACATGAATCAAGATATCAATCAATTCATCAATTAATAATACATATATTTTTACAAAGAGGATGTCCTTGGGTTTTGTATGTGCCTAAATATGATGGGGATGCATTTCAGGTGAAAATTTATAACAAGAAGCACACTTGTTCTAAGACATACAACAATAGGAATATACCCTCTAAGATTTTAGCACAGAAGTTTATGGAGGAACTTAGAATCAATCCAAATTGGCCTGTCTCTGCCATGAAGCAAAGGATTAGAAAGGATTTGAAATTGGATGTATCAACAAGTCAAATTTATAGAGCCAAGAAAAAGGCATTTCTAATGATTCATGGAACTGATGCTAATCGATATTCCAAGCTTTGGGACTATTGTGAAGAGTTGAGGAGGACAAACCCTGGCTCCACTGTGGTGATGGAAGCACCAGATGATGAGGAACTTAGAGAGCCAAAGCCAAGATTTTTGAGATTATATGTTTGTTTGGAGGCTTGCAAAAGGGGAATTTTAGAAGGTTGTAGACCATTGGTTGGTCTTGATGGTTGCCATATAAAAGGTATACACAGTGGGCAATTGTTGACAGCAATTGGTATTGATCCCAATAATTGCTGATTTCCAATTGCATGTGCTGTAGTTGAGATTGAAAATATGGACTCATGGGAGTGGTTCATTGGGCTGGTTCTCCAAGATTTGGGTATTACTCCTCAACAGCAACATCACTGGACCTCTATAACAGATTAACAAAAGGTATAATACTTGTTAGTATTAATTTTTACTTTCACCTTGTATATAGCATTTACTTACTTCTAAAATTTGATTTTGGTTTCCATTTGACAGGGTATAATTCCTGAACTTAATGAACTAGTCCCAGAGTCAGAGCATAGGCATTGTGTGAGGCACCTACACAACAACTTCAAGAAACAGTTTCCTGGTTTAGCACTGAAGGATAGGATGTGGAGATGTGCAATGGCAACCACAATACGAAGGTTTACAGCAGAGATGGAGTTGTTAAAAGAGGAGGATGAAAAGGCTTTTGATTGGTTAGCTAAGGAGCCGGCAACATATTGGAGTAGCTCACATTTTCCTACTAATGTAAAGTGTGACCTTTTGTTGAACAATTTATGTGAAAGTTTCAATGCTCAGATTCTAGATGCAAGGGACAAGCCAATCATAGAGTTGCTCATGAGAGTGAAGGCATACTTTCACGTAGAAAGTGGGATCTATCAGGGATCCCATGTGCACATGCCATTGCTGCAATTCATGACAGAGAACATGAACCGGAATGCTTACGTTGCTCAATACTACAAGAACGAATCTTACCAATGGGCTTATGAACCTATGATTCAACCAATGAGTGGCTATAAGATGTGGCCTAGGACAGGGTTGCCTCAAGTGCTACCTCCACACAACTACAAGCAACCTAGTAGGCCTAAGAAACTAAGGAGGAGGGAACCGGATGAGCCAACCAAACCAGGAAAACAACATAAGCTAAGGAGAATTGGCCAAGACTCAGTGAAGTGTAACAAATGTGGGAACAAAGGCCACAATAGAAGGACATCAGTCCATGAAGTTGTCATGCGACTAGGCCTTTTATTTATTTATTTTTATTCTTTTTTTTTAAATGTTTTTAATTCTTTTATTTTCTTTTGTTTTTTTCCTCACCTTTTTTTATCAATTTTTTCTCTTTCTTTACTTTTTTTTTCTCCCTTGGTTGCTTTTTTTGCCTTGTTCTGTTCTTCCACACTCTGTTGCATAGTTTGGGCGGGAAAGTTTCCTCTGAGGATCCAGCTACACATTTTCTCACGTGTGAAGATGTTTTTCCGATAATGCCCTCAGTTGAAGTCGGCAAGTAAATAGACGTTAGCTTCAGGACTAAAATGACTCAAATTGGTAACTTTAAGGATTAAAATGTCAAAATTAGAACTTGAGAGACGAAAATGACAATAAATGCATATTTTAAGGACTAAAACTATCTAATAATACATTTTTTAATTAACATTAACCATAAAAAAATTAAATATTCATTACAAAATATTTTACTGTAAACTTTCACATTTGACTTGGGCGAATTTTCATTTTTGAAAGCTTTCCATGATATAATTGAAAATATCTTAATAAAAAATTCTTGATTTTAATACAAATCATAGGAAATTAAAATTCTTAATTTCAGTACATTAAAATGCTATCACATTTAGCACAAATCACCATAAATTAATATCTCTAATTTTTATTTAAGCTGTAATAGAAAAGTGAGATAGGAGACCCCATAAAAAAAATGAGGGGACGCGACACGTGGCATGGGTAGGGCATTGGTGGGACATCTTGGATTGTTTTGGGGGTTAAATATTTTAGTTAATTTTTTTATTTTTGATAAAAAAAATGTACGTAATATTAGAGAAAAAAGTTGATTTTTTTATTTTTTTTATTTTTTTTTGACTATTTTAGCCAATTACCAAAGTAAGTGCTTGTATTATGTATATATTTTTTTATAAAAAAGAAAAAACCATTTAAAAAAAAAATGAGGGGTCACGTGACCCCTAGTCTTGCACACGTGTCCAATTAGACCATTCAGACAAGTTGTGTCCAAATTAAGTGGCCACAAACAACAACAAAGTTTATAATTCACAGATTTAGGAAGACATAGAATACCATCTTCATATATTTTCTCTATTTTCTCCCAGTCCTTCTACTTGTATAGAAATTAATTATAAAATCAAACATAACTCTCTCCAAGTGAGACCCACTTTATATAACAAGGATTGTGTCTGATTATGTAAATAATTTCTATGTACCTTAACTGTTTCATTCCTTATCGAGCATTTAAGAGTGTAATGGTGATTTCATTGACTGAAGTTGAACTTGGTGCATCTTTTCTTGAAGAAGAATCAGCTTCAAGTGGATTCCTCTCAGTGTAAAAACCAGGCAGTTTAGGCTGAGGCAATGCACCTTCACTGCCCAACATCAGAACTACACTTGACATACTTTGCCTGTCTTCTGGACATTGTTGTACACATAATAGTGCCACGTGGATTGATCTCAGCATTTCAGATAGATACATGAGTCCCTTAAAGATCCATCCATCTGTTCTAGTGACCTGCCTTCCTTGTAGAGTGTCCATGCCTGAACAATTCAACATGAAGATGACATTAGAAAAATAAAAATAAAAACAAATCTAAAGCCATGTTTTAAATATTGGCCAATACGAACTAATGATGAAAATGAAAATCAATGCAGAACTGCCCATATCGGTTCATAGTGGATATGGGCCTATTCGGTTCTATTGTTCTTTTAATTTTTAATTTTTAATTTTTGTTTTTTGTTTTTTTTGTTTTGTTTTTTTTTTGCTTTTTTTTTTTTGTTTTTTTTGTGTTTTCATAAACAAAATGACAAAATTAAAAACACTTACTGTTTCGTATCATTTTAATTTTTGTTTGAAGCAATTTTCAAAGATTCAAAAAACTACTTTTTCATTTTTCCTACAAACCAGGTTGTTTTAAAAAAAAAAAATTAAAATTAATTTTTGGACAATTTTTGAAAAAATCACGATCACGTCATTTGATTTTCAATACAACTGTGTCGTGATTCATGCAGATTCATTTTGTGATACTGCTATTTAAAATATTGGTCTAATAGCACATTGATATGTAATATAATGTATATTAGTAGATTGGAACTCACATGCCCGACAAGATAGAGACGGTGGGCTGAATGAATGAAACCTCTGTTTCTCTTCCCACTAATAATCTCTAGCACCAAAACGCCAAAACTAAATACATCTGACTTTACTGAGAAAATCCCATCAATTGCGTGCTCTGGAGACATATAGCCACTATAGTAAAACATTAGAAGAAGGAAAAATTTACAGAAACAAGATTGAATAACATAAAACATGCATATATACGTACTATGTTCCAACCACTTTGCTTGTATTCGCTCCTGTCTCATTTCTTCCAAAACTTCTAGCCATACCAAAGTCTGATATCTTTGGGTTCATGTCAACGTCTAGCAGAACATTGCTAGCTTTGAGATCTCTATGGATTATTCTGAGTCTGGAATCTTGATGAAGATAAAGAAGCCCTCGAGAAATGCCGTTGATAATGTTGAAGCGCATAGTCCAATCCAGTAATGTGCCACGAGTTCGATCTGTGCAAAGTTTTTGAATATAACTATAAAAGAGTTTCTAAATATAAGCCCACTTGAATGCCAAGAAAACTAAAATAAAAAAGATGGACTTGTTAAGCTTTAAAGCCAAACCAAAAATAAAGAATTCCAAGCTTTTGTTAGGCTTGTACTCATAGATCAGCATCGTCTCGTCTCCTTGAATGCAGCATCACAGAAGCTTCACAAGATTCCGATGTTGGAGTTTGGCAATACAAATAACCTTATTCTTGAACTCATATAATCCTTGTCTAGAATTCCTCAAGGGTATGTTTGATTGGAAGGATTAAAGCATGGGATTGGGATTATTAATCCGTGGGCCCAATCATCCTATGTTTGTTTTGATATTTTGGTTTAGGATTATTAATCCAATGGATAATTAATCCAACAAATTTGTAGGATTATTAGTAATGGGGTAGGGGTGGGATAGTTAATACCACACTAATTTGATAGGATTATTAATACCTCACTATTAGTGTTGTGAATCAAACATGACCCAAAAGTCTCTTCATAGCTATTTTTTGTCCCTCTTCAAGAAAACCCTGAGGACAAATTACCATTTGTGAGTTGTGAGGCATGTTCCCTTTTTGGGTAAACTACCAATAGGTCCTGATAGTTTGACTTAATTCCCATCAAGTCCTATTGAAGATAAGTCTTGGTAAAATCATCGCTAAAAATAATTTTTTTTTGTGACGATTTTTTACATGTCGCTAAAAATAACAATTAATGACTTTTTGTTGTCATAGTTTTTATAAATTGTCACTAAAACTTACAATTAGTGACATTTTTCTGTGATGAATTTTTCAAATTATCGCTAAAAGTTGTGAATTAATGACACTTTTTGTGACGATTTTTTTAAATTGTCGCTAAAACTTATAATTAGTGACATTTTCTGTGACAAAATTTTCATATTGTCGCTAAAAATTAACAATTAGTCACATTTTTTAATAGTATTTAATGAAAAATATCATTAATTATCATAGGATCTATTGGACAATAAGTCCACTTATTAGAACCTACACGTAAGTCCCCCTTTCTTTTTCATCTTTTCCTTTTGTCGTCTTCATTGTTTACCGTCTTTTTCTGCTTCATGTCTAGCACATTCACTTCAAGTTCTACTATTGACTATTGCATTTTTCATACATAAGACAAAAATATGAATTTATCTATTGAACTCAGCATTTGCTAAAAAAAAAAAAAAAAAAAAAAAAACGGAGATTTTAGTTCAGTCTCAATAACTTTTTATTAAAATAACGAGCACTGCTGGAGAGCTCTAATCCAGCAGCTCTAATGCCAGCTCTAATGAGCTGGCATGGAGGAAATAAAAAAAAAAAAAAAGAAAACAAGGCACAGTCCATCACTGGACCCCACTGCCAACACACTAGTGATGGATTTAGAGCTCATTTTTTAGAACTCTAAATCATTTTTGTAAAATAACTTCGTAGTTTAGGATCTTCGCTTTTTTTTCTTTTTTTTTTTTTTGAGCACAGATATACTAATTAAAACAATTTAACATTCAAGGTTACCTTGTAAACAGAGCCAAATCCACCCTCTCCGAGCTTATTATTTTCTGAAAAGTTATCGGTTGCATTTATAATTGCAGCTGAGTCAAACAATGGTAACTGCAAATCTTCTTTCTGGCTTTCATTGGTGTCATTGTTATATCTCTGTCTCACTAGTCCTGCAAAGAATTAACAATGATGGATTTAAACAACAGAACTTGCCGTGGTAAGGCGTGCATGTACTGTACAAGTCATACAAGCACTCAATGCTTCCTTCAAAATAGTAGAAAAGAAAATGTCATTTTTAGATCAATTACCTTTTCTCTTTCGCTCCCTGTTCTTCTTTCTCCGCACATACAATGTCAGGCTTAGGCATATCAGCAGCATTCCGATTGTTAATGTCAAGTCGACTATGATACTCTCTCTTCTCTTCCCATTAGAGCCAACTGGTTCTATCCAAAAAAAAATAACAAAAAACAAAAAACATTGAAAACGATTTATCAATTTCTGTATTCTGTTTTCGAAAATAGAAAAAGTAATCTGTTATTTTAATCCAACACTCATGTTTAGCAGAAGAAGTCCAATTAGCAATGCCAATGTCATTGCCATTATCACCCTTTTCTTGCATTTGACACCAGCTTGTTGGACTGTTGAATCCTCAATCGATTAACAGAAATGGTCAAGTCAGTTATATAATACAACCATGAAAGAACAAACCATGAATGAACCTAGTAATCTCCCTCAAGTGAAATATAATAATAAAAACAAATAAATAAAATGAGACATCTTTGATTCTAGTAATTTCCTTCTTCAATTAATACACTTTAAATTTTATTAAATGTAAAATAATTTATTATTCAACTTGTCTAGTAGTCCTAGTTCTATAGTTGTCATTAGCTATTCATTTCAACCAAACAATAATAATAATAATAATAATAATAATAATAATAATAATAATAATAATAACTTCTAGTAGTACCATCAGTCCTTTCTTTTTCATCTTTAATTTCCTTAAGTTTGTTTGGTTGGTAGATTTTTTGACCCAAGACTTGAAATTCTTTGAACCATGGAGTATAGGAGTGTAAATGGTTCGGTCAGTATTGAGAAGCAGTTAAAACCAAATCTGACTTTTGAATTTGACGGTTGAGGAGTATAGGAGATTTTAAAGCGTTTTGTACAAACTTGTAGAGTTTCACCTTAAGAATAAAGGAAGAAAAAGTTTGATTGAATTTAGTGACATTTTAGACTCAACGAAAAAATGTTTTTTAAAAATTTTATATACATTTGCATTGCATTTAATGATTAAAATATTATTTTTTTTTGTCGATTTTACATAACGAAAATAGGCAAATAATTTAGATTAAAAATATAAAAAAAATTAAGATATTAAATTGACAAAATAAAAAACTAGAGTTTATTTTATTACAACAATCAAACTTTGAGATTTTTTTTTAAAATATAATTTTCTCATTTTATTATATTGATCATTTATCTTTTATGCTCAAAGAATTAAAATATAAAAATATTTAAATATAATATTTTGATTGACTCGATTATGATTGATTTTGGAGCAGGGATCCTTTTCACGGCTCCCTACTTAGTGGCCCCTTGGGTCCACTTTTGAGCCTAATTTCGATGATTTGAACCGTTCATATTTTAGGATTTTTCGAGTATATCATACCTGTAAAAAATCAAGTTGATCGGATATCGGAAATCACGTGTTTGGATCATCAAACTAAAAATCGTTTATTAAAAAGAATTTAATAAACAGTTATCCAAAAATGTGGTTTCTAATATCTGATCGACTTGATTTTTTATAGGTATGATATACTCAACAAATTCTAAAATGTGAACAGTTCAGATCATTGGAATTGAGCCGAAAGTGGGCTTAATGGCCCACCAAGTAAGAAGGCAAGGAGAGGATCCTTGCTCTTGATTTTGAGCTATCAATGAATTTCATCAATTTATCTTACAGTTCTAGAGTATGAATAATCAATGATGTTTTGTTAAAGAAAAATCCTATGGTGTTTACCCCTTTGTTCAATGGGTTGGATTTTTCTCATATTAAGATCTCAATATGAGAGAACTTGAGGGGTCTATAAGGCCCCATCATGTGTCTCATTTCAATGATTCAAGCCGTTCATTTTAGAGGGCTCTCAATATATAATATCTACGAAAAAATTTAAGTCAATCCAATAATCGTAACATTTTTTTTTAGAGCATTTGTCTCTAAAAAAATAGATAGTTTATTTCAAAAATATATTTTTTGTTGTTGTTGCTGTTGTTGTTGTTGTTTTTTTTTTTTTTTTTTTTTTTTTTTGGAGACAAATGTAATAAAATGAATAAGTTATGATTATTGGATCAAACTAATTTTTTAATGAAAAATTATGCATTAAGAGCCATAAAAAATGAATGATTGAATTATCGAAACGAAATTCGGAATAAGTCTTATAAACCCCTCAAATTCTCTCATATTAAAATCTTAACATAAGAGAAGCTTAACCTTGTTGAATAGTCCAAGTTTTTTTACAGTGTTTATAATTGGCACGGCATTAAAATTGACAGCCTAAATTATCACACATGACAGGTCCAATCAAACAATCATGCTTCATTCTCGTGAGGTAAACATTTTTCGCAATTCCAAATGTTCCATAATTAAAAATAAAATTTAATAAAAAATATATTTTTTAAAAAATAAAATAGTTTTACAAATTAAAGTCTTATTAATGCAATTTGATTATTACCACTACCATCTCACCTCCACTACTACACCACCATTGCCATTACTATCATCAATATCATTATCGTCGTTGTCACCACCACCACCTCCTCCATCAAACATACTGTAACATAATATAGCTTTTATGGCAACACTTCTTGATGAGTTGTTGGAGGTGGTGATATGAAGTGGGAGTTGTCGAACGTGGACGAAGGCAGTAGCCAATTGTGGGGGTGACTGGAGTTGGTGGTGACCGGTGATGGGAAACGATGGAGAGAATGATAACATGTTTTGAAAACAAGAGGAGGCATCTTTTGCTTATTCATAAAATTTTGGAATTGTTGTTAGTTTTTAGAAATTAAAAAAAAATTATCAAACGTGATGTCAGTCAGACCAAAATAAAGGTCCAACCAATAGGATGGTCACTGGTCAGGAAGATTCGCCGACTAACTTGATTCAATCGGGAAAGAATAACAAGGCCCCAATTTTTTCGTAAAACACTTATAATGGGTGAATCCCACTATGTATGGATCCCACTGCAGGACTCAACTCTCTGAGTATTCTGTGACCCCATGGTGGGACTCAATTCTTGTGATTGTTCTTTGACCAATTATTCTTGAGAGGGTTATGTCTGATCATGTGAACGGTTTTTAGATTGTTTCATTACCTATCGAGCATTGAAGAGTGTAATGGTGATTTCATTTACAGAAGCTGAACTTGGTGCATCTATGCTTGAAGAACAATCAACCTTCAGTGGATTCCTTTCAATGAAAAAAACATGTTATTTAGGCTGAGGCAATGCACCCTCACTGCCCAATATCAGAACCACACTTGACATACTTGGCCTATCTTCTGGACGCTGTTGTACATATAACAGTGCCACGTGGATTGATCTCAACATTTCAGGTAGATAACATGAGTCCCTCATAGTTCCATCAATCCAATTCTAGCGACCTGCCACCTTTGTAGAGTGATCATGCCTGAAGGCAACATTAAAAAACGTATGTTTAAGGCGATATTTTAAATATTCACTAATACATATTAATGATAGAAATGAAAATCATATGCAAACCTGCCCATATCTGTTTATAGCCCTTATGGTAGGTTCACAGGCCGATTTGGTTCTATTGTCGATATAATTTTTACATTTTTTATTCTCACAAGCAAAACGATAAAAATTTGAAAATGCTTATTGTTTTCATATCATTTTCATTTTTGTTTGAAAACAGTAACTTTTTCATTTTTCCTCAAAACTAGGTTGTTCTAAGAATTTTTTAAAACTAATTTTGGAAAGATTTTGAAAAAATCACAATCAGGTCATTCAATTTTCAATACGTATCGCTTGATAAACCTAATACAACTTTGCTGTGATTGATGCAAATATTCATCTTGTGATATTGCTATTTAAGATTTTGGCTTAATTAAGCACATTCAAATATAAGATGATATAAATTAGTAGACTGTTACTTACATGCTCAACAAGATTGAGACGGTGGTCTAAATGAATGAAACCTCTGTTTCTCTTCTTGATAACAATCTCTAGCACCAAAAAGTCAAAGCTAAATACATATGATTTTATTGAGAAAATCCTATCCATTGCATACTCTAGAGACATATAGCCAGTACGGTAAAACATTAGAAGAGAAGAAAAATTTATAAAAGTTAGATTGAATTACATGAATCATGCATATATTCATATTATGTTCCAAACATTTTGCTTGTATTTGCATTTGACTCATTTCCTCCAAAACTTCTAGCGATGCCAAAGTCTGATATCTTTGGGTGCATTGCACTCATTTGGGAACTTGGATTGGGGTGGGTTGAGGCTAAAATAACCACAAAAAGACAAAATAGGCTTTTTAGCCCTAGACTAAAAATGTCACATCCAAATCATAATCTTTTTATTTTTTCTCACAAAAGTAAAAAAGCCAAAAAGCATATCTTAATCGAGACTTTTTAGCTCCAGACTAAAAGAGCTAAAAAGTCAAAAAGCCAACCCACATCCCAAATGAAGCCATTGTCAACATTTAGCAATTGCTAGCTTTGACATCTCTATGAATTATTCTGAGTCTGAAATCTTAATGAAGATAAAAAAATAATAATAAAAAATAAAATAAAACACATCAATGTTGAGAGAACTAAAATAAAGAGTGGAGTTGTTAAGCTTGAGAGAGAAGAACCAAAAATAAAGAAGTCAGAAGCTTTTGTTAGGCATGTATTCACACCATGATCCCCTTGTTGATGCATCGTGTTTGGATTTAACAACCAATAAGTAGCTTGCGTATGTTCTTATTACTAACAAAGACCATTCCTTCGACCTCCGCGACAAAACTTTCTAAATGATGGACTATTGGTCATTTTTTCCTAATAAAAATGAAACCATTGTCATTATGGTATTCAGAACCTTGTGTTATATACAATATATGTTGGGATTAAGAGATATGATTACTTGTTGTTTATATTTAGATACACATATGTGAAACAACATTCAAAGTCTACAAATAGCCAACACAAGACATGGAAAAGCAACCAAACTAAGTAAAAGACATAGGTAAGTGTAGACGCGCCCTTGGGCCTCACTACAGTTCAGACTCAATTTGTGTCACGGTCCTGTATCTAATCTCGCGGAGTGCAATGCAAGACCGATGAATCATCAAAGAGTCCAAATCTGGCAAATCGTTTTTGAAAACAGATTTTTTTTTTAAAGAAGTGCCAAACATGGACTGCTTTGCCAGATACAGAGTCGCCACCTAAATATTTATTTTGGGGAAATTTAGGAAACCCTGACTCGTTACCTAAGGCCACGTGTCCGTCATCACCAAAGTTGCCTCGGCTCGGGAACTTGGGTACGATTGGGGAAGGTCACTTCGTGAGCACCCCCGCTCGCCCGATCAAAGATCATCCTCTACTAACCATGATATCAAGTTTTGAAAACATTATGTGCTCTTATTCCGATTATTAGCCTAGATTTACTATGTGATGCGCACAGCATACAAGTATAGACCGGATTGCCTGAATTGGAACAAAACATCTCATGTTTGTTTCGAAAAAAGGTTTGCTACGCGCAAGTAGGCTAAAATGTGGATTTGCCACCCTCAAGTGGGCTTAGAAAACTGTCACGACCCAAACCCGGCCCTATGGGTTTAGCACCGTAACCGGCCAGTAATCCGAGATTACCGAAGGCCTGCTTAACAGTAGTACAGTAAAACAGAGTTCAGGGCCCGGCGGAAGCCAATACAGTAAATAAATAATGTCCATTGAGCTGTGACAGTCTGTATGCCAAAAAGATTTTTCATGCATTCATACATACGAACAGTACAGTCTATACAAAATTTACAGTCACACAGTACAGGGACCTAATCCCCTGATGACAGTACAGTAGTAGCTGACAGTCTATACAGTAAACCAAACAGTGAGACAGTACAGAAGGGGGAATTGTAAAACGCCCCTAAGCCTTAACACAATAGGCTCGGAACCTCGCAGTGAGGCACATAGGCTGGCTTGACAAAACTGGAGTAGCCCTGACGCCTCTAGCCGCGGTCTGGTGCCTGTACACCTACATATATATATGAGCAGTGAGCTAAAGCCCAGTGAATAACATAATGCGTAAAGAGGTTAAGAATAAATGTCCTTACAGTAATGAAAACAGTTCGTTTAAACAGTATTTCAGTCGTTCAGTTAGTACAGTCATATGTGGTACACCCATTAGCGTAACAGTACAGTAAACAGTAGGTCTTAAAAGACCGAGTAGTAATGATGGCCATCAGTCAGTAAACAGTAGTGGTTCCAACAAGGGAACCGACAGATATTTCTGTCACAGTAACAGTAAACAGTAGGTGCTAAGGATGCCACAATACAGTTCAGAATATAGGACATACATTCATTCAGTTAACAGTAATCAGTTCAGAAAACAGTACAGTTCAGTTGTTCAGAAGATAATCATTTGTGAACATATCTTTACACATTCGTTACTCACAGAGTTTGGGCTACAGCATGCTAGAGCGTGTCTCCCCAGTCGCCAACCCTACACAGTTAACAGATTGAACACACTAAGCTACACAGCTGGGAAAGATAATAACTTAAACCCTAATGCCTCGGTGTGTTCTACATCTATACCCTCGAAGATGTCTTAAACTAGGCCTAAGAATGCCTAGAATTGGATGAGGATGCAGAGATGTACTAAAAAAGCAGTTTCAGAATTTTCAGAAAAACAGAGTCCCGCTTGAGCGCAGGTTTCCCCGCTCGAGCGGTCATGCAACAAAGGTACACGCTCGAGCGTCAACTTTCCCGCTTGAGCGTACTGTAAAAGTACTGGATGGGTGAAATCTCCGCTCGACGCCCGCTCGAGCTTGAGACACCATCCTCCGCTCGAGGTCCCAATCCTCCGCTCGAGCGGACTGTAAAACAGTGCAGAGAAATACTGGATGCTCGGATTCCACGCTCAAGCGCCACTTCCCCCGCTCGAGCGGAAGTGCAAAATCTGGAGATTCCAGATTGCACCTCCAAGCTCAAAACCAAGTTTAAATGCATCAAAACCGATCCTCTTGGGCTGAATTTCCAGAAAACATTTGTAAACACATAGAACAACATGATTTAAAACTCAATTTGAGAAATCAAAGCCCAAGGGTGTTTAATTCAAACCCAATTTTCAAGAACGATCCTCAAACATGACATGCATGATCTTAAATCATTTTCAAAGCTTTAATGCTGTTTCAAAAGAGCTCAAACCTTCAAAAACAAGATAAACTCATGGATTATGACCAAAAGATGGACATGCAAATGAGGAATTATGGATCTACAACCTCAAAATTCAAGAATGGCAACATGCATGCAACACTTAAGCTCCAATTCAATAGGCTAGAACAAAATTTTGACTTAGCTCCTCACTTAGACATAAACCATGCATGAATTAACTTAAAGACACAATCAAGAGGATGAAATTCATACCTAGGTTCCTTAATTACTAGTCTTGAGGTTCAATCTAGCAAGAACTCCTCTCAATTCCAAGCAATCCCAAGCAATTCTAGATGAACAATTCAATCTTTCACTCTCCCTCCCTCTTGGTCGACTATGGCAAGGAGAAAGGCTGAGCAATGTTTTGATTTAAGTGCATAAGTGCATACAAGGCTCAAAGATGTGTGAGATAGTGGCCACTAAGTGTGGCAAAATGGTAATTACGGCAACTATTGCAATTTAACTCGTTTTAATCTAATTTAATCATACCTAATCAATATTCAGATAAATACACCACAAAATCACATTAATTATGAGGATCATAAAACATTAATCAATTCCCGGTTCGGCCGCCGCTAAGGCCTTCAATTAGCAGTTTAAACATAAAACGTGAACAGAGCAAATAAACAATCAAATAGATAGAATACAAATTAACATACATACTCAGTCAATCCAGTTCCAGTTTTTCAGTCAGTCAGTTCAGTACTTTAACCAGTTCAATTATCAGTCATAATTAGTTCAGTTTAACGGTAATCAATGTTTATCGGTAATCAGTGGTGAGGGTTATTACAAAAACATAATGATTTGCCACTCTCAAGTGGGCTTAAAACTCACAATTGATGAATTGTTCCAATCCAAATAACCTAACCTTCACCCACATGCATTCAGACAGTTATATCACATAAGCAGTTAGCCTCATGGTAAGCATGCTATCATGGCAGTCACTCACACGCATGCAAGGATGCTAAAGCATAAACACTTACCGAGTACTCCAAGCCAAAACAGAAGCTATGTTAGAAATCCATGCATGATCCTAACTATACGGAAATGCCTAATGCAACACATGCAAAAATGCAACTACAATAGGCTTGGCTATTCTAAACATGGCATATGATGATGCTACAACTAACAGGTATTCAATTTAGAATTGAAATACAAATGCAGTTAGTATGATGCGCCGAGCCCAGTGCATGCAAAACAGAAGAATGATGCAAACATGCAAGCATAAGTATGCTACTTGAAACATGCTCTAATCTAACCATCATAAGCTGGTAAATAAAAGGGAGAAAGACGTGGGGTTGGAAGACATACATCACACGCACACACACTTATTACAGTTGTGCCCTCGCTCGGAGGGTCCGAATAAATAATATACAGTCTGAATAAATAGTCTAGTCCGAACAAATAGTACAGTCCGAATAAATAGAAAATCCTAATTAATTAACAAATTAATCTAGGAAAGCAGGTAAATTAGCACGTAAATCCGTGGACCACCTCAGCTCTGTTCCGAATGATGAATGATGCATGCTTGAGTTCCCTTGCGCGGAAATCCATTGCGATGCCCCGGTTTGCCTCTGTTTGCAATTAATCCTGGAATTCTGTGCAAGGCTTTGGAAGGCTGTTGATTTCTGATTTGCTGCAACAGAGAGCAACAAAGGGGCATGGCAAAGTATTTTCACATATGTATGCATGACGACTCTTCAAGGAGTGTAGTCCTCGATCCTCGTGCCACCAATCACGCATCTCGATGCATGATGGCCGAGGAGTCGAATTGCACGACTCGATGTGAAATGAATGCACATGAAACCACAACAAGACCTAAACTCCATCATGGGTAATCCGGAGTGTCAGCGACCGGGAATTGAGACACGTTCCGTCACTTGGAGTACGAAACGTCCCTCGTTTCCCGTGCTTGGGCTAACTCCTATCCCAAACACAATGCAAATGATATGGCATGCACAATGTGACTAACATGTAACCTAGCATACGCAATGCTATGGACTAAGATGGCGTACACAATGCACGTGATGTAATATGGCATACATAATGCTCTAACATACAACCTAACATACGCAATGCTATGGACTAAAATGGCATACACAATGCACGATGGACTTACACCAACATGAGTGGACCTCAGCTACACTCACATCAGTGGCCATGAGATGGAAAAGAGACAACTGAAATGCGTGCACACGTGCATGCGTACCGAGGACCGAACCTAAGGCATAAAATGCCATTTTACCAAAGCATGGCAAGGGATGAAAGATGGCATACAAACATGTAATTTCCAGCACTGAAACATGATGCTAAATGGTCCCGAAACATGGAAATATGGCACCCGATGCATGAAATAAGCCCCGAAACTCAAAGCTAGGCACATGTATTGAATTGTAACTATGCAAAGCAAGCATTATTTGGCCATGAAGTACAAAGACAGAGCCAAGGCAGTCCCAAAACATGCACATTTCTAGTTTAAAGCATGGCCAAAAAGTGCTAACATGATGGACTAAAATAGCATGCAACTTTGGCGAGCAAGCATGGTTTACATGGCAAGTATATGAAGCGTATGAGAACTCATCAAACCAGCCAAAAACAATGAATAAAACATGATGAAATATGCCCAAATAACCACTGAAATGCAGCCAACATGTGTGAAAATGATGAGCTCCTTTGAAAGGGCATGCAAGGAGTTACTCAACACATACATGATGGACACTTAGCATAGCAAAACCAACTCTAGAAATCAAATATGACAGCCCTAAAACTCACCAAAAATGGCTTGAAATTGATCAATAAATCATACAATGAAAGGTCCTCTTGAAAGGCCTTGAGGAGGGTTGTTCCACACATGCATGAGGGACATAAAATATGGCCAAAAGGGCCTTGGACAAAGCTAAGGCAGACCTCAAAACCCTCAGAATGAGGCCTGGAACATGACTTCAAAGCATGCAAAAAGGGGTCCCTTTGGAAGGCCAACAAGACCACCAAACAAGACAAGGAGAGAGGGGGTCACTCCCCTCTGATTTTGGCTCTCAAAAATGCATCTAAGCCACTAAAAATCCACTGGATTTCAGTGGCTAAGAGGCCAAACCATGGCCAATGCAAGTGCTCTAATGCATAGCCCTAATCATGAAGAGATGAAGCATGCATAGGGGGAAGATGACCCCAAACAGAAGAGAGTCCTTAAACAAACATGTTTAGAAGATCAAAACAAGACTTTTTCTACTTTATGGAAAATCTCGAAAATGCTTGTAAGTAAGGCTAAGACATCATGCAAAATAAGCCCTAAAAGAGAGATAAAGCATACAAGGATGTAGATGGCCTCAAACAGAAAAGTGTCCTTAATAAAAGTTGAAGAGGGACTCAAAATAATAATTTTTCCAGTTTATAGATAATCTCGAAAATGTTCACAAGTAAAGCTAAAATATGATGCAAAAATGGCCCTAAAAGAGGGATTGAGCAAACAAGGAAGTAGATGACTTCAAACAGCAAAGTGTCCTCAAGAAAAGTTGAAGAGGAGCTCAAAAGAAGACATTTTTCAGTTTATGAAAAAGTCCAGAAATGCTCACAAATAGGGCTAATCAATGGAGCAAAAAAATGCAAGTTTAAGGGAAATAGGTGCTTACCCTTGAAGAGCAGCAAAGCTGGAGCTTTTGGACCAAGTTGGTGAACCTTCAACCCTTGAAAATCAGTCCCAAAGTTTTGGAATGGATGGTGGAGGTGTGGTGCTAAGGGTTGTAGTGCAAATGGTCCAAGAAAACTAGGGTTTAGAGGCTCAAGTGTAGAGATATATATATATATATATATATATAGAGAGAGAGAGAGAGAGAGAGAGAGAGTTGTAAACCTTCAAAGTTGTTCAACCCTTCAAATGGAAGAGGAGGGCCTCTCTTATAGAGAAGAGAGGCCAAAGCTTCTCTTGGAAGCTTGAAAGATCCTCCATACACGTGTATGGAGATGCACCAAATGCCCCCCAGCTGGCACAACTGTAAAGCATTCAGAGAGGGCAAAAAGCAAGAAGTAGGCCGGCCAGTTCAAGTGGCGGGCCGGCCACTCCCCCTGGTCGGCCGACCATGGGTCAAAAAGTTCAAGAAGAATTTCTGGCCGGCCACCCCAAAAAGGTGGCCTCCCAGATGAGTGCAACACAACTGTATGGTGGAAAACCAGAAAATGTGACCCAAGAGAGAGAAAAACCAACTTTTTAGCAAGGTTCAAATGGGTCAAGATGAATTACTGGTTGGCCTACCCATATTGGTGGCCTCCCAGATGAGCACAACAAAATGGTGATATGAAAAGCCAGAAAATGTTGCTCAAAAGTGAGAAAAACCAGCTTTCTGTCAGAAAAACCAGCTTTTGGAGAGAGAAAAAGAGAAAATTGGTTTTTCAGGGGAAAAGGTGGCCTCCCACCATCCTACCACCTTCCTAATAATGAAAATAGGGTCCCTACCAAAAATGGACCAAGATGGATGCAAAACGAAGGTTCGGGGGCCAAAACGCGCAGTCCGGGGCCCCGAAAATAGGCTGTTAGGCACCGGAGGTGGCGTATGACCACGAAGGTGGTCTCCCGGGCCATAGTGTCCCTCTAAAGGGAGGAAACAAGGTGTGTGCCAAAAATCGAAGCAAACGGAGGTAGTTAAGCGGTCCCGAACTGAGGCACACGGCCGATAGCTCCGAAAATCGGAACTGGGCTCCAAACGGGAAAAATGGCCTACGACCACGAAACGTAGCCTACGACCACTGAGAGATGGTCTACGAGACCTCTCCCTCCCTTTGGAAAGAGAAAATAGAGAAAACAGGACCTGATTCTCAAACCGAGGCAAAGCACAAAAGAGCCCTGAAGTCCGGAGGCAAGGCTCGCAGTCGAGACTCTGAAACCTCAGAATGAGCACCATATGCATCATCACCGAGCGCTCAATTGGTGACGTCTGAGTCTTAAGGTCGGTCAAAAATGGGGTGTCTACAGTTACCCCTCTTTGACAGAACTCGGAAGTCATAGGTGACAGGAGTGAATGTCAAAGCCCAAAGACGTCCCATTTTTGACAAGGCCGAAGACTTAGACAAGCAGGCGAGATAAACAAAGATACGCCCGCAGGCATGGGCAAAATACGGAATGATATGCACAAAGCCGAACGTAACTCATGACCATGCAAAGCAGCAAGCTGTAATGAAGCAAATATTCACAATAAATGCAACAGTTTTAAGCAAGAATGCAAGGCAACAACTACATTTCATGCAGTTTAAGAATGCGTAGAATTATTCAATTCTCGCCACGTCTCACACGAAGAAGATACAATACCTGCGCGGTTGGTCTAGTCGCACCAGCCTCAAATGAACCGTACATACAATATTGTGCCTGTAAGAGAGAGAAACTTAACAAGCACAACATAGTTAACAGCATATGTTCAACGCTATATCGAATGCAAACGAACATGGCTTCGATGAGAAAGTGCATCGCGATGCAAGAAGAAACGCACGTGACAACGCAAGTTAAGCATGGAGGCATGACAACACCAATGAAACGTACACAACGATACAAGTGGTGTGCATGAGAATGCAAGTGACGTGTATGACAATGCAGGATAAGTGCAAACTCGAGCGCATATTCGACACAAAACAACGTGCAAATAAATGCAAGTTTTGATGAGGGCGACTCAATCGTGGCTTCTGGTTTACCTCCCGGAAGGGCCACAACATATTCACAAAGGATACACCTCGCTCTTGACGAGTAACAATGAAACACGCATCGAAAGTTGGAGTTGAAGTTCCCGCGGAGGGATTTCGCGACGAAAAGTGCACTTTCTTTGTACTTTCTCGAGTGCCGGGGACTCCGATCACTACCAAATTTTGCAGAGACCTTGGAGAACACCTTGGGAACACCACCAACCATGTTTGGAGTTCACTGGAGGCCACCGACCAGGTTTGAGTGTAGGGGGTGGTCGGCCTACTAGAAAAGGTGGCCGGCCGACCACCTAGCCCAAATCAGGGGCAGTTTTGACTTTTCACACTCATTTCTTTAAATATACATGTCTAAAGCTCTTTTCCTCATAATTTCAGATCCGACATTGCCTCCTCCTCCTTCCTAGACCATTTTCTCTCTCAGATCTGCGCTCTATACGCGTTTTCCAACGCCCCACGCAAAGTTGTTTCGCGAAAACTTTCAGTTCTCTTCACTTTGGACCGATTAAAATTTGATTTCGGAGCTTCTTTTCTCATTTTCACCACTTGAGGTAAGTTTGTCTCAATATTTGGAAGATTTTCTTAGGAGTTGACTTTTGTTGACTTTTTAATTTCCCGAGAGTTGACTTTTGTTGACTTTTTCCAATTTTGGCTCATTTCGCTCATTTTTGCTCCTTTTTGCAGATTTCTTGAGATGGCGGGTCATTTTCCCCATGGTGGAGATTCTCCAGGTGCCGGAGGCGATCCTGACATCATGTCCTTACCCCCGAGGATTCGGCCCTTCGATCCCGAGAGGTACGACCCCTCGACGCACATCCTCCCGCGGGTGATTTTTTTATCATTTTACCGACTTTGATGCTCGAGCACCTGTGGACTTGCTATTGCGGGAGCCAGAGTCCCACCTCTCTCACCAGGCACGAGAGGTATGTACTTCACCTTTTTACATTTCCTGCCTTAATTCTGCATTTTCCGTGCATTTCATGCTTTCGCTATTCATGCTCATCTGCTCGTTCTGAATGCATTCGCACACCACACTTCGGCTTATCCTAGCACGTAGCTTGTTCTGAATACTTAGTCCATAACATAATATTCCTGCTTTGTATCTTGAACACACGGCTCAATTACTTGAATCTCTGAACCCGCAGCCCATATTTGATTGTGAACACGCAGCATACACACTTGTCGAGAGTCGAACACGCAGCCCAAACTTTGAATTTCTGAACACGCAGCACACACTATTTCTGAAATCTGAACACGCAGCCCAAACACTTGATGTTGAACACACAGCTCGACCTTTCAAGATGAACACACAGCCCATTGATTTTGAAATTTGAACACGCAGCTCAAACACTTGACGTTGAACACACAGCTCAAACTTTGAGACGAACACACAGCCCACTGATTTTGAAATCTGAACACGCAGCCCAAATACTTGACATTGAACACACAGCTCGAACTTTGAGATGAACACACAACCCACTGATTTTGAAATCTAAACACGCAGCCTAAACACTTGACGTTGAACACACAGCTCGAACTTTGAGATGAACACACAGCCCACTGATTTTGAAATCTGAACATGCAGCCCAAATACTTGACGTTGAACACACAGCTCGAACTTTGAGATGAACACACAACCACTGATTTTGAAATCTGAACACGCAACCTAAATACTTGACGTTGAACACACAGCTCGAACTTTGAGATGAACACACAGCCCACTGATTTTGAAATCCGAACACGCAGCCCAAATACCTGACGTTGAACACACAGCTCGAACTTTGAGATGAACACACAGCCCATTGATTTTGAAATCTGAACACGCAGCCCAAACACTTGACGTTGAACACACAGCTCGAACTTTGAGATGAACACACAGCCCACTGATTTTGAAATTTGAACACGCAGCCCAAACACTCGACGTTGAACACACAGCTCAAACTTTGAGATGAACACACAGCCCATATTGAATGCGCAGTTCACAGCATCGTATTTAATTTGATTTGCACACAGCTCATACATTTCATTTGCACGTAGCTCATTCATTTTGCTTACACACAGTTTATTCATTTCATTCTGAAACTGAATACATGTGTTCACTGTGAATGCAGGTGTCCTCCCGTGTTACATGGGGATATAGCTCCATTGCTGCGAGGGAGTGGTATACAAAGCTTCCAGAGGCCGTCTGTGACTGGGTTGATCAGGCAGGGTTCGGGCCCTTCTGTACTGGGATATCTTGCTATCCCGCTAGTAGGACGTTGATGGGCGCCCTTGTGGAGAGGTGGTGGGACACCACCAATTCCTTTCATTTCTCAGCTGCCGGGGACATGACTATGACCCCATTCGACTTCGCTGTATTTACAAGCCTCGACGTGGAAGGCTGGGCAATCCCTTATGATAAGGACATAGGCGAGTGGGAGGCCGCCTGGATTTACCTATTGGGAGCTCGCCCACTGGTTGACCGATCCTCGGGCTGAGTCCGGTACACCTGGTTTTCTTCATATTTCAGGGGGACTGAGCCCGAGACTCTGGAGGAGTACACCCGAGGGTTTTTTGATGTTCCTCTTCGGGACCACTCTGTTCTCCAATAGGGGGAACACCGTTGGACTATATCTTCTGAGTGCCCTGGTGGACCTATTGTGGGTTAGCCAGTATGATTGGGGTGGTGCCGGCTTAGCTACCCTTTATTGCTACATGAGCGCGACCTCCCGCGGACGGGGGAACACAGTCGGTGGCTATTGGAGAGCCTGGGAGGTACCTTCTGCCCTCTTGATTTACATTTCTGCTTTTCATTATCTGTACATTGCATACACGGCACACTTTACATTATGTACTCACATTCTGCACTCAGCATTCTGTATTCGGATTCTGCGCTTAGTATTTTGTATTCTAATGGCTTTTGCCCTGTTTTCCACAGTTATGGGTCTTTGCGTACTTCCCGACGCTAGCCCCAGAGCTCGAGGTGGAGGCGCCCCTCATAACCCTCTACTCACTCGTTTTTGAGGGCCAGTATCGGCCGAGACCTCGGGAGACTCTCCCCTACCTGTGGCAGTATTTTGACACGGTGCGACCGATGGAGGTAATTTAGAACTCTCAGTTCTCCAAGTTTTCATCTTTAATTTAACTTGAGCATTTATGATTTTTAATCGGCTTATACATTGGTTATTCACAGATCACATGGCAGCCCTGGTTGCCTTTGGGTGGGGATCTCCAACTTCAGCTTGCCGGAGGATGGGCCGCCTCTTGGTACAGGGTCCTGTTTGAGGGGCCGGTTGGTAGGGCCTGGTTTTTGGGAGAACGCTTCCTTCGCTAGACTATGGGCTTTCCTGAGCAGAGTGTCCCTTCAGCACCCCCGGACGATATGCGGTCCGCTGATCGGCTCTCTCCCCAAGGTGTCATTGACGCCAGGTTGGGCATCGATGTATTGCTATACTTGGAGGACGGGAGTACGCGACCTACCGTCATACATACTTGATGCCTCCATTGGCAGGCGTCAGTGCTCCCACGAGGAGGTCCGCTGACATGCCGTCTTCGAGTCGAGCCTGGGCTGCAGGTGCCCCTTCTACTAGCAGAGCCGGTACGTCGAGAGGTGGGGGTGGACTGGTCTCCCCGATTCCTACGACTTATCATCATGCCGGATGGCCAGAAATTCTGACCGATTTGACGGGTTGGCGATACGGGGCTTCCTACCCGATCCCGATAGAGCCTCCTATGCCTGATCACCGATACGTCAGTGATCCTGACTCACCACCGGTATGCTCCACTGCTTTTCATTTATCACTCAGATACTTAGGCATTCATTCAGTCCTTGATGATTTGAGCTTGTATGTGCAGCCACCCAGAGAGTACATGGATGGGATGCTTGGATTGGTGGCCTCGCTCGAGGGCATGGTCTTGCGGAGAGAGGCGCAGCTGTCCATCCTCAGTTCCCAGGTACTCTTTAATTTTCTCACATTTATCATACTTCTGATGACATGTTGAACTTGAACATTTTACTGCATTGATTGACTGTATGTGTAGAGCACATCTGACATACACCACATTCATGTACTGTATTTGCATGCACCTACTTCATGTAGTTTTCTTACATCTACATCTGATATACATACTTTGGCTGATGTATTGCACTCTTTCTTTTCAGATGCCTCCGCTACATACCGGACCACAGACTGGGCCATCTAGGCCTTCCCGAGGAGCTGGGCCATCTAGGCCTTCTCGAGGAGCTGGGAGAGGAGAGTCGTCTCGCAGACAAGCTGGACGCAGAGCGCATGTTGTGGAGGAGGAGTCCAGCTAGGAGGAGGAGCCTGCGCATCCCCAGTCAGAGACATCTGCTGACAGAGAGGGTTGCTCCAGCTCTGGTTCCGGTAGTGGAGACGAGGCCGAGGAGGATCCCGAGGATGACAGCTTTGACTCAGATGGTGACGATGGTGCAGAGGCTATTCCGCAGAAGAGGACGAAGAGGGCCTCTTACTCCTGTGCTTGATAGCATTGATGCAGCTGTTCCCTGCTTTATTTGCCTCTTTTTTACTAGTAGTTGTAGCACATTGTACATTATTAGGTAGTTTTATTTTTTGTAAAACTCGTACCCTTGTTGTAAAAAAATGTTGTAACAAAGGAAGCGTGATGGAATGAAACAGCTTTTGTTCAAAAAGTGTTGCATTTTATGTTCTTGCATCGCATCGCATCATTTTGCACAAAATGGGATTGAGTGGAATTGCGCATTTGAAAATTGCCAAGTCAGGTAGTGAACCGACGCAACAAACTAAACAACCTAACTTACTAAGAAACAAAAAAACCTTAGCAAGTTTACAACTCGATAAACAAGATACAACAATGTTGAAAAAGTAACAATTCAAAACTCAATGGCTCGACAAAACTTAACAACTCGATGAACTTAACAACTCGACAAATGAAACAACAACTTGATAAGCAAAACAACAACTCGATAAGCAAGACTTAATAACAACTCGATAAACAAAATGCATTTCGGATGATCTGGGTGATGGAACGCATCTGAAACTGAGGAAAACTCGCAAACACTCTCGATGCATGGAAATGCTAGGAACTTTCTTCTAGAAGCTAGGACAAGACCAAAGCCACCTCCCTCTTTATGGCCGACCGCCTAAGGGAGCTGGCCGACCAGCTTTTTTGCATTAGAGGGGAGAGGGGTGGTCGGCCTGCTAGAAAAGGTGGCCGGCCGACCACCTAGCTTGGCAGCCACCAAATTTTCGACACGTGTCCCCCAAACAGTGCCTTATCCTCTATAAAAGTCCTAGCTTCGTGGTTCATTCATTTCATCTCAGTTTTGCATCAAAATGGAGGCATTTCTCGTCCAAAATCTCACAGCTTGGATAGCCTCTCTTAATGGCTCGGAAAAGTTGAACTTCCGGGGCTTCGGCTTGAATGCACTATTCACGCTGGGTCGTACTCCGCTGTATCTTCCTTTCCTCCATGCCGCAGTAAGGTTTTGGAACCCGGTAACACACGTCTTTAGCTTCGGCGGGCAAGAGATGTGTCCGACCTTCGAAGATTTTCAAGTTTTGATGGAATCCGAGCGCAGTGAGGAAATCCTGCCTCAACTCCGGTTTGGCCATGTCCAAGCCCTAGGACAAATGTGTGGCCTCACTTTACATGACGCTCGGTCTCTGATCTGCAACGGGGAACTCGACATCCTCAGCTTGATCCATCGTTTTTCTAATGCTGGTGACCGTGGCGACCATCATTGGTAGGGCTATCGGCAACACGCGCTTTGCCTATGCTTGCTATCTCATTTCTTGCTTGCCTCAGGTTCTGGAGGATTCAGTGTTTGGTTGATCGAGGTCGCCCAAGGTTTGAAGGAGGGCAAGAGTTGTGTTGCCATGACATTGGCTGAGACATTGATGGACTTAGACGCTTTTCATCACCGAGAGACGACTAGGCTTGCGGGGAGTCCACTACTGTTGCAAGTAATGTTTCCCACCCAATCTCACATATGTATTGCTCACATTACTCGGTCCTCAGGCTCGGTTTTTCTCACAAAACCCTTTTGCTCACTTTTCTCTCATCGTACATCTCTCTATTCTTTATTCTCTCGTTTTTCATCCCTTCCCAAGTGTGGTTGATGGATAAGTTGCAGGTTGTGGACTCTTGCCCAGCGTACTCAGCACGCGGCTACTTTTTTCGACAACGTCGAGTCGATGCCCTTGATGAGAGATGGTGGTTCGACTGGATGTGTAATTTGTCCGCAGATCGCATTGCTTGGCGCTGCCCTTGGCTCAACCTCCCGGCAATGAGCTACAGCATGTCCCGGCAGGCCGGGATCCAGTTAATTGGTCTGACTCACTGTGTGTTCTACTTTCCTTTCCGGTTCCAATGCCAGTTTGGCCATGATCAGACTTGCCCGCCAGAGGGGATAGAGTACCCGGCTACATTCCCGGTCCGAGGCGCACAGCTTGCCCGATATGCCACAGCATGGAGGACGAGAGAACTCCTGGCCCCCGCTCCCACTTTCAGTTACACTTTGTCTGACGAGTGCCTAGATTGGCTCAATGAAGAGGCACAAGAAAGACCCACTTTGGCATCAGAGGCTTCGACTAGCTCTGGGAGGGGGTGCAGGAACACCTGACTCATTTATGCCCCAGATTTATTGCTTTATTAGTACTTTCAAGTTTTCTTTATGAATGTAATAAAAAAGCAACTTCAATTTGTATGCAAGAGCAGGAGAACTCTGTATTGAAATCAATGAAATTGAAGGTTGTGGGTACTGAAATTTTTTCGCTTTGGTCCAAAAATGGTCTTAGTTGTAAAAAGATTAATTTAAACAAAGTCAACTTTTATTAAAACTTTTCAAAAACATTTTCGATATGGATCAGAACTAGACACGCCTGAGATCTGTCACTGAGATGCACAACCCCAGATCCTAGCAACTGGAAAGTTGCCCCTAGTCTGAATGGTACCGTAGCACTGCACAACAACGGAAAGTTGTCCCTACTCTGAAAAGCACTCTACCGGAGATCATAACCGAACTCTTGAATGCCGAATAGACAAAGATGGTCGAGATGATCAAATGGACAAAGTTGATCGGGGAAAAGTTTATGGCTGAACTTCAGGATGAAGTTGCCTACGTATCCCAAAGATGGGAATCAAGCCTTACGTAGTTCAGGCTTGGGTTCACTCGCGTATTTTCACTCTCATTTTACGCTCTAACTTTTGCCAAGGCCGCCCTTTGCGGGTTTTCAACCTTGCGAGCTCAGTTTTTATAATTTCAATTTTTTTCAATGCTCCAACTTTTGCCTAGGTCGCCCTCTCGAGTTTTCGGCCTAGCGAGCCTCTCAAGGGTAATATTTCTTCAACTTGTCCATGTTGATTGGTTGGGAGAACTCTAGGCCATCTAGGTCCGTCAGAACCACAGCTCCACCTGACCAGATTGACTTGATGATGTAAGGGCCAGTCCAATTGGGTCTGAACTTGCCCCTAGGGTCGTGAATAGGAGCTCGGTTGTCCTTGAGCACCAAATCTCCTTCTTTTAGATTCCTGGACTTAACTTTCTTGTTAAAAGCCCAGGCAATTCTGCGTTGATAACCTTGAACATGGTACAGTGCTTTCAGTCTTCTTTCATCAAAGAGCATGAGTTCCTCAAATCTGCTCTACTGCCAATCAGCCTCTGCTATCTGACACTCGGCCAGCACTCTTAATGACAGAACCTCAATTTCAATAGGTAGAATGGCCTCCATCCCATAAACCAGTGAATACGGAGTCGCCCCGGTAGAAGTTCTAATTGAAGTCCGGTAGCCCCACAGAGCAAACGGCGGCTTAAATGGTCAATCCCGGTAGGTTTCCACCATCTTCTGCAGTATGTGCTTGATGTTCTTGTTGGCAGCCTCAACCGCTCCATTGGTTTGCGGCCGGTATGTGGATGACTTATGAAAAGCCACGTTGTATTTTTCCAACAAATCAATTACTTCCTTTTTGAAGTGGGAACCATTATCTGAAATGACCTCGTTTGGGACCCCATAACGACAGATGATGTTGTTTCTGATGAATTTTGCAACATGTGATGCATACAACACCGCATAGGATTGGGCCTCAACCCACTTCGTGAAATAATCTATCGCGACCAGGATGAACTCATGCCCATTAGACCCCTTCGGGGTAACAGCCCCGATCACATCGATTCCCCAAACTGAAAATGGCCATGGCAAAGTCATATTGCACAACTTCGACGGCGGGATGTTCATGCGGTTTGCATGGATCTGACACTTGTGGTATCGCCGAACAAAACCGATACAATCCTCCTCCATGGTGGACCAATAATAACCTTGTCTGAGGATCTTCCGTGCTAGCATTACCCCATTCATATGCGCACCGTATTCCCCTCCATGGATGGCCTCCATCAGGCGTTTTGATTCTTCAGCTTCAACGCACAGCTTGTGCATTCCCAGACGACCTCTCTTATACAATTTACCTCCACAGATGATGAACTGAACGGCCATTCTTCTGATTGCCCTTTTATCCTTGGCATTTACCCCCGGTGGATATGCTTCATTCTCTAAGAAATTCCAAATATCATAATACCAGGGGTTCTTATCTTGGACCTCATCTATAGCAGCAATCAATTCGTAAGCCGGCACAAATTTCTGGTCGATAATGATTGGACGTATCCGGACTCCAAACGGGATGTCTATCATGGAAGATAGAGTTGCTAGTAAATCTGCGAACCTGTTGTTTTCTCTTAGTAGGTGAGTGAAGTTTAGCTTCTCAAACCGAGGAATCAGCAGGTCCAAGGTCTGGTGGTACATTATCATCTTTTCTTCTTTGACCTTCCAATCCCCCTTAGCTTAGGATACAACAAGGTTCGAGTCCCCAATGACGTCCAACCGTTTTGCCCCTAGTTCCAGGGCTGCTTCTAGACCGGCAATACATGCCTCATATTCTGCTTCGTTGTTTGAGACTTTGAATCGGAGTTTAAATGCTAAAGGGATACGGGAATTGTCGGGTGCTATCAGGAACACCCCTATCCCATACCCATGCTGGTTTGACGCTCCTCAAAGTACATCGTCCAACATTCGTCGTCGACGTGCAAGATGGCCTTATCTGGGAATAAGTACTCAACTACTTCACCTCATTCCACGGGATGATTGGCTAAGAATTCTGCTACTGCTCTTCCCTTGACCGACTTGCGCGTCACATATTTCAGATCAAATTCGGAAAGCAACAGCAACCAACGAGCTAGCCTACCCGTAAGTGCTGGTTTCTCGAAAAGATATTTGATGGGATCTAGTCGCGAAATCAACATTACGAAGTGAGCTAACAGGTAGTGCCGCAGCTTCCTGGTAGCCCATACCAAAGCTAGGCAAGCCTTTTCCAATGGTGTGTAGCGAGTCTCATACTCTAGCATCTTCTTGCTCAGATAGTAGATGGCTCTCTCGACTTTGTCCTCTGATTCTTGCGCGAGCATGCAGCCCATTGTAGTCTCAGTCACTGAAAGGTACAATATCAACGGTCTCCCCGGCTCTGGCGGTGACAACACGGGTGGATTTTGTAAGTATTCCTTGATCTGTTCAAAAGTAGCTTGGCATCAGCCGTCCCACTGGAATTTTTTCCCTTTATTCGGGAGGCCAAAAAGTGGTTCACAAGTCAAGGTTAATTTTGAGATAAACCGTCTTATGAATTGCACTTTACCCAGAAAGCCTCGCACCTCATTTTCAGTCCTTGGTGGTGGCATCTCTAAGATGGCCTTGATTTTGGAAGGGTCGACTTCGATACCTCTCTGTGTAATCAGAAACCCGAGCATTTTTCCGGCTGTAACACCAAACGTACACTTCTGAGGATTCAATCGCAATCGAAATTCTATGATCCTTTGGAAGAACTTTTGCAAGGCGGTGTAGTGGCCCTCTCTTTCTTTGGACTTGATAATCATGTCGTCCACGTACACCTCAACCTCTTTGTGGATCATGTCGTGCAATATTGTGGTCGCGGCCCGTTGATATGTAGCCCCAGCATTCTTCAACCCAAACGGCATCACTCTGTAGCAATAAGTCCCCCACGGAGTAGTGAAAGCAGTCTTTTCCCGGTCTTCAGGTGCCATCACTATCTGATTGTAGCCTGAGAAGCCATCTATGAACGAAAGTAAGGCATGCCCCGCTGTGAAATCCACCAACTCATCGATATGCGGCAAGGAAATGTCGTCCTTCGGACTAACTCTGTTCAAATCCCTGAAATCCATGCACACCCTGATCCTGCCATCCTTCTTCGGCACCGGAACTATGTTGGCCAACCAAGTCGGGTATTCAGATACCAACAGGAATCCTGCGTCAATTTGCTTGGTGACCTCTTCTTTAATCTTGAGAGCCCAGTCCGGGCAGATCCTCCTGAGTTTCTATTTAACAGGTCTGGCCTCGGGGTCAAGAGGGATCCGATGCTGTACAATTTCAGGATCGATTCCAGGCATGTCTTCGTAGGACCGCACGAAAACATCTTTGAAATCTTTTAATAAAGCGACTAAGCGCTCGCGTTCCTCCGAAGACAACGTGGACCCGATCTGGACCAGTCGCGGGTCCTTCTCAGTACCAATATTCACAGTAGTGATTTCATCCATTAAGGGTTTAACAAATCTTTCATGCTCTTGATCAATTAATCGTTGCAAAACCGGAGGAATTTCTTCCTCGTCGTTTTTATCAAAATTTTGAAAGTCCTAATTCAAGCAATAAATCAAAGGCACGGAAAAATACTTAGAAACCACAGCCACAGCATTCTCATTAAGCACATCCAAATCGTCCGATTCTTCGGTTACAACAGGCTCAAACGAGAAAGAAAAAGACGACCTGGACAGGACTGTGGCATCCGGGTTATCATCCCCAGGGATACCAGACTCAAACTCAGATGAGTTGGAATCTGATTCCGACTCCACAGACTCGGTGGAATCAGACTCTGACTCACTACCTGACCCGGTGCTGCTTGACAAAAATCCCTCTTCATATTGCCAAATGAGGGAGGGTGCGATAGATGCATCCAAAATGTTTGCTGGTAGGCCCGCAGTCGTTCCATTCCCGATCACGCATACCGAGAAGTTATTCCCCAAGCACTTTTGTTCGATCGGAGGATCTGAAAGTAGACACACCAGCGCTACCCCCATTTCACTTTCGGCGTCCTCAGATTCCACTTTCTTGCTCTGCTCAGCCTCAGCTAATGGGTCTGTCTGCTCTTCGGCAACGTCATCCCCGAATAACTGTAGGTCAAAGAAGATCTCAAAACCCGGTACGCGCTTCCCCTCCGTATTCAGCCATGGCTCTGGGAAGCCATAAAATGGAAAATCCTCCCCCTCCCGGACAAAGCATCCATTTAGGGTACCTTGGATGGGTCGGTGCATTAACTCAAAAGGCTTCCCTGCCCTCTTTGCTCTGGCTCTCCCAGCCATCTCTTTACCTTTCCTTATCCAATCCTCTTTGGTGGGAAGATAACCCAAACCAAAGGTATGTGGGTTGTGTGGCACTTCGGCCAACGCTGCAACGCCCTTCTGGCCACTCTTCCCCAATCCCATCCCGGGGATGTGTTGAAGCTTGTTCATGAGGTATACTGATTGAGCACTGACATACACCTCCTCATTAACAGCTAAGACATTCTGCACGACCCGGGCCTCAGCTAAAGTAAAACCAGATAGGAACACATCCTCCATACCATGCTCGATTTCCAAAACTGGCGTAGATACTTCTGGCGGTGGATGGATCGATGAATTCCTGAAAACAATAGCCACTCCCTTCCCATGGGGGTATTTCACCATCTGATGCAAGGTGGACGAAACTGCCTTCACCTGGTGGAACCATGGCCGCCCCAAAAGCAGGTTGAAGGCCGCAGGAACTTCCAAGACGTGAAAGTCAATCTCATGTTGTCCTGGCCCAACCTTGGTTTGAATTTTCACTGTCCCTATTACTTCTCGGCTCGTGTTGTCATATGCCTGAATCACTTGGGCTGTTGGCACAAAGTCCGCAGTTTTTAAACCGATGGCATATGCAGTTCTTGCCGGGCACACATTGATGGCGGACCCTGTATCGACAAGTACCACGGGTATCCATTTGTTTCTACACTCCACGGAGATGTAGAGTGGCTTGTTATGACTCGCACCCTCAGGCGGCAACTCTTTGTCAGAGAAAGTCAACATCGGGGTAGCTCCTCCCGGAAAAACTAAGCCCACCAGCTGTTCAGGCATGGTATCTATTGAGAGCTTGGCCTTGTCCATGGCCGATAAGACAGCTTGTCGATGCACTCGCGATGCCATAAGCAGTCCCCAGATGGAGATGTCTGCCTGTATCTTTTTTAACTGCTTCAGTACAGCCTCTTCTTCGATTTGCTTCTCTTTTTGCTTCTGCGCCTCCTTATCTTTCCCAGATGCCTCTTGCTGGTCTAGGTGCGGGGGCTTGAAATACTGCCTGCTCCTGGTCATATGATTGACTTCGCCGATATACCAGGTATCATCTGGCTGATTGCTCCCCCAATCTTCATCTGTGTGGGCAAGACATAGATCATCGTCCTCCCATCACATTCCGTTGGCAGCTAACAGACACCTGTCTAGCTCCGGTACAATTGCACCCGCAGTACTCTCCGTCCACATGCTTGCAGCATTCTCTGTACCCGTGCACGCGGCACTTTCAGTTCCCACGAGGGCTTTAGCTTTCCTGATTCTCTCAGAATCCCCAAATCTTTCTTGTTCCAACTGCGTCAGTACAGCTGGCTGTTCAATAATTCCTGTGTTTAAAATGCCCAGATCTTGAGCGAAATTCTTAGTACCGGTGCCCTCCGGCAATGCATTCTGATTTCCGGCCCATCTGGTCACAACTGATGTTCTTGCCCCTGCCAGGCCCTGTTCTGGTTGGAACTCTTTCACAATATCCGATTGATCATCCAGCCACTCGATAACCTCCGCTAATTCCTCAAAATCAAACCAGTTGACTATCGTGGCCCCTGGATCTTGGTCGCTGAAAAACTGGAGGTTGGCAAAGTCCTCTTCCACAGCCGCCAAATCATCTGTCTTCTTCTGCTCCAATCCATCCCCTTGAATCACACAAAGCTCTGCTCCTGCCGGTAATTCCATATTTGGCCCAACCTGGCCCACTGATAGAATGTAGTCACTCGGACTGTATACCTCCTCAGCAAAACTCCCAAACTTTTCGGATTCTGACTCAACAAACCCGTTATGCCCTGAAATCTCCCCTGTTCTGTCTTCGACAGTCACCACCAAAGGTTTGGGTTGGGCTCTGGAGATGTCCAACATGCACAAGTCAGTGCAGTCAAGAAGGAGCACCTCTGGCTTGGGTAGGTGGGACGGGGTGATGTATATGCTAGGATCGTAAGACACGACCCCAGCCTGGATAAAGTTGATGCGTTTGGGGGGTGGAGCTTGGTTGTGCGGTGGGAGAGGGTTTGTTGTAACATTGGGTTTTTCGGGAGGCACAATCACCTGCTTGTCAACGAGATCTTGAATCTCATGACGCAATCTAAAACATTGGTCAGTGTCGTGACCATGTTGTTGGTGATATGCGCAGTATTTTGCTGGGTTATGAGAGGGAGGGAGTGGATTTGGCAATGGCCTCGGCTCTAGGGGCTTTAAGTGCCCTTTCCTGATCAATACCCCCAGAGCCTTGGACAGGGGCATATACAATGGGGTGAAGGTTCTTTGGCCTCGGGGTTGGTATTTGGTGGTTTGTGTGTTACTTCTGGACGCGTCGGAGAAAGGTGTAGCTGCCATGGGTCTGGGAGGGGGAATGGTGGTGACCATGCTTACCTCCGAAGCTCTAGCATTTGCGGCATTGCTGGTGCTCGTGTTGTTGTTGCGATTGAAGGTTCTTCGGGGTTGCTCTCTATCTTGGTCGATCAGACCTTGTTTCATAGCATCCTCTATTTGTACCCCTATCTCGTGCAAATCTGAAAAGGTAGGGAAGGGGAGCACAATCATTTTCTGCATCAGTTTTGGCTGGAGATTACACACAATCATCCGAATTTGGTCTTTATCAGTAGGCCTTAGGGTCATCATTGAAGCCTTCGCCCTCCACCGAGTTATAAAATCCGAGAAGCTCTCCTTAGGCTCCTGCCTTGTTGTTTCAAGATCTCAGGTTGTAATCTCGATTTGGGTATTGTAAGAGTATTGCGCAACAAAGGCCTCAGCCATTTCATCCCAACTACGCTTGACATCATCCTCCAATTTCGCGTACCAGATAGCGGCCACACCCGACAGGGTCCGGCCGAATAATGAAAGCTTCTGCGGTCTGGTGAGGCCCATCGGCCGTAGTATATCTGAGAATAGCCGGAGGTGCACCATGGGATCCCCAGACCCGTTGAAGCGATCGATTTGCGGCATTTTGAACCTATTTGGCAGCGTCACAGCCACGTCGGTATATCCGTCCTCGATATCCGGGATAGCCTTTACCCCTTGGGATTTCTTGAACAACTTCTCGAGCTTGCTCAATTTCAGTGCTGTAGGGTCTACTTCGAATTCGAAGGGAGAGTCTGGTTGATTGACAGGCGTAGGTGCCTTAGACAATTGAGGTAGAATCGGGGGTAGGGCTAGCCCTGTTGGAATGTGCGTCTCTCCCTGGACATTTGGTAACTCCCCGGGTGGCGGAACTCCTGGTGGAGGAGGAGCTTGGTGCGAAGCAGATGCCCCGGTTTGTTGTTGTAATCTGGCAATTAACTCTGCCTGCTGGGCCATGATCTCGGCCTGTTGTTTGGTAAACTCATCTCGGCGAACAGCGTCCTGCTGCATGGCTCTCATGGTCTCCTGCATCTGACGTATCATTTCTTCAACTCCTGTCGGTCCCGCCATACTGTCCTGATCTGTCTGAACTACTGGTAGGCTTATCTCTATAGCAACAATTGAGATCTCAGTCCGACTGTCCACTGATGGGGTAATCCACTGCTCTGGCAACCTTTGCTCGGATACACTGCGTCTTCTCGACCTCCTTTTGATAACGGGGGGTAGGGAATGATACACTGGTTGTTCGTCGACCAGATCCTCAGATCGATGGACTCTGCGACCTCTTGTCCAGAGTGCTTGGGGAATATCTGCTTGGTCTGAAGCAATTGTGCTAAAACTGCCCTAGCAAAAAGATAAATAAAGCAATAAATAACCAGACAAACGGACAGCATAACGGCTTAAAATAAATACACAACACAGTCGGGCATCACAACACGCAATTGATAAGCTGAAAACACTGTTCTCAAACACTGATCATTATCCCCAAATCACTGCCCCAAAAACTGAATCTGATACCTGCATATAACTGATTCGCAAACACTAAACTGGTGCCCACAGGCCTGATGCCCAAACTTGAAAACTGATACATGCATTCCTGTAGAGACGCACTCTAAAAGCACATAGCAAGCAAGTGAGAACCAAAACACCCCAATGTTAGAGTAGGGTTTCCCTCTCCTATTTTGTTAGGAGCTAGGGTTTCACTAAGCACGCAGCGGTTTCAAACAACCTATGATCGGGTAAGTAACCTGTCCTAGTTTGGAATGGTCACTGCGGATTTCGATATGCACTAGGTCGAATGGTCAAAAAGGGTGCCCCGGTAAAATCGGGGTTTGTGTTCCCGTCGTGGCAGAGCCCGCAACCGGTCAGCCTTATGGCACGCTTCTCGAAGCGAGCCTCCGACAAACCGTTCAGGAATAGCATACGGCAAACACGGTGTCCTAGGCGCACCAATGCAAAGAAACACACAAGTGTAGTCAAAACAAGATATCATGAGTTCGAGTCAAGTTCTTCAAACTCCCCAGTAGAGTCGCCAGAAACTGTAGACGAGCCCTTGGGCCCCACTACAGTTCGGACTCAATTTGTGTCACGGTCCTGTATCTAATCTCGCGGAGTGCAATGCAAGACCGATGAATCATCAAAGAGTCCAAATCCAGCAAATCGTTTTTGAAAACAGATTTTTTTTGAAAGAAGCGCCAAACATGGACTGCTTTGCCAGATACAGAGTCGCCACCTAAATATTTATTTTGGGGGAATTTAGGAAACCCTGACTCGTTACCTAAGGCCACGTGTCCGTCATCGCCAAAGTTGCCTCGGCTCGGGAACTTGGGTACGATTGGGGAAGGTCACTTCGTGAGCACCCCCGCTCGCCCGATCAAAGATCGGCCTCTACTAACCATGATATCAAGTTTTGAAAACATTATGTGCACTTATTCCGGTTATTAGCCTAGATTTACTATGTGATGCGCACAGCATACAAGTATAGACCTAATCGCCTGAATTGGAACAAAACATCTCATGTTTGTTTCGAAAAACGGTTTGCTACTCGCAAGTAGGCTAAAATGTGGATTTGCTACCCTCAGGTGGGCTTAGAAAACATGATGATTTGCCACTCTCAAGTGGGCTTAAAACTCACAATTGATGAATTGTTCCAATCCAAATAACCCAACCTTCACCCACAGGCATTCAGGCAGTTATATCACTTAAGCAGTTAGCCTCATGGTAAGCATGCTATCATGGCAGTCACTCACATGCATGCAAGGATATTAAAGCATAAACACTTACCGAGTACTCTAAGCCAAAACAGAAGCTATGTTAGAAATCCATGCATGATCCTAACTATACGGAAATGCATAATGCAACACATGCAAAAATGCAACTACAATAGGCTTGGCTATTCTAAACATGGCATATGATGATGCTACAGCTAACACGTATTCAATTTAGAATTGAAGTACAAATGCAGTTAGTATGATGCGCCGAGCCCGGTGCATGCAAAACAGATGAATGATGCAAACATGCAAGCATAAGTATGCTAATTGAAACATGCCCTAATCTAACCATCATAAGCTGGTAAATAAAAGGGAGAAAGACGTGGGGTTGGAAGACATACATCACACGCACACACACTTATTACAGTTGTGCTCTCGCTCGGAGGGTCCGAATAAATAATATACAGTCCGAACAAATAGTACAGTCCGAATAAATAGAAAATCCTAATTAATTAACAAATTAATCTAGGAAAGTAGGTAAATTAGCACGCAAATCCATGGACCGCCTCAGCTTTGTTCCGGATGATGAATGATGCATGCTTGAGTTCCCTTGCGCGGAAATCCATTGCGATGCCCCGGTTTGCCTCTGTTTGTAATTAATCCCGGAATGCTGTGCAAGGCTTTGGAAGGCTGTTGATTTCTGATTTACTGCAACAGAGAGCAACAAAGGGGCATGGCAAAGTATTTTCACATATGTATGCATGACTACTCTTTAGGGAGTGTAGTCCTCGATCCTCGTGCCACCAATCACGCATCTCGATGCATGATGGCCAAGGAGTCGAATTGCACGACTCGATGTGAAATGAATGCACATGAAAACACAACAAGACCTAAACTCCATCATGGGTAATCCGGAGTGTCGGCGACCGGGAATTGAGACACGTTCCGTCACTTGGAGTACGAAACGTCCCTTGTTTCCTGTGCTTGGGCAAACTCCTATCCCAAACACAATGCAAATGAGATGACATACACAATGCGACTAACATGTAACCTAGCATACGCAATGCTATTGACTAAGATGGCGTACACAATGCACGTGATGTAACATGGCATACACAATGCTCTAACATACAACCTAACATATGCAGTGCTATGGACTGAAATGACATACACAATGCACGATGGACTTACACCAACATGAGTGGACCTCGGCCACACTCACATCAGTGGCCATGAGATGGAAAAGAGACAACCGAAATGCGTACACACGTGCACGCGTACCGAGGACCGAACCTAAGGCATAAAATGCCACTTTACTAAAGCATGGCAAGGGATGAAAGATGGCATACACACATGTAATTTCCAACACTGAAACATGATGCTAAATGGTCCCGAAACATGGAAATATGGCACCCGATGCATGAAATAAGCCCCGAAACTCAAAGCTAGGCACATGTATTGAATTGTAACTATGCAAAGCAAGCATTATTTGGCCATGAAGTACAAAGACAGAGCCAAGGCAGTCCCAAAACATGCACATTTCTAGTTTAAAGCATGGCCAAAAAGTGCTAACATGATGGACTAAAATAGCATGCAACTTTGGCTAGCAAACATGGTTTACACGGCATGTATATGAAGCGTATGAGAACTCATCAAACCAGCCAAAAATAGTGAATAAAACATGACAAAATATGCCCAAATAACCACTGAAATGCAGCCAACATGTGTGAAAATGATGAGCTCCTTTGAAAGGGCATGCAAGGAGTTACTCAACACATACATGATGGACACTTAGCATAGCAAAACCAACTCTAGAAATCAAATATAACGGCCCTAAAACTCACCAAAAAGGGCCTGAAATTGATCAATAAATCATACAATGAAAGGTCCTCTTGAAAGGCCTTGAGGAGGGTTGTTCCACACATGCATGAGGGACATAAAATATGGCCAAAAGGGCCTTGGACAGAGCTAAGGCAGACCTCAAAACCCTCAGAATGAGGTCTGGAACATGACTTCAAAGCATGCAAAAAGGGGTCCCTTTGGAAGGCCAACAAGACCACCAAACATGACAAGGAGAGAGGGGGTCACTCCCCTCTGATTTTGGCTCTCAAAAATGCATCTAAGCCACTGAAAATCCACTAGATTTCAGTGGCTAAGAGGCCAAACCATGGCCAATGCAAGTGCTCTAATGCATAGCCCTAATCATGAAGAGATGAAGCATGCATAGGGGGAAGATGACCCCAAACAGAAGAGAGTCCTTAAAAAAACATGTTTAGAAGATCAAAACAAGACTTTTTCTATTTTATGGTAAATCTCGAAAATGCTTGTAAGTAAGGCTAAGACATCATGCAAAATAAGCCCTAAAAAAGAGATAAAGCATACAAGGATGTAGATGGCCTCAAACAGAAAAGTGTCCTTAAGAAAAGTTGAAGAGGGTCTCAAAATAAGACTTTTTCCAGTTTATAGAAAATCTCGAAAATGTTCACAAGTAAAGCTAAAATATGATGAAAAAATGGCCCTAAAAGAGAGATTGAGAAAACAAGGAAGTAGATGACTTCAAACAGCAAAGTGTCCTCAAGCAAGGTTGAAGAGGAGCTCAAAACAAGACATTTATCAGTTTATGACAAAGTCCATAAATGCTCACAAATAAGGCTAATCAATGGAGCAAAAAAATGCAAGTTTAAGGAAAATAGGTGCTTACCCTTGAAGAGCAGCAAAGCTGGAGCTTTTGGACCAAGTTGGTGAACCTTCAACCCTTGAAAATCAGTCCCAAAGTGCTGGAATGTATGGTGGAGGTGTGGTGCTAAGGGTTGTAGTTCAAATGGTCCAAGAAAACTAGGGTTTGGAGGCTCAAGTGTAGAGATATAGAGAGAGAGAGAGTTGTAAACCTTCAAAGTTGTTCAACCCTTCAAATGGAAGAGGAGGGCCTCTCTTATAGAGAAGAGAGGCCAAAGCTTCTCTTGGAAGCTTGAAAGATCCTCCATACACGTGTATGGAGGATGCACCAAATGCCCCTCAGCTGGCACAACTGTAAAGCATTCAGAGAGGGCAAAAAGCAAGAAGCAGGCCGGCCAGTTCAAGTGGTGGGCCGGCCACTCCCCCTGGTCGGTCGACCAGGGGTCAAAAGGTTCAAGAAGAATTTCTGGCCAGCCACCCCAAAAAGGTGGCCTCCCAGATGAGTGCAACACAGCTGTATGGTGGAAAACCAAAAAATGTGACCCAGGAGAGAGAAAAACCAACTTTTTAGCAAGGTTCAAAAGGGTCAAGATGAATTACTGGTCGGCCTACCCATATTGGTGGCCTCCCAGATGAGCACAACACAATGGTGTTATGAAAAGCTAGAAAATGTGGCTCAAAAGTGAGAAAAACCAGCTTTCTGTCAGAAAAATCGACTTTTGGAGAGAGAAAATGAGAAAACTAGTTTTTCAAGGGAAAAGGTGGCCTCCCACCATCCTACCACCTCCCTAATAATGAAAATAGGGTCCCTACCAAAAATGGACCAAGATGGATGCAAAACGAAGGTTCAGGGGCCAAAATGCGCAGTCTGGTGCCCCGAAAATAGGCTGTTAGGCACCGGAGGTGGCGTATGACCACGAAGGTGGTCTCCCGGGCCACAGTGTCCCTCTAAAGGGAGGAAACAAGGTGTGTGCCAAAAACCGGAGCAAACGGAGTTAGTTAAGCGGTCCCAAACCGAGGCACATGGTCGATGGCTCCGAAAACCGGAACTGGGCTCCAAACGGGAAAAATGGCCTACGACCACGAAATGTAGCCTACGCCCACTGAGAGATGGTCTACGAGACCTCTCCCTCCCTTCGGGAAGAGAAAACAGAGAAAACAAGACCTGGTTCACAAACCGAGGCAAAGCACAAAAGAGCCCTGAAGTCCGGAGGCATGGCTCGCAGCCGAGACTCTGAAAGCTCAGAACGAGCACCATATCCATCATCACCGAGCGCTCAATTGGTGACGTCTGAGTCTTAAGGTCGGTCAAAAATGGGGTGTCTACAGTAAGTCGCATTGTAGCATAGAAAACAGAGCTTAACATTGTGTTAATAAGCCAAGATTTCTGAAACTGGTTGCCAAGAAAGACAGCTTTGACATTGTGTTCATTGGCTAAACAAACTCAAGGTCTTGCTTGGATCATAACAATTACACATCAACAAGAATTGTCTTCTATCGGGCCTCTAACTGTGTTATGGTGACCATATTGGCTGAACATTGTTCAATCTCTCTTCTTTTTGACTCTGTTTCAAGAAGATTTCTTTTAGTGAAAAAACCAGGCTATTTAGGCTGATGAGTCAATGCACCCTCTCTTCCGAACATCCAAACCACACTTCCTATGCTAGGCCTATCCTCAAGCCGTTGTTTCACACACAATAAACCCACGTGAATTGAACGCAACACTTCAGTTAGATTGCATGAGTTCTGTAGTTGTACATCAATCAATTCTGTAGCCTTGCCTTCCTTGTATAATCTCCAAGCCTGAATAGTTGAACACACTTTCAAGCTGTCATTTGAATTATTCAAAAAGTAACACTAAAAGTATTGTATATAATTTTTATACAAAATCCTGCAGATGAATTGAGGCATTTTATTTTAAAATAAAATATCCTTCAAAGTGGCTCATAATTGGATTTAGAGATATTATTACTATATCATTATAGATAAATTTTCTATATATAACCCTTTTTTGTAAGATCACGATTTTCCTTCTCAAAAGAAAAATTATTAAACTTTATGCTTACATGTCCATGAAGGTTGAGGTCATGACTTGGGTGACAAAATCCCCTATTTCTTTGCCCACTCACTACTTTTAATACCGAAACACCAAAGCTAAATATATCGGGCTTTATTGAGAATAGCCCCTCAATTGCATATTTTGGAGACATGTGCCCACTAAAGGAAAACAATAAAAATTTAACAAATTTGTATAGTTGAAAAAGGAAAACTTTTGAACTGGTTAGAAGATTCTTACTATGTTCTAACCACTCTTTTTGTATTTGTTACCATCTCATTTCCTCCAAAAATTCTAGCTAAGCCAAAGTCTGATATTTTTGGATTCATCTCATGATCTAGTAAAATATTGCTACCTTTCTAATCTCTATGGATAATTCTCACTCTGGAATCTTGATGAAGATAAAGAAGCCACCGACCAATTCCATTGATGATGTGGAAGCTCATAGGCCAATCCAGTAACATCTTTTGTGTTTGATCTGTCCAATTTTTCGCCCAAGTTAAACCAAGCTGCTACATGGTTTCTCGAGTATAAATGCAAAACGATTCCAATAAATAAAAATATAATTTTGCATTGGAGGAAGTCCATTACGACACTAGTAAAGAGGTCAATTAGTAAGAGCTTCATCCTTGATTCATAAAACAAGAAGGTTTCCATTGAAGGGGGCATAAAAGACAAAAATGTCACAGGTTTGTAAAGTAGAAGTGCCTCCCTTTTGGCTATGAACCTCGTGATCGCCTTTTACAATGAGACATTGGTCACAATGTTGCTCCAATATGAAATAGAATGAAACTAGCTAATGGTTTTAAGAAAGCCATACCGAAAATAAAGAAGTCCAAGTTATTGTTGGGCATGTATTCATATATTAACAACCTTTCTTCTCCTTGAATGTAATATCCTAGAAGTTTTACAAGATTCCGATGCTGAAGCTTGGCAATGCAAATGACTTCATTCTTGAACTCATAAACTCCTTGTTTTGAATTCTTTGAAAGCAACTTCATAGCAATTTCTTGTCCCCCTTCAAGCATACCTTGGCAATTAAAAATCATTTTGTTTGTTAGGTACAATATGGCGCCACTGAAAGAAGCCACATCAATTTTTTTTGTATTTTTCCTTCTTGTTTTTTCTTCTGTATAATGTTTTAGCATAAAGTCTATGTTGAAAGCCACTCTACATCTTCATTAGAGCTTGTTCAGATAATAAAACAATTAAATACATGTGCTTATTAAAATTTTTAAAATGTAGAGTTATCAATTCTACGTGACATAATGGGAAGTTTCTAGCAAAATACTGAATCAGTCATTGAATTAGGCAACCTACTGTCAACAGTTCATGTGGTTGGGCATCGGTTAGTTTTTAGAAAACTGGAAGTGTAGTTATATTTTTACCTTGTAAACAGGTCCAAATCCGCCCTCACCAAGCTTATTGTTAGTTGCAAAGTTATCTGTAGCTTTAGTGATTGTAGAAAAGTGAAATAACGGTAATTCTATATCTTCATTCTTGGCTTCTTTGTAGTAAGCTTCTCCAGGATAATGTCTTATTCGTCCTGCAGAAGGGGGCCGTTGAGAACATTTAAATGAAACAACTTGTTCAAAACAGGTAAACGTTTAAGCAAGCACACCTACAAACGTGAGATACTGAAGCATTAATGACAAATTTTATTACCTTCTCTCTTTGGTTGCCACTTTTTCTTCCAAATGTACAATGAAATGCCCATGGCAAGTATAAGTGTTCCTGTCAAGATTACTGAGATGACTACAATCCTCTTTCCTGCCTTCCAATTGTGGCCAGCTTGACCTAATGCTGAAGGAATTTAATTAAAATCAATTAAAGCGGGGAAAATATGCTCAATCTTCCATCCAAACTGCATCAAGCATGGAAGCTCAAGTGGAAGAGTTGTGTGTTCCCGTAAAGAGTCCAATTTACCCACCCGTATGAAATGTCCAATCAATAACAAAGATGCAAACTTATTAAAACCGAAAATAAGTCGTAAATAGTTAGATTAGCACATGGGGGAGTTGAACTCCCACCCTATCCTTACAAGCCCTTTAAGTTTTGTCTCCTATTCCACTCCCAAGAGTAGAACCCAAGACCTCACCTTAAGAGAGACTTCGCTTGGTTAACATTTAATGATTTCATGCGTCATAAATTTATAATGTACCACTTTACTGTTATTTATTTTATTATTAATAGTTATAGACTTATAATGTTATGTTATGTTGTGCTTCAAATTTGTAGATTATGTATGTTCAACACATAAACTTGAGTATCATTGTTATTTTATTAAACAAATTAAAATTATCAAGTTATAGAAGTAACATAACATATAACTACATATAAAAATTACGCTCAATCTTTAATGTTGAATTTATAAATAAACATAGAAATTGAAAAAGAAGAAAATGAGCACAAAATTGACTTTTAAATGTAGCTGATCCTATCGCCATTGTTACTAACGGCTGTTACACTTGTGAAATTCAATCACACCGCCATAGTAGCCATAATATGTGGTAGTGACTGCCCACACAATTACATAACGACTTTACATAACAATTGCACTTCATTTTTAAAATCATGAGTGAAATGCATTGAGGCTTCAATTTTTAGATGATACTCCCTAAATACTTGAGAATCACAGTCTAAGGTATGCCCCTCAATTGCACCTTGTATGTCTTTTATGTTTAAGTATACAAGGATTACGTATAATAAGAGCTTGTCATAGGCTCTTGTTAAACTTAATCTAGTAGATGGTTTAAACATAAGAAAACAATAACCTCTTTTGCAATTATATTCATAGAAAAAATTCAAGTAAATGACCCATTAAAAAGTAAATAACATTAAGGTTCAAGTGAGAAACTCAACAACTAAAGTTAAAGGATGTTGATTTCACTTTTGATGAGGGTAAGTTTCCTTATTGTCTACAATGAAATGTTCTAGGTCTTGAGGAAAAAAAGTATCTACACATTCATATTTAATTTTAATATTTTTTGCTACTTTAAAAGATTTTATTTATTTACTAAATATAAAAATTTCAAATTTGAAATGCTTACGTCTCGTTTCACAAGAGAAAAAATGTCTTGCGTCACGCATTTGCCTTTAAAAACTTTGATCATCAGAACCCCTAGTACTCAATAATAATCCAATATAAATTAAGATCCAAAAATAACAAACAAGGCCAAAATAAACTCAAATACAAACATACCTATTGGGTCAGACATGTGCATGGAGACGGGTAATTAATCTTCATTAGGATCGAATTCAAGACGCACTGACAATAGAAATCAACGTTCAACATGAAACAACTCTCTTTTTGCTAAACTGTAGTGAGGAATTTTCCAAGGAAGAAATGTAAATGTTTAGTATAGTTGACTACATGGTTCTTAGATAGTATAATCTAATTAATCTACGTTCACTGGTCTTATGTGTTTGGTTTGAATTCTTACCTAACTCAGAAGAAGCCATTCTTATGTAAATGTCTGGCCCATCTTCACTGAGCTTTCTCATATCAATCAACTCATTAAACCAAAGCAAGTAGCCGCTTCCATGTCCTCCTATGTTTAAATTTGTGTAAGCCGTACAATAGCATTTTTTCAAGCACTCCATCTCACATTCCCTTATGATCATGTCCCTGTCAAACTAGGAGTTCCATGTGTCTGGCATTTTATATCGCGAATATACTTGACAAACCTATCTCTCTTGCGGCAACCCAATGGTGTCCTCTGAACACACCCATTAGAATAATCTCCATTTCCCCATTTTGTTTGGTTTTGGGTCACAAATTTACTCAAACAACCACACGTCGTTGAGTTTCCAATGTTGCAGTTACCATCAGGACCACATAGGTTATAATTATCATAGTTATCTGTTGGTGTAGTCAGGTAAATGTCTCATTTCTGGGTTGGATCAACCCATATCCAGTGCCGTACATAGCCATCATAACTCACATCAAACCTTGAGATAACATTGCTCTGGAGTTCATAATGATAATACACCTCCTCCATAGTGTAAACCAATCCATATGTATAGAAGACATTTGGTGTCCCACCGAATCCGAAACCATTCCATGGCCTAGTTCGGAATAGCTCAACAGAACCATTACTCAGAATGTTTTGTGGGTATCCTTGAAGATCACACCAGTATGTAAACTCACCTTGAGCTGGATCATCGCTGCTCTTCCAGGAAGAGAGGCGACGCTCAAGGCCCGTTACAAAGTTCTTGCCAAGCTTCATGCCTGGTAAAAGAGTATCACATGGACTATGAAGCATGGATACGACAGATTTCATGCCATGGCAGTGTCTGACACGGGGACACGCTGGGGACACGTACGGGACACGCCGGGTGGCGTGTCTCTTTAATTTAATTATTTTTTTGCATGGGACACGGTGGAGACACGACGAAGACACGCGTGTCCACCAAATCTGGACATGCGTGTCCAAATCTGGACACAAAGAGCAAAAAAGAAGAGTAAAGGAGAAGAGTAAAGGTCTTGAAACAAACCTGGACTTCGATCCAGTCGACTCGTCGGCGACCTCCATGACTTCGATCCAGTCGACTCGACTTCGACCTCCATCCCCTTCGACTTCGACTTCGACGAGCTCTCTCTCTCACATTCTCTCTCTCCCTCGCGATTGCGATCGAGATCGATCGCTTCTTCCTCTCTCTCTCTGTGTCGCGTCTTTATCTTCTTTCTTCTTCTGGATTCATATATATATATATATAATATATAACTATTATTATTATATAATAATAATTGAAAGTATTATTATTATAATAGTTATAAAGGATGACATCAGTTATTATTATATAACTATTATTAAGTATATAACTATTATATTATATATACTTATACATATTAATAAAAATAAATAAATACATGTATATAAAATAAAATAAAATAAAAAAATTAATTAGAACACATTACTTAAAAAATATAATAAATAAATAAAATAATTAATATGTATTAAAATAAAAATATTCATAAAAAAATTAAAAAATCTGCCGTGTCCCCTGCCGTGTCCGTGTCCTCATTTTTTAAAAATTGTCGTGTCCCGTGTCCGTGTCCGTATGCGTGTCCGTGTCCGTGTCCGTGCTTTATAGCACATGGATAATCAAAGCTTTGCCACAACATATTATCATTCGCATCTCTCACAACAAGATTTCCTGGCTCCATAAGTTGTGCAACAGGTCCTATCACATTGGGAGACCAAATGACACTACCGATACCATCGACAAGGGCGAGAATTCCAGGGTCGATTACCGTTAAGACGCTTGATGAATTGACAAGTGGGATTTCTCTGTTGGCAACCCATACAACAGTCTTCATAGATATTTTCTTGTAGCATATTCCCAAGTATGTATTCCAGGAATTGCCAGGAATGAAAAAACCCATCTCAAAGCTTCCACCAAATGAAACAATGGTATTGGTGCCTGTAATGGAGTGGGTTTTGGTTATGGTGTCTACTGCGTTTGAGATTATTAAGATAGAAAATAAAGGGGAAAACAAGAAAGGTATTTTGAGGCCTTCCGTTGATAGTTTAATGTCTAATTCATGAAATTCATCTGTTTCTATAAATGAAAACTCAAGAACTCTTACAGAATAGTAAGTCTTCAGTTGGACCTTTCTATGGTTGCTAGCCTACTGCCTTTCATTTGGACTAGGAAGTCAATTAAAAAGACTTGGAATTGAAGTAATTTAATGCTAATTTGGACTATATTCACATGTTAGTCATTGCATCAAATCAACAACCTGGATTTCCATATGTATACATTAATGCACTTTGTTGTTCATAACAAGCACAAATGACATAGGAGTAGTTATAAATTACACAGACCAGTGTTTCTTTCCTTTTCTTTTCTTTTTTTTTTTTCTTTTTTTTTTGTTCAATTTGATCAACAAAGAAACAACCTGTATTAGAAGAAAATGAAGCAGAATTAACAACAATCATATGCACCACACCACAACCCCACAAAAACACCCAACAACACATACGCAAAAATCCCAAAAACTACACCAAAGCAATCAACATACTGACCTCTACATATAAACATTTTAACAAACAGGTGATAGGCATTGCACAAATTTGATGCCCAGTCCTCCCTCATGCCCCAACTCCAAGCATTGCAACACTAGGTCACCACATAACGGGCTGTTTGGTAAAGCTGCTTATAATTTTTATTTTTATTTTATTGAGGAAGTCTGTGCACATAGTGCAACTTTTATTTATAATTTATTAGGTAAAAATAACTTAAATAAGCTAAATATAACTAATTGTCTAAAAATTGATAGAGGGGTACTCTTGACTTTATTTTTCGATTTACCCAGCGTCCCAAAGATCAAATTTTCAACACAAGCAAAACAATCAAAGTTTTTTGTAATCTTGTTAGGTACCCATAAAATTTACCCTAAAAAAATTGCAGAAAAAAAAAGGTTGAAATTCATTTTGTGTCTCAATATAAAATAATTAAATTTAAGTTAAATAGTTTGAATCATCAAAAAGGACCTGCAGTGGGCCGAATTGGACCGTCTAATTAAATATTCCAAATCCAATCCCTTTTCAAATCTACAACTATAGGGTTCCAGGTTTTAAGGTTGCCACAAACATCATGATTTGATCACACAAGGGTAAATCTAAAAAATAAATAAATTTTGGATTTGTAGTTCCAAAATTTCAAAAAAATAAAAAAATGACATCAACTATGAAGTTGTAGGACCCAAATGCATGAATTTTTGGTGAAGGATTTTTTTTTTTTTTTTTCCAAATGTTATTCTATTAAAGCTTGTCTGCTTCTCTGTTCAAATTTTGGATGGAATGAATCCAATTATAATGAGAAGATATATTTTGAACTACCATGCTTGCAGATTGGGTTGAATCGAATGGCCTTTCAACTGCCATTTGTTTGAATTTAAGCAAATTGAAAAAATCAATCGGCATCTGTCTTCTTTATTAGTGGATGTTGATTGAGCAGGCCATGCGGGTTTTTGTAGTTAGCAGATGCAAATTGAGCGAGCTGTGCAGGTGAATATGGATTGATTTGGCAGTTTGAATTTTACTGTCTTGGGCTTTTTCTTAACTATTTTTCAGTAATTTTTTACTATTTTATGTCCAAAAATTTTTGTTGTCCATTTTTTATAATAAAAATAAAGATTAACTGTTATATTTCACAAATAGTAAATATAATTAGTAAATAAAGGTCTTTTTTTAACACACAAAACATACCTTCATTTTCTTGCGAGTATCAGCAGATCAGGTTGGGTGTTGTGGCCTCTCAACCGCTATCCGTCTAAAATTAGATGCAACGACGGAACTAGGAGAAGACTATAGGAGCTCATGACCTCTCTTATTTTTGTAAAAAATACTATTTGTCATAACATTTAAAATATATATATATCATTTTATCTATAAAATGTCCCAAGCATAAGAGATATAAGGGAATTTTTTTTAAGGTCCTTGATATTAAAATTTAATAAGATAAAAGACATAATATTTTCATAGTAGTTAAGGTCTCTCAACATTTCTACAGGAAAAATTCGACTCAAACAAATTTTGCCCGACTTATAGAAATTTCAATTTTCATAAAGAATTTCAAAATTTCTCAGTGATCATATTAGAGAATAAATTTCTCTAGATTCGGGTGAAATTTCTTTGCTTTCACAGAGAAATTTTGAAATTTTTTTTGTGATCATACCACAAAAATTTCAAAATTTCTCTGAGTCGGGGCCAAAATTTCTCTGAGTTTTGTGAAATTTCTCTAAATCGGGCAAAATTTCTCTAAGTCGAATTTTATCTGTGAAAATGTTGAGGGACCTTATCTAATAATAATAAAAAACATCTTGGACCTATCCTAATACACAAAGTTGGAGAATGATGTTTCACTAATTTTCCCAAAGATATATATATATATATATATGAAAAAATTAGTCTAAGGTCCCTCTCCTATTTTTAGTAATGAAAGAGATCCATAATATTATTTTATAATGTCTAAGGTTCCTCAACCCCACACCCATATATCACAGAGAAATTTGATTTTCTCAAATCAAATTGGCATCTGCTTCTCTTCCTCTTTATTAATGAAGAAAGCATTGAACTTGTCAATCTCATCCTCTAACAGCCTCACAAAATAGATCACCTCCTTCATCACAACCTTCTCCACTCCACTATCGTGCATTGTCTGTGTCTGCCACCATGATAGGGCACTCACACGCACCAATTTAAAAGCCCGTGTAAGTGGCCACAAATGGTGCATTGATCTAGTTTGTCTTCACTTAGCCTCTCTGCGTTGCCTAATCATCTGCATTCCAAATGGAGTTGAACACTCTCATTGCTTGGTCCTTCGGGAATGGTATGCCTATGTATTCCAAGTTTGAGTGTACCGGAGTCTCATCCACCAAAAATTTGAAAATGAAAACACAATCATCACTGTTTTTTAGACCCATATAAGAGATACAGAGAGAGAGAGAGAGAGAGATAAGAGAGAGAGAGGGACTTACACAATTTGGCACTGGTTCTAAAGAATAGAGTAGGAGTGGAAGTCCTTGGTGGGGTGGAACTAAAGGAATCAGTCTTCAGGACATCAAAAAAGAGTCAGTCGATCTGGAATCAGTTCATTTTCTTCTTCTCTGTCTTTGTCTCTCTCTATCTCTGTCTCTGTGTCTATCTCTCTCAGTGCATGCATAACTTCTATACGTATTTTTGTTCATATCTCTATGTCATATATACGATAGAGATAGCAATTTGTTAATCAGCTTCTCTCGATGTTGCCAACAAAGATCTACACCACTTTTTTATTCTTCAATTGTTATGGGTAAGTGAAATCAGAAACAGAGATTTCATCACGGAAGAAAATGTGTGTTTATTCTATTTGTAATTAAATGTATGTAAATGCCAATTGCAATGATCAAGATGGGTTTGGTGGTTGTGTCAGCCATTGTTGCTTTTGAAGGAGCTTGAATTGAATTACAGTGGTTGTATTGAAATGGATTTAATGTGAGTTTTAAAGGGATTTTCTTTGGTTCAGTCAAAGATATAGAGAAAATTCTGATCTAGAGAAAATTCTCTTAACCACATTAACAAACAACAATTAACTCAGTACCAAAACATCGCAGAAATTCTCTAGTCTTTCAAGAATTTCTCTAGATTAGAATTTTCTCTGGATGTGAAAATTGTGTGAATTTTCTCTTTGTATTACAGTTTTGCTGTGTAATTTTGCTAAGTTGGTGAATTGGGGATTTGGGTTTGGATTTGGATTTTGAAGGTTGATAAAAAATAATAATAATAATAATAATAAAAATTGTTAGGAAGTTGGGCTGTAAATTTACAAAATTTAGTATTTTGGTGAGGAAATTGCAGGAATTTGTTAATATTTTGTTGTGATCAATTTTCTCTGGGTAATTTTCTTTGTTTAATTTTCTCTGTGTTATTTAATTTTCTCCGAATTTTTCTGGTTTGAACTCAGAGAAATTTCAATTTTCTCTGCTATGTTGTTCAATTTTCTCTGGTTTTAACTCAGAGAAATTCTTTAGAAAATCTAGAATTTCTCTAGAGAGAATTTCTTTGGATTGAAATTTCTTTGAAACAATGTTGAGGGACTGTAGATATTATGAAAATATTGAATGTCCTTTATGTTATAAAATCTTAATATCAAGGATCCTAAAAAAAAAAACCCCTATATATATCATTTTTATCTCATTTTGTGTTCTCTTTCTATTTTGTACTAAAAAAAACTTCTTTTTCTTACTAGAGATTGCTTCTATGGCTTTTAATTTTTTTCTATGTATATATAATTTATATATCATATTATATATACATGTATATTTGTATATATGATGAAACAATTTTATTCGTCTTTCGACCCCTCTGATGATAAAATTCAAATTCCATCTCTGCTTAAATGGATTGAAAAAAATACAGCCGTATCTATCTACTTAGATCATTAAAATTGTCTACTTTATGATAGATTGATTCCAGCCAATCGATTTTGAAGAATCTAATGAATACTTATCCACCCCTACTTTGAACTTTTTCATTGCCCTACATTGTGGAAATATTACTAGAAACAGAACCCTTGAAAAGTGCATTATATGAAGCTGTTCTCAGTGATGCCCCCAACAAGCTGAAAAACACATGTCAAGTCACCCAAATTGCCATTTCAGTCTTCTAGTGTGCAATTATTTATTTATTTAATATGCCACATCTATACTTCTACATAAAAATACAATTGAAAAGTTTTGTCATGATTTTTGTACATTTAAAATAATCCTATACATAACTGTTATGTTTCTCAATCTTAACTACTTTAAATATTTGCCATAATTAATTTAATTTTTACACTGTGTGTGCTTACACTTTTAATATATGATATATACACAATAAATACTAAACAATAAATAAATAAATAAAATATGGATACCCATATCAACCCATCAAACCCTTCGTTTTCCCTATACTAGACATGAAATTGAAGATCTCTGGTCTGTTAAGGAAAATATATGATTTCCCACAAGTAAATCAATCAATGAGAATAAAAATTAATGCGGAAAAATTAAATCAAAAGCAACACAAGAATTTTACATGGTTCCCTCAATATGAGGTACGTCCACGAGATCGAAATCCGATTCCACTATCAACCAAATAATTTCCAAATGGTTACAAACGAGACACGAATGGTCTCACAAACCACCCTTAGGTGAATTCCAAATAATCACAAATAAACAAAGAGGAAAGACCTCACCAATTAGATGAACCAAAATTTTCGAAACTAGAGTTGAAGAAGACCTAAAATAACAAACCAAAATCAACACCTTGATTGTTGAGCCGGAGGTTGTCAAAACGTCCCAACAAAGTAAAGCCAAGCAAACTCCATGTAGCCACTATACCAATAGAAATCACCAATTAAACTTTTCCAAAGTTCTATGATGTTGCCCAAAACCAAACCCAACAAAAGATTTGAATAGTAGCAGCCACACCACTTTGCCACCGAATTGAATTTCAATTCTCTAAGCCGCACAACACCTTTTTTTCTCTTAGGAAAAAATCGATACCAAATTTATTGTGAATCAAGGTTTTTTTTTTTTATCAAAACCTTAGTTGTTTTCAAATTGAATTGGGTCTCCACAAAATTAGATATAATATATATAAAATATATTATACCCAAACCAAACCAAATTAGAATTCTTTTAACAAATCAATTGGGTCTCAAACTCTAACAAAGAGATATACCCTAATAATTCTCCCCCTATCGACTTAGGTGGAGGCATCAACCATACCTGCCTAAGTTCGACACTTTAAATGTTTGTCCCTCAACAAAGTCTTAGTCAACATATCTGAACTATTATCATCTGTGTGAATTTTTCGAGTTGTAACAACTTCGAATCTAACACATCACGAATCCAGTGGTATCTCACATCAATGTGTTTCGATCTCGAATGAAAAGTAGAATTTTTACTCAAATGAATAGCACTTTGACTATCACAATAAAGAACATACTTTTCTTGCTTCAAACCCAATTCTTGCAAAAATTTCTTCAACCATAACTCTTCTTTGCAAGCTTCCGTAATGGCAATAAATTCAGCTTCGGTAGTTGAGAGAGCAACACATTTTCATAATTTAGATTGCCATGCCACAGCTCCCCCTACAAAAGTCATCAAATACCCCGAAGTAGATTTCCTAGAATCAACATCACCGGCCATGTCAGAATCTGTGAACCCATCAAGCATCGGTTTACCATCCCCAAAACACAAACACACCTCTGAAGTCCCTCAAAAATATCTTAAAATCCATTTTACAGCTGCCCAATGTTCTTTACCCGGATTAGAAAGAAAATGACTCATCACACCAACGGCGTGAGCAATATCCGGTCTTGTACAAACCATGGCGTACATTAAAGAACCAACTGCTGAAGCATAAGGAACTTTCAGCATCTTTTCTTTGTCTTTCTCACTTGTAGGGCACTGATTTGAACTAAGCTTGAAGTGACCTACAAGTGGACAACCAACCGGCTTTGCTTTATTCATGTTGAACCTCTCAAGAACTTTCTCAATGCAGCTTTCTTGAGACAACCAAATCAGCCCTTCTTTGCGATCACGAACAATTTTCATACCAAGTATTTGCTTTGCCGGTCCCGAATCTTTCATAGCAAAAGACTTGCTCAACTCTAATTTCAACTTGTTAATCATGGTAGAATCTTGACCCATAATTAACATGTCATCAACATAAAGCAAAAGAATAATAAATTTACCATCCGAGAAAATTTTCACAAACACACAATGGTCCGAAGTGGTTTTAGAAAAACCATTATTCATCATAAAAGAATCAAATTTTTTGTACCATTGCCGCGGGGCTTGCTTGAGGCCATACAAACTTTTCTTCAATTTGCAAACAAATTTCTCTTTCCCTTTCTCCACAAAACCTTCTGGTTGCTCCATGTAAATTTCTTCTTCAAGATCACCATGAAGAAATGCGGTCTTCACATCAAGTTGCTCAACTTCAAGGTTCATACTTGCAACCATGCCAAGTACAACCCGAATAGAAGACATCTTCATAACCGGCGAGAAAATCTCATCAAAGTCAATACCTTTCTTTGTCCCAAAGCCTTTCACAACAAGGCGTGCTTTGTACCTCAGATTCTTGCTGTCATTCTTCAATTTGAAAACCCACTTATTTTTCAGAATTTTCCTCCCTTTAGGAAACTTCACTAAATCATAAGTGTGATTTTCAAGTAAGAAATTCATCTCCTCTTCCATTGCCTTTTTCAAATCATCTTTCTTTGCATACTCAATTGCTTCTTGGTAGCTCTTAGGCTCCCCTTGATCGGAAATCAACACAAAACTCATTGGGAGGATACTTTCTCGAAGGTTGTCGGTCCCTTGTAGATTTCCTCAACTCAAGTTGTGGTGGCGGTTCTTGGGTTGGATGCTCTTCCTCAATTTCTGGATCAACTTTATTAGGATTAGCATCATTCTCCACATCTTCAATAGGTGGCTGCACATCTCCCCCATTTTCATCATCAACTGAAGATGAAGGAGATGGATCCATGTTAATGAGATCATTAGTTTTTGGCTCCGGTTGGTCACCTTTGCCAAAGTCTTCAATTGTTTGGTCTTCAAGAAACACAACATCACGGCTTCGAATGACTTTCTTGTCGACCGGATCCCACAATCTATACCCGAATTCATCACGCCCATAGCCAAGAAAAATACATTGTCTTGACTTACTATCAAGCTTGGACCTCTCATTCTTTGGAATGTGACAAAAGCTCGACAACCAAACACTCTCAAGTGCTCATAAGACACATCTTCAGCGGTCCAAACTCTTTTTGGAACATCACCATTCAACGGATAGCAAGGAGACAAATTGATCACGTCAACCGCTGTCCTCAATGCCTCACCCCAAAAGGATCTTGGCAATTTAGCTTGTGAAAGCAAACACCTTGTTCTTTCCACAATGGTGCGATTCATTCTCTCGGCAACGCCATTTTGTTGAGGAGTCTTCTTAACTGTCTTTTGGTGCCAAATACCTTGGCTACAACCATACTCATCAAATGGCCCAATGTATTCACCACAATTGTCTGATCGGATGCACTTCAATTTTTGCCCTGTTTCTCTTTCAACCATGACCTGAAAATGCTTAAATACTTCTAGAACTTGATCTTCAGTTTTTAGTAAAAAAGGCCAAACTTTCCTTGAATAATCATCAATGAAAGTAACAAAATAAAGCGCACCACTATGTGTTCTAACTTTTAAAGTACCACAAACATCCGAATGAATCAACTCCAACACATTTTCTTTTCTAGAAGCAAAATTTTTATGAAAAGAAACTCTATGTTGTTTACCCGCCAAACAATGAACACAAGTTTTAATATGTGTACCGGGTAGAAGCTCTTTCTTGAACAAAACTTGTAACCCCTTTTCACTCATATGGCCAAGCCGCTTGTGCCACAATTCGGTAGAAGTATCATCTTCAAGTGCATTGACAACACCTTTACAAATTTTTCCTTGAATGGAATAAAGTGTATGAGTCTTCTTACACTTAGCCACCACCAAAGAACCCTTTGTGAGCTTCCATAGTCCATCACCAAATTTGTTGTTGAAGCCTTCATCATCTAGCTTCCGAGTAGAAATCAAATTGAGACGAATGTCCGGAACATGCCTCACATCTTTAAGCAACAACTTGCAGCCCAAATTTGTTTCCAAGCAAATATCACCCATGCCAATAATTTTGGACAAACCTTCATTACCCATACGAACAGAACCATAATCTTCTTTGGTGTAGGTAGTGAAGAAATCAACTCGAGAAGTTACATGAAAAGAAACACCGGAATCAATCACCCAATTGCTCTCTTGGCCCACAAAATTGATACAAACATCTTTACAAACAACCATGAGATCATCGGTAATAACTGCCGTTGTGTCTTCTTGCTTCTTATCCACACTTTTGTCACGCCTTTTCTCCTTATTCTTGAGATTTCGGCATTCCTACTTCATGTGCCATTTCTTATGGCAATAATAGCACTCAATGTCTTTCTTTGAAAAAGAACCATCTCTTGATTTGTCACGGCTTCGATCACGACCATGAGGAGTCTTACTCCTCCCTCTTGTTTTGTTTCGGCCTCTCACAACAAATGCTTCTGAATGAGAGGAACCCGCTGATTTTATTCTAGTTTCTTGATTCAACAGGCTACTAGTGACTTGGCCCATTGTGACAACTCCATCAGGTGCCGAATTACTAACCGTCACAACCAAAGTCTCCCAACTTTCGGGTAAAGAACTAAGTAGCATCAAAGCCTGTAACTCATCATCAAAAATAATTTTCATAGAAGCAAGTTGGTTAACAATACTCTTTATTTCATTCAAATGTTCTGGAATGGGGCTGCCATCTTTATATCTTAAATTAACCAACTAACGAAATAGGAAGGTTTCGTTTGTGGCTGATTTTCTATCATAAAGACTCTCTAATTTTTTCCATAAATCATGTACCGAAGTTTCAGTAGCAACATGATGAAACACACTATCATCAATCCATTGATGGATAACACCAACGGCTTTTCGATTAAGCCTATTCCATTCACCGTCTTTCATATCATCAGGTTTGCCACTATCTCCCTCAATAGGCCCATATAAATCTTTAAAAAATAATAGGTCCTCTATTTTTGTTTTCCAAGTTACCCAATTGCTTCCATTGAAGCTAGACATGCGACCCACATTCCCCTCCATTGATTTACACAAATAAATAAATCCAAATTAACCATAAGCTCTGATACCAGCTGTTAGGGAAAATATATGATTTCTCACAAGTAAATCAATCAATGAGAATGAAAACTAATGCGGAAAAATTAAATTAGAAGCAACACAAGAATTTTACGTGGTTTCCTCAATGTGAGGTACGTCCACGAGATCGAAATCCGATTCCACTATCAACCAAGTTTCCAAATGATTACAAACGAGACACGAATGGTCTCACAAACCACCCTTAGGTGAATTCCAAATAATCACAAATAAACAAAGAGGAAAGACCTCACCAAATAAATGAATCAAAATTTTCGAAGGTAGAGTTGAAGAAGACCCAAAATAACAAACCAAAATCAACACCTTGAATGTTGAGCCGTAGTTTGTCAAAACGTCCCAACAAAGTAAAGCCAAGCAAACTCCATGCAGCCACTATACCAATAGAAATCACCAATTAAACTTTTCCAAAGTTCTATGGTGTTGCCCAAAACCAAACCCAACAAAAGATTTGAATAGTAGCAGCCACACCACTCTGCCACCGAATTGAATTTCAATTCTCTAAGCCGCACAACACCTCTTTTTCTCTTAGGAAAAAACCAATACCAAATATATTGTGAATCTAGGGTTTTTTTGTTATCAAAACCTTAGTTGTTTTCAAATTGAATTGGGTCTCTACAAAATTAGATATAATATATATAAAATATATTATACCCAAACCAAACCAAACCAAATTAGAATTCTTTTAACAAATCAATTGGATCTCAACTTCCAATAAGGAGCTATACCCCAATATGGTCCACACACAGTGTGTGTTTACACTTTTAATATATGATATATACACAATTAATAATAAACAATAAATAAATAAATAAAATATGGATACCCATATCAACCCATCAAACCCTTCGTTTTCCCTGTACTGGACATGAAATTGAAGATCTCTGGTCCAAAGGGTTGGATTCCTACTAATCTCCCTTAAATGAGATATAACAATTAAAATAAATAAATAAAATAGGTGAGACATATCTTTGATTTGAATATGGTAATTTTCCTTTTCAATTAATACATTTTAAAATTTATTAAATTTAAATAATTTATTGTTCGACTTGTTTAGTAGCCCTAGTTCTATAATTGTTATTAGTCATTCATTTCAACCATAAAATATAAATAAAAATAGTAAAAAATAAAAATAAAGACCACTAGTGGTAGCATCGGTTCTTTCTTTTTCATCTTTTAATTTGTATAAATTTATTTGGTTGGTGGATTTTTCTTGCTTGAAGAGCCATGACCTGAAATCCTTTAAATCATGGAGTATAGGGGCTTAAATGGTTTGATTCAGTCAGTATTGAGAGAACGGTAGTGCCAAATCCAATTTTTTAGATTTGATGGTTAAAGAATCGATACAAATGGTAAGTAACGATTTAGTTTTATCAGTTTTTTCAATTTGGTAGAAAGGAGGAATTTATACGATATTAAATGTACAAATTTTACATTCCTAGTTTAACGGAAGAAAAAGTTTGAAAGTTGTTATATAAAATTTCCATTCCTAGTTTTTATCACAAAAAATATAAGGGAAATTACAGCAGAAAATCAAGTATTGTCCTTATAATAAAATAAAATTTAAGTTTTTAATTTTGTCAATTGAAATCTTAAACTTTTGATTTATTTTTAATTTAAACTATTTGACTAGTTTTATTAAGTAAAGCTAACCGAAAAAATAATATTTTAGGCACTAAATTCAATAAAAAAAAGAAGGTATTTTAGACATTTTATGCACATTTGCATTGAATTTAATGACTAAAATATTTTTTTTTGTCTGTTTGCTTAACAAAAATAGATAAATATCAAAAGTTTAGGATTTAAATTGATAAAATTAAAAATTTATGATTTATTTTATTATAAGATCAAACTTTAGAGTTTTTTCGTTGTAATTTTTCTATTATATTGTATTGATCATTTATCTTCTATGATCATCTTCTATGCTTAAAGAATTAAAATATAAAATATTTAAACATAATATTTATTTTGATTGACTCCATTTCGATGAATTTTGAGCTAAGGATTGGATTTCATCAATTTTTCTTATGAATAACCAATGATGTTTTGTTGAATAGTCTAAGTCTTTTACAGTGTTTATAATTGGCACGACATTAAAATTGAAGAATTTCGTGGAACTGAAGTTTATTATTTTTTAGGTATGTAACTCAACAAGAAATTTCTTATTCGTCCAAGATAACCATTTGTTCCGGTATAAATAGTCATTATCTGATCTTTCACCGTAAGATATAGGTGGAACTTGGGCGGGTTTGACCCGAACAACCCGAGCTCAGTCCCAATATTTTTAAGGCTTGGACAATATATTTTTGAATTCGGTATGGGTTTAAATAAAAGTTTAGAAGTCCGAATTAAATTTGGATGGGTTTGAGTAAGGATATCAAACAACCCGAGCAATCCGAAGCCTGAATTATATATATATATATATTAAATATACACATAAATTATTAGTTATTACATGATATTAAAATAATTTAGATCATTAAATCATATTGAATATATATTATATACACAAGTAACACAAAATCTTACATTTTTTATTCTCACTCATAAATTGTAAAGACTATCATAGCTATATCTTTCTTACATTATATAAATTATTTGTTTTGATATTATTAATGATTTTCTTAAAAATATGTAAATAGGGTTTAATTTTAATAAATTAATAATTTAGTTGCAAAAGTATGTTTTTTGAAATTTATGTACAGTTCAGCAACTCGGGTTTAACTTGGGTCGGGCTTAGGCAAACAATCTCAGGTTACAATTTAGGCTTGGGTGGAGCTAGGTAAGTCTCAGAAAAAAAACTTGAGTTTGGCTTAGATAACCTCTTAACCCGACCGAGCCCAACCTTCAATGAGGCCTAAAGCAAAATCTAAATTAGAAGATTTTTTTATATTTAAATATTTTACGATACAAATTTTGGGAGTTATTTAAAGCCTTTATGAGGGTTATGAAATGAAAAGAATTGAAAAGTACAAACTATCAAATAAATATAATTTATAAATTCAAGTGAAGATCTTGTCAAGAAAAAAAAATGTGAAAATTGAAAATAAACTTGTAAAACATATTTTAAATTGATGGAGGCTTTTTTCAAAATAACTCTTTTTAAATTAACAGATTGGATAATTTTAAATTTTGTGTAATTCCTTTTCAATGTGAACCTTCCAAAAAAAAATAGAAAGGGTACTTTATATAAACACATAACAAATGGGTAGATGACTTCTTTTTTCTTTCTTCTTCTTCTTCTTTCTTTCTTTCTTTCTTTCTTTTTTTTTTTTTTTTTTCTCAATATGTATAACATGTATTATATTCATGGGTTGAGATCTTTTTGTTATAATGTTTCAAAATTCATGAGGTGGAAATTCCAACGGAAAATGGGTTGGACTGATCCACACCTTTAACGGCTTTGCTAGTCTTGAAGCCCATAGAATGTGCCCGCAAAAAGGTCCAAAGGGGGAGGTAATTTCCCGGCGGACCCTCCGACGATTGAGTTAGAATAGGATAGATTGACTGTGTAGAAAGAGAAGAAGGGAACTTAACTTTTTTTGCATCTTGAAAGCTTTCTTATATCCTTTGTTCATTATTTCCTTGTCCTTTCCATCCTGTCTTGTTGGCCGAAAGTGTATATTTTTGCTTGCATTGTTCATGGTGAGTCTGCATCCTCCATCGTGGAGGGGTTGTTGCATTTAATGCTACAAGAGCCTCATTGATGGCTGATGTGTGGGTGCAATAACTTTACAGGATCTTTGTTTGCCTATATGGCTGATTCCCTGCCCGACATGTGTTTGAATGCTATTGGTCCTAGTCCATCATTGGTTTCTCAAGGTTACTGGGCTTTAATATCCAAGTAGTGGGCTGGGCCTGGTGTCCAGGCCGTGGGCTGGACCCTCTTGGAGGCGCATCATTATCAGTAGTCCCCCAGTCCCGAGTGCAGCTTTAGTTCAACAAAGGGAGTAGTTGGGGGGAAGGTAGTCCTCTAGGCCCGGTGACCGATCGTAAGAAGGAGCGAGCTGCAAGGTTAATTGAGCGAGGTGACCAACCGGGAGGTGGGCCGACCAAGCGGGGTGACCGACCGTGAGGAGGGCCAACTGCGAAGGGGATTGAGCATGAGATGACCGACCGTGAGGAGAGCCGACTGCGAAAGTGATCGAGCGTGAGGCGACCGATCATGAGGAGGGTCGACCGTGAAAGTAACCGAGTGGGATGACGGACTGAGAGGTAGGCAGACAGTGAGGTGACCGATCATGAGGAGGGATGACTATGAAGGGTACCAAGCAGGGTGACCGATCGTGAGGAGGGCCGACCGCATAGGGGATCGTGAAAAGATTGATGGCGCACGGTGCTCGGAGGGGGGGAGGGAGGAAAACACGTGCTGATGTGAAACGGAATAGACGGGGAAGAGGAAAGAGAATTAGTGGGGCGAGGAAGGGATCATGGTCGTACACGTGGTATAACAAGGGCCACTGATGAGGGAGACAAATAGGGTGTAGGAGGTGAGGGGGTTGGTAAGGTGGGATGCTAAAAATACGGGGGTTGTATTTTTGTTTGAATGTTCAAACTGGCAAATTTTAACCGCGATCCTTGGGAAATAGGTAAATCCTGGGTTTTTGGACTTGTGCGTTTTACCTACTTGATTGCAAAAAACCAGCACATTCTAGACTTAAGTTCCTTCATCGCAGGAGATTCCCCGTCTGGCATATCACAAATTTTCTTGCCCCCGTAGCCGAAGCAATAGTTAGAAACGTGAAGGAGATGGCACAATACAAAGCGCCATCCATAGGAATGGATGCGTTAGGAGAGGATGATGAAGTGGAGCTGGCGGAGCAGTATAGGGCGGAAAGGCAGGTGGAGAAGGGGGCAGAGCGGTCGGCGCAACCCCTAGGGTTAACAATGATCTCGGCGGTACAGCCGCTTAGCTAAGTGGCATCGGACCACTGGCATATGAAGGTGGACAAATCCACTCTAACGGTAGAGGATCTGGAGGAGTTACGCAACAGATAACAAATTCCGGCCGACATAGAGTTGTGGTTGCCAACGACAAAAGAGAGGGTGTCGGATGCACGACCGATGGAGTTCGCATTGTATGAAGAGGCGCTGCGCGGGGGCCTAAGGTTACCCCTTCCATAGCTAGTAGTTGACGTGGTAAATCGCCTGGATGTCGCCCTAGGACAGCTTATACCAAACGCGTGGAAGATTCTATTCGCCTGTGCAATCGCGTGGCCACGGGCAACCGGAGGGGAGATGATGATGGTGGATGAGTTTTTCTCCTGCTACAAGGTGTCAAGGCAACAGGAGACATGGGCGACGTTACAAGCCGTATCAGGAAGGGGATTGGTGGTGGGACTGCCTTCCTCGGTGAAGGGCTGGCGCCCAAAATGGTTTTTTTTGTCAGCGAGCAGTGGAAGAGGAGTGCGTACAATTTGGAAAGTCCGCACCAAGTCATGGGAGCCAAAGTTAGATGCCGAGGCGAAGAAAAGGGTCAAACAGGTGAAGGACTAGAGGGAGAATGAGGGGCTAAAGTGGGATGACCTCGTCCAACCCTCAGCACTGTACGTCTTGAATCTAGGGCTACAACTAGTCGAAGGAGATCCGTCACCAAAGGAGATGGAGGTGAGGAGGAAAGCTTAAGAGGAAGAGGACAAGCAAGCTTTTGCAAGGGCGAATAAATATAAGAAGAAAGAATTAGGCCCAGCACCAAAGCTGGTTGCGAAGAGGTCAGTTAGACTATGCCTCAAGCCATTGGAAAAGAAGGATCTGACCGATTCTGTGCCTTTGCGGGCGCCAGTCGATTCGTTGAAGGAAAAAAGCAAAAGGGAGGTGGATTCGGTGTTGAAGAAAAAAAAGAAGAGGAAGGTGGCTGCAGAAGGGGGTGAGGGAGGATTGGTGGGGAAGAAGGCTAAAGAAGGGGTAGTGGAGTTGCCCTCAAGTCAGGAGAGGGACACCAGGGTTGGTATGGGGGCGGAGGAAGGTTTGGCCAAGTTCCTAAGTGGCTAAATGGTGAACGAATTAGGCGAGCAAAAGGGGTTGGTAGAAACTAACCAGTCGGGTGATCTGCCCTCCAAGGACGTGCCCTTACAAGATGTGCCCCCAAGTTAGGAGCTAGGGAGAGAGCGGGCGAGTAGAGCAGAGACCAGTGTCGCGCTGAGGACTGCCATGCATCACGTTTGCGCGGTGGTCGGCTACTCAGCAGGTGATGGGGGCTAAGCCAGGGTTGTTGCAAACTGTTTATTGGGGGTTGTTGAGGAGTGGCCGTGCAAAGTATGGCCCAATTTACAGAGGTCGACCTCATGAGAGGGTTGTGCTCCGCACAGATGGAAGTAGCGACCCTAGCGGCGACCCTACGAGGCAAGGCAGAGGGGGCGAAAATGGAAGCAGAGTTGCTGAAGGCCCAGCTGGAAAGGGTGCAGACACAATTGCAGAACTTAAGGGTGGAGACAGCCAGTTGGAGAAAGACAGCACGGAGCACCTGCGCAAAAAGGCCTGGCCTATGCTTAGAGGGCGAAAAAGATTGAGGTATTGGCAATGGTGCAGGGTTACTTGGCTGAGCGCATCAGGGTAAGCCAGGCTGCTGGGGTCACCTTTGAGTTATTAGTTGCTAAGTCGGAACTTTAAGTGGTGCATCACAAGGCGGTATCACTAGAGTTTGAGCTGGTGGAAGAGCAGAAGAAGGTAGGCGAGGTCCAAGAAGCTTGTAATACCGCTAAAGAGAGGTTGGAAGAGGCCCTCACAAATAATGAAGAGCTGTGTGATCAGGCCCTAAAGGACAAGGAAAAGGCAGATGAACATATTGCTGAGTTAGAAAGGGCCTTGGGAGAAGAGAGGGCTAAGATTGCAGAGTTAACTAGGATGATGGAGTCTGAGAGGGATGCCTATCAAGACCTGTGCGTTGTGGCGGTGGAGCAGTTTAAGGCCTCCCCTGAGTTCCAAATAGCCATTGACGCGATGGTGGCGAGAGGCTTGGCCAGAGAGGGGGAAGGTGGTGCTGGCCCGTCAAGAGTGGCTGTTACTGGGAGGACGGAAGAAGAAATAATCCAGGGTTTCCAGCAGTCAGACTACTACAAACATGAGATGGGCTAGTATTGGGACAGCGGCTGGACAAGTTTCAAGTACAGGGCGCAGGAGCTGTTCCCAAATGTAGACTTTAACCTATTGAAGCCAGGAGAGGAGGACATTGCCCAGACTCTACTAGAGAGGAGGTAGAAGAGGAAGATTTGGTATCCAGTGATGAGGAGTGAAGATTGGGCTTTTTGTTTGGTTTGGTTTTGTTTTGTTTTGTTTTGTTTTGTTTTTTTTGAGAGAGCTCCTTGTGAAGAATGGTTGAAATTTGTAAAAGAGTTGTGTTTATAATGAATTTGTGTATGGTAGGATATAAATGACTTGTGTTTATAATTGCAATAATTTGTCTAGTGGGACCCATAAAGGAATTAAACGAAGCATGTAATTTAACTGCCAAAAATTTGTCAAAACGGCTTGTGACTACAGTTTGTAATAAAGTTAAGTTATAAAAACTACCCAGTCTGGTTGAGGTTTTTCTTAGCTCAGTCTAGCTGAGCTCTTCAGGCTCAGTCTGGCTGAGGCTATGTTTAACTCAGTCGCTGTGCTCTTCATGCTCAGTCTGGTTGAGGCTTTGAAGGGCTCAGTCTGGCTGAGCTTATGTTTAACTTAGTCTGGCTGAGCTCTTCATGCTCAGTTTGGTTGAGGCTATGTTTAACTCAGTCTGGTTAAGTTCTTCATGCTCAGTTTGGTTGAGGCTTTAGAGGGCTCTGTCTGGCTGAGGCTATGTTTAACTCAGTCTGGTTAAGTTCTTCATGCTCAATCTGGCTGAGGCATTGGAGGGCTCAGTCTGACTGAGGCTATGTTTAACTCAGTCTGGTGGTGTTCTTTATGCTCAGTCTGGTTGAGGCTTTGGAGGGCTCAGTCTAGCTGAGACTATGTTTAACTCAGTCTGGCTGAAGCTTTGGAGGGCTCAGGCTGGCCGAGGCTATGTTTAACCCAGTTTGGCTGAGGCTTTTTAGGTGCAGTCTATATTTAACTCTGCCAAATTTGTTTAATTTTGGATTAAAGCATGACATAGATAATGGGAATCTTGAATCGTTATCATAATCTTGTGATCATAAATACATGCATGGCATGGCAAGAGCCAAAATGGACAAGTGTTCCGATCACCAAAATGAAACATACAACAATTTAAATCAAACAAAAAGCAGGAATTGCCGCTTTACTGGAAATAGCGTTTCAAGTGTTCGGCATTCCCTGGATAGGGAAGGTCTTTGGCCTCCATGTCTTGGAGATGGTATATGCCAGGGCAGGGTCTTGTTTTGACGATGTAAAGGCTTTCTCACTTAGTTGCTAGCTTGCCCTCGGTGGGTTTTTGATGGCGAGAGTGGTTTCGTGTAAGACGAGGTATCTTACTATGAACGTCCTCGGTCGGACTTTGTGATTATAGTGCTTCCTTACTTTCTGTTGGTATGAGGCCAGTCAGATGGCATCAGTTTCTCGCAGTTCTTAGATGAGGTCTAGGTCGGCTCTCCGAAGGTCTTCATTCAAGTGTGGATTGGGGTGGATGATTCTGTGCGTTGGTAGACCGACTTCCACATGGATGACCGTTTTGGCGTCGTATGTTAGGCGAAATGGGGTCTCTCCAGTTGGAGTCTGGGTGATCGTCCGATAGGCCTAGAGGACATTGGGCAATTCCTCTGCCTAGAGGCCCTTGGCGGCCTCCAGCTTGGTCTTGATGATTTTCAGCAGGGAGCAGTTGGTAACCTTCACTTGACCATTGGCTTGAGGATGGCTTGGGGAGGAAAAATAGGTCTTGATGTTGAGTTCTGCATAGAATTCCCTAAATTTGGCGTTGTTGAATTGTTTGCCATTGTCGAAGATAATGGCTTGAGGAATCCCAAAACGGCACACAATGGATTGCTAGATGAACTTAGTGGTATTCCGCTTAGTAATCTTGGCAAGTGGTTCTGCTTCAACCCACTTGGCGAAGTAATCGATGGCTGCTACGGCAAACTTTACTTGACCCCTGCCGGTCTGCAAGGGACCCACGAGATCGATTCCCCATTTAACGAAAGGATAAGGGCTGCTGAGCGTGATCACCTCTGTTGGAGGGGTGTGGGGGATGTTAGCGAAGCATTGGCATTTGTCGCATTTCATCACAAAATCAACGGCGTCTTGACTTACTGTGGACCAAAAGTAACCTGTTCGGAGAATTTTATGAGCCAGAGATCATCCCCCAGAGTGATTCCCACAAATTCCCTCATATATTTCTCTCATTACATAGGTTGCTTGGTCATTGTTGAGGCACCTGAGATATGATTGTGAGAATCACCTTTTATATAAGGTGCCATTGATAATGACGTAATTTGAGGACCGAGTCTTGACTTTGGCGGCTTCGAGTTTGTTTGTTGGAAGTGTTCCCCGCTTGAGGAATGCTATGATGTCTTAGGCCAATGGGATAGGCTCGTCCTAGAGTAGGTGAATTGCTCATTGATCTGGTGAGACTGCTAGATGGGTTAGGTACTCAACCCGGACGCCATGGCAGAGGTTTAATTGGTTTGCTGAGGCTAACTGTGCCATTTCGTCTGCTTGGGAGTATTCTGACCTAGGGACATGTCGGATACGAAAGCTATTAAAGAGGCGGGTCAGAGGAAGAGCAATGTCCCTGTATGATCGCATGGCTTCCTACTTGGCATCAAGCTCACTCGTTATCTGGCCGATTACCAACTGAGAGTCTCTAAACACTTGAAGATGATCGACTCCAATATCTTTAGCCAGTCTGAGACCTGCTATAAGAGCTTCATATTTAGCCTAGTTATTACTTGCTGCAAATAGGATTCGGAGGGTGCATTTGAAGTATTCTTCTTCTAGGTTGCTGAGGATTAAACTAGCTCCGCTACCCTCTTTGTGGGATAAACCGTCGACACAAAGAGTCTAGGAATGGGGGTCTTCCTCCTCAATAGTGTCGTGTGCTGGTGGAAGAGGTGTGTGCGGGATCAGATTTGTGAATTCCAAGATAAAGTCAGCGACAGCCTGGCATTTGGTGGTTGTTCATGGTCGGTAAGAGATGTCGTACTAACATAGTTCAACCGACCACTGCATGAGCCTGCCTGATGACTCTAGCTGTTGCATGATCTGTTTCAAAGGCTGGTCAGTGAGAATCACTATGGAATGAGCTTGGAAATAGGGTCAGAGGCGTCTGGAGGAGATGACTAGGGCGAGAGACATTTTTTCTAATAGAGGGTAATTATGTTCGGCTCCCCTGAGTGCACGACTGATGTAGTAAACTAGGCGCTGTACTGAGTCGTCTTCCTTGATGAGGCAACACTGACAGTGGTGTTAGACACAACTAAGTAAAGGAAGAGGGTTTCGCCTGGCAATGCTTGAGAGAGGAGAGGGGGGTTGACCATGCACTGTTTCAGACTCGGTGTTCCATTTGAAGGCCTGTCGGAGGACTTTGAAGAATGGAAGGCATTTGTCAGTCGCTTACGAAATAAAACGATTGAGGGCGGCAACTCTACCTGTGCGCCGCTGGACCTCCTTGACTGTTCTAGAAGATCGCATTTCTATCAGGGCCTAGATCTGTTTTTGGGTTGGCTTCAATGCCTCTTTGGTTGACCATGAACCCCAAAAACTTACCAGACCCAACACCGAAGGTGTACTTTTTCGGATTCAACTTCATCTGACACTTGCATAAGGTTTGGAAAGTCTCGCTTAGGTTTGCCAAGCGGTTGGAGGAGAGTTTGCTCTTGACGAGCATGTCGTCGACGTAGACTTCCATGCTCCAACTTATCTGGTATTGGAAAATGGCATTAACCAGGCATTGGTAAGTGGCTCCAGCATTCTTTAAACAGAACGACATGACACGGTAGTGATAAATCCTCCTGTCAGTGATGAAAGAGGTGTGCTCTTGGTTAGCTGCCTGCATTAAGATCTGATTATAGTCGGAGAAAGCATCCATGAAGCTAAGCATCTGATGTCCCGCAATTGTGTCGACCAATAGATCTATCTTGGAAAGGGGATAGCTGTCTTTGGAGCAGGCTCAGTTGAGGTCGGAATAGTCGATGCAGAGTCGCCATTTGCCGTTGTTTTTGCAGACCAAGACCACATTGAACAACCATCTGGGATAGTCCATATTTCTGATGAATTGTGCCTTCAGCAGCTTGTCAACCTCAGCGGCGATGAGGCTGTTACGTTCTAGATGAAAAATGCGCTACTTTTGGTAGAACGGTCAGAATTGGGGTTCGATGCTGAGACAATAGGTAATAAAAGATGGGTCGATACCGGGCAAGTCTGAATGTGTCCAAGAAAAGACATCATTGTGCTCGGCTAAGAGAGCCGTGAGATCAGCCTTGGCCTAAGAGGACAGTTGGCTGCCAATTTTAGCCGTTTTCATTAAATCAGTAGGATCGACAGGTACTTCGACAAGTTCCTCCACTAGTTCCTCTCTAACTAACTCTTCCTCGTCCTTAACATCAAGGCCTTCAATGATCATAGCTTATTTCATTTTGACTTCCTTTAATGAGGCGACATAGCACTCTCGGGCTACCATTTGTTCACCCCTCACAGTGTCGACCCCCTGGTCAGTGGGAAACTTCATGGGCAGACGGTACGTGAAGGTTACGGCTTGAAGGGCATTAAGGGCGGTGCATCCTAATATGATGTTGTAAGCAGAAAGACAATCGATGGCAAGGAAAGTAAGGAGTTTAGTGGATTGCCGTGGATACTCTCCGATGGTGATGGGGAGGTCGATGGAGCCCATGGATGTTACCCAATCGCTGATGAAACTAACCAGAGGGGTTTATAAAGGTGACAACTTCTCTTCCCAGACCTTTAGTTGGCGGTAGGCGTTGAGGGAGATGATGTTTGAGGAGCTGCCGTTGTCGACCAGCACTCTCCTGACTTTGTAGTTTGATAAGAGAGCAGAGATGACCAGGGGGTTATCATGAGGATAGAAAACGCATGTGCAGTCTGCCACTGTAAAGGTGACTGGCTTAAACCATTACTTAGGTTGCTTGTAGGGTCGGTCCACCATGGCTACTTCTCTGTCAGATCCTTGTCTAATTTTTCGGAGCTTAGCTCCCTATGCCGACTATGACAGTCCGCCGTACGTGAGGCCGCCGACGATGACCCTTATTTCACTTATCCAGGGGGGGGGGGAAGGTCACCGTTAGCTCAGGGTTTGTGTTGAGGTCAGTTATCATTCCGCTCGGGTTGTGTTGGGCCTCGGGGGGAAGTGTGCTAGCGGTTATGGTTTGGGGGGCTAGTTCTAGGCCTCTGTAGGGGATAGGTTGCTGTGAATCGGCTGAGGCATCCTTGGTGGATTAGATCCTCAACCTGGTCTTTGAGGTTGATACATTCGTTAGTGTTGTGGCCGTGGTCTTGATGGAAGCGAAAATACTTGGATTGATCCCATCAGTTGGAGGGAGATCTAGATGGTTGAAGGCATTTCAAGTTATAGTCTCGCTGATGTAAGGGAGATTTGGAGGGCGGGGCTTTGGATATGGAGTCTTGGTGAGCTGCCAGAGAGTCTTCGGCGTTCATGTATTTTTGGGCTTTGGCGAGAAGGGAGGCCATGTTGGTCAGGGGATTTTTGGAGAGGGAGAAGAGGAAATCGAGCGGGCGCAAACCGGCCATGAAGGCTGTGAGAATGACCTTGTCATCGTTTTGCTCCACTTGTAGGGCTTTGGTGTTGAAGCCGGTGATATAGCTGCGTAACGACTCCCCTTCTGTCTGCCGAATGTTTAGTAGTTGGGTGGCTGGATGTCGTTGTCGCTGAGCACCAATGAAATGGCTTAAAAAGGATTCGCTGAGCTAGCGAAATGAAGTGACTGAGTCTGGGGGGAGCTGACTGAACCAAAGGCGCGTCGACCCCTTTAACGTGACAGGGAAGACGTGACATATGATTTCGTTTGGAAAGACATGTAAGATCATGAGTGTCTGATATGCTTCTACATGGTCAACGGGATCGGTGGTACCATCGAAGGTGTAGATTGATGGCATTTTGAATTTGGGGGGAGAGCTTTATCCCAGATGGAAGCGGTAAAAAGAGAGTTGACGGTGGAGGAAGTCTTGTGCTGTATGTTCTGCATGACCCCCTGTAGTTGGAGTTTTATGGTCTGCAGTTCTTCATCCCAGACGAGAGCATTATTCCCACAAACAGGGATCAAGGGTTGAACACTGCTAGCCTCACCTTCATGGGCCACTGTATGGTGTGGTAAGGGGTGGTTATGGAAAGGTGGTGGCATATATTGACGAGGCTGCGAGCCTGCGAGCCTGACGGGGGAGGGTGCAGACCGTCAAGATTTAACAGTTGAGGCCGCAGGGCAAGGGGTGGAAATGTTCCTTGAGGCCCTTGTGATGGGAATTGATGGTGATGGTGGGCTTGTTCTGGGTACGAGAGAACTATAGGCTGTGGTGGAGGCAGGATAAGTAGATCACGCTGTAGTAAGGCATTGATCAAGGCTTGGTTCTGCTCGGTCAGTCGGTTGATGCTATTGGTGAGGTCTGCGAAATATGGAGGCGGCTATTTGGCTTGGAGGGCTCAGGTTCGGGGTTACCAGCGTTGTGTTGGGAAGCCATAGATCTAGTCGTGACCATCCACTCTGATGTAGGGGATAGATGATTACGGGGTTCCTTCCGTCAATAATGAACACAGCTGTCTTTCCGAAATGGAGTTTCCCACGGACGGTGCCAACTACTAAGGTGGAAATTCCAACAGAAGATAGGTCGGACTAATCCACACTTCTAATGGCTTTGCTGGTCTTGAAGCCCACAGAATGTGCCTACAAAAAGGTCCAAAGGGGGAGGTAATCCCCCGGCAAACCCTCCGATGATCAAGTTAGAATATGATAGATTGACTGTGTAAAGAGAGAAGAAGGGAATGAAGAACTTAACTTTTTTTGCATCTTAGAAGCTTCCTTATAACCTTTGCTCATCGTTTCCTTGTCCTTTCTATCCTGTCTTGTTCACCGAAAGTCTATATTTTTGCTTGCATCATTCATGGTGAGTCTGTATCCTCGGGTGTGGAGGGGTTGTCGCATTTAATGCTACTAGAACCTCATTGATGGCTGATGTGTGGGTGCAATAACTTTGTAGGATCTTTGTCTGCCTGCATGGTTGATTCCCTGCCCGACATGTTTTTGAATGCTATTGGTCCTGGTCCATCATTGGTTTCTCAAGGTTACTGGGCTTTAATATCCAAGCCATGGGTTAGGCTTTGTGTCCAGGCCGTGGGCTAGACCCTCTTGGAGGCCCATCAGTATAAAAAATAAACCTTTTAAAAAATATACATATATAATTGTAATTTCTATAAATTTAGGTGCCTTCTTCACAAATTGGGCCTTAAGTATTTGCTTTTGTGGCTTGGCTATTAAGTCGGGCCTGTCGAGCCCGCCCGAGTTGTACTCTTACCTTAGAGGTGCTAATTGAGATTTTTTGAAGAATTCACATAATCGTTGACTTCTTACCAATTGATTCTACGTAGCTTTATTGAGATCAAATTAGCACGAAATTAATACACTTGATACGTCCAATCAAATAGATTTTCGTTTTCCACATTGGTCTCAACATTTTCCCGTGAATTTCAACCATCACCAAATAACCTCCGCCACCCAACCAGTGACGTCGTAACACAATTTCCATACACATTTGTAACAACAACAAACATAAACAAACCGCTATGTTCATTACAAATGTTAACGCTTATATCAACGTTCAATATATATACATTGGCACAAGTGCACTTACAATAATTCTCATTCAAACATTTTTAACTCATTTAGAGCAGTTTCACAAATTCACATGAACAACACACGTATATATGTACAAGTAAGACTCCATGCCCTCTAGTACCCCTTGAAACACTATTCATTCATATCCCTATTTATCCAAAACAAGGCAAATCCCAAGATAATTAAGCATTAATTAACTTCAAGTAGCATCCATCGAATTCACCCGTTACAAGTCGCATCAAAACAAACTAGCCCAAACCAATCCTCTAATCTCACCAAAAAAAGCAAATGACTAATTAGCCACCCTCACGGCTCAAATGTCGATACATTCATCATTTCACATCACACAATTCATACTCATCATAGTCATCATCATCTATTATCCTTATACAAACAGAGTTAAGAATTTCATAACACATTGCTCCTAAACTCGAAAGTCACTAATCGGCCAACCATACAATTACTAACACTTACAAGTTACCTTACACTGTCTACCCCAAGATGAAGCTTCTTACACCCTTCTATCCATTTCTAGAATCTCACTAGACTTTTCAAATATGTGTTGCATTAGCACCATTCCCAATAGTCTTATAATTCTTGTGCCAATATAGCAACACTCATTTTAAGCCACACAAAAGAAGTCATCAATCGCACAACGTTGATTACAGTAATTACAACCCACACTCCTCAAGAACTACTTCTAGCGTTTAACGATTAAGTGTCTTTCATACTCATGAACTCTATACAAACCTTAATCATGTCACTCAATTCTTTAAATACCACAAACCCCCTTCATACATAAGTACTAGCCTACGGTAACACTTCACCTACGCTACCCTCATCATCACAAAACACAATTCTCACCCCATCCTAAATCCCTCATAACATTCTATGTAACTTCAAACTAACTTCATACCATTCTAAGATCTAACCTCATCTCAACTATACTCCTTGTAAACCATACAAGTCGCACATTCCATGTTCCACAAACACTCCTATTTAATTTAAGGATCATAAGTCAACATATATTTCTACTAATATCTAATGTCTCCCTCATTGCAGATTAGTACCTATCTAATGTCTCCCTCATAGCTCTCATTATCTCAATAACGACATTAGACATCAATAACCGAACTCTAACCCTTTCCTAAGACACTTACTCTTCCTACCTTAACACGAAACCAACCTAATATATAATCACACAACACATAAATTTTGTTAAGCAACAAACCACACAATCGAGTCAAGGCAACAAGGATGATCACTTGTCTCACAACTTCCAAGGAATTCTCACTGGCAACCACGTTGATCAGACGTGTTTCCAATGAGATCTTAAAGCAAGTTAGCCGTCTACAAGCACTATCCATGAAGCTCAACCCATGTTCACACAATGCAACACAAAATGTCCTACACCTCCTAATTCTATAGGCAAATATCCTCACTAAGCGAAGCCAACCCATTATGGTAAAAACCATTTCCCACGAGCTCCAAGTATTCAAACCCGGTTAGCTCTGATACCAAATTGTCATGCCTCAATTTTTAATTACTCGAAAACATTACCAAAGCCTGTAATTTAGGTCTTTTTTTTTAATTTTTTTTTTTACAAGCATCCATTACCCTTGAGTAATAGAAATACAATGATACATGTTCTCTCTCTCTCAATGAACATTACAATGATAACAATACATGCTAATCTCCTACTGTGAAGCTACAAATAAATAAAATACAAATATCAGATCCATCACATCTACAATGAAATTACATATAAAAGACACATGGACTTCATAACTCTTCAATCAAAGAATTCACACCTTCTTCCTGCAAAAAAGATAAAACAACAAGGGGTGAGCACTAATGCCCAGTAGGAATCTCATAGTTCTGGATCAATAACTAACACATAGATAGAAATGATCATGCTTGTAGAGTGCTACTATATAGTAGATGACGTTTTGTAATTTCAAAATATCATACATAAAGTATCTTTTTCTCAAAATTCATTTGAACATTTAAGGAAAACCTTCAACCATCAAAACAATTCATTTTCATTAGAAAACCATAAATCTTCTTTTTTTAAAAAAACATTTATGTTTAAGGAACCACATCATTTTATATTTATTAACTCATTGCAAAATATTCCCCCTTTGATTTCCATCTTAACATTCCTCTTTTTCTTTCATTCTTCTTTTCTACTCATTATTTTAATTTAGAACCCCATAACTTTAAGTTCAAGTTCCTTTTTGACTCGCTAACAATTCTCCTATACTCAATTCACACCGTTAATTACACTCTTAAAATTTCATTTCAAGATAACATAGGATTAATAAACCCCTTTCAATTCAATCCTTTATTTAATTACAGAACAACACTCACAATTTACTTTTATTGTCATAGCTAATTCATTAAGTTCACCATCACCAATCCATAATCCCATTCTTTACAAATAATTTCTATGTACATTTCCTCTTTATACCAAATTACACATCAATTTGCAATTTCACAGATTCATCACAAGTCACAAATAACATCATCAACTCAACACACTTGTCAACACATATCTCAACACAATCCATCTTTTGTCGACTTACTATGGTGGGATAACGGGCACCAAATTCATAACACTTTCCACCTTCGCTGGCTACTATATGGCGGGAAGTGAACTCCCAAAAACCATTTTCTCAAAAGCCATTTTCTTCCAAAAATAATATTTCTCCAAAAACCATTTTTTTCAACCTTTTAAAATCATCCCCCACATTTGTTGGCTACTATACAGCGGGACGTAGGCACCCAAAACATTTTCGAAAACCATCCGTTTTTCCAGTTTTACTGGCTACAATGCGGCAGGATTGTGTGGACACTCAAAAATCATTTTTCCACTTTTGCCGGCTACTATACGGCGGGACTATGTGGACACCCAAAAATCAATTTCCCACATTCGTCCAGCGAGAAGCCTAAACAGGGTAATTGGGCACCTTTAGTTCAAAAACACCCCTACATTTGTTGACTACTATACGGTGGGACGTGGGCCCCCCAAAACCTTTTTCTTCAATTTTTAAAACCATTCCCCACATTTACCGGCTATTATACGGATGGTTGTGGGCACCAAAAAATTATTTTTCAACTCCCCGCGCGGGTACCAACACAACACCACCCAACACAACTCAACCCAAACTCAACACACCTAACACAACTCAACCCAAACTCAATACAACCCAACACAACACAACTCAACATAACTCACCATGATTTAACACAATTCAACCTAGTCAACACACTTCAACATAATCAACACCATTCAACATAATCAACACAATTCAACATAATTCAAGGTGAACTCTTAAATCTTCATTTCATCATTTCATCCCAAGGTTCATGTTATCCATATCATTAACAAATCCTTTTCTCCAAATTTCATTTCATTTTATAGCATGATTTACAATATCCATAATAAAGGTTCAATCGCTAATTTTTAACATAATTTTCAAACACTTCCAAAATTCAATTAAGCTTGTATATATATAATTCAATACCTCAATTTCACGATTCTACTTTCAATTTGGGCAAAATCGTTAATTATCATCATGAATTAACTTAGGATTTTCAAGAAAAATCAAGAATTTCAAGAAAAATTAAAACTTGTCACACCACTACTTTTTATTCAAATTTTCCCATTGCTTATACACCTAAGGTTCATAATCCACAATCTTAACTCAACAATTGAACCCCAACACATCAAAACCCTAAACCCCCAAATTTCATGATATAACACTATATGCTAAAAAATGTAGATTTTGCATTTATGTAATCAAAATACCACAAATCTATCTATTAATGCAAGTATTGAAGAAGAACTAGGACCCCTACCTCAAGAATCAAACAAGAAAGCAAATCTTCAAGAAGAATCCTTCACAAATCCAAAATCCAATCGGTTGAAAATGTTGAGATTCAAGCCCTTTTCACTTTTTGGTAAGGGATCTTGGCCAATTCTTAGGGAAATGGAAGGTATTTGAGGTCAAAAACCTAGGGTTTTCGGACCAAGGGTGAGAGGGATGAAAAGAGGAGATGAAAGTGAGAAGAATGATCTAGAAAAGTGCCTTTAAACTTGCTGAATTCGTGCAGTCTGCTCGAGCGTCGCTTTTCCCGCTCGAGCGTACCTGTTTCCAACGCAGATTCCAAAACTTCAAATGGGCATAACTCTGTCATCCGAACTCCGTTCTAGGTCGTTTTTGTGTCCAAATTGAAGCCCTGGAAACAAGCTTTCCAATGGTTCTAGCCACACATCCAAATTCAAAGTGTGGAAAAAGAAAAATGGCAAAAGAGTGATGGCTGTTCGTAGGCAAATTATCCAAATTAATTTCTTGGTTCACTCTTACTTTACCATCATATTACCACTTTGATCAACGACCCAAAATAAGACAAGGAGGTTCTAAATACACTAAAAAAAATGCCAAGGGCAATCTCACTTTCCACGCTCAAGTGCGCAGACCAACAAAACCATTCGCTCGAGCGACCGCTCCTATGCTCAAGCGGGAATTCATAACTCTCAGAATTTCAGACAAACTGCAAAAAAGCTGGGAGCCTCGCAAGTTCGCTTGAGTGTCAACTCCCCTGCTCGAGCGGAGGGAAAAATTCTAGATCGTTACATCCATAAACTTTATCATGAGTTTGAATTTTTTTTTTGTTGCAAAAATTCACTATTTTATTTTATTTGTCACAGCTTCTAACCAAGAAAGAAGTGGGGTTGATATTGGTCTTTTGGGTGAAAAGAATAATTTTTATTAGGACATGGAAATTGGTCATGACATTCTGTCACATATTGATCTTGGGTCATATGGTGGGTTTAGTACTACTGTTGGTGAAAGTCATGTCCAGAGGGATGATTTAGGCTTAGGTGAAACTGAGCGTCACATGAATGAAAATGATACTGAGTGCCAGAAGCATGAAACCAATGTTTAAAAAACGGCCGCAACCGTTATGTAAATTCACATGTGTAACGGCCGTTTTGGTGTTACATAATAGCCGTAGCAGTATTGTAACGGTTGTAACGGTCCGTTAGACACCGTTACACCCAAGGTTTCAAAATGTGGCGTTACGTAACGGTTGTAGCTGTAGGCACCACGCGTTACCCCTGCTTTTTCCGTGTGATTGAGATTCGCAGGCGCGTCAGCCATAGCAGTTGCCGTTGCGGTTGTAACGGTCTATTATGCACCGTTATGTAATGGTTCCGAATTGCTTCTTTCGAAAAAAAGGGAAGAGGGATAGAGAGAGAAGAGGGAAAATGAAAGAGTAAGACATAGAGAGAGAGAGAAGAGGGAAGATGGAGAACAAGTTAGGGGCATTTGCATACAAGTCTCATTTTGTGAACTTATAATCCATTAAGTCCTAGATAAAATTATTGCTCCTTCAAGTCCCATTAATTTTTAATAGAGCAAATTTTCCCTTCCAAGACCTCATCTGTCACGACCCGAACCCGCCCCTATGGGTTAAGGCCACAACCGGCCAGTAATCACGAGATTACCTACGGCCTCAATCCAATAAAACAAAATTCATCAGAGTAAAGGGGGCCAATCGGAAGCAAATTTAAACCTTTGTCCATAGAGCTGTGCTTATATGCACATCATCACATTCTAAACATTTATGAGTTAATAACTCACATCAAAATATATATATATACTAACACAGAACATTGTGCATATAGGATCATACAAGATTAAGTCAGTCGAACCCAAGACTTATATACAAAAGTAGTCCAATGCTTTCGCCAACATAACAAAAACTATGAACAAGGACAAAAGCGAAGACAGTCTCGTACGTGGGACGTTTGGGTTGACTCTTCAAGACTTCGACTGTTTCTCACAATTTCACCGGGGCTGGTTTTGGACGTCCCTTGGCTCACCTACATGTACATGAATGAGTGTGAGCGAATGCCCAGTGAATAATATCAAATGGGGAAGATACATAAGCAATCATTGAAACAGTTACAGTAAACGGCCTTTGGCCCAATCGTTTATATCTATCGACCTTTGGCCCAATCATTTATATCTATCGGCCTTTGGCCCAAACATTTATGTCAATCGGCCTTCGACCCAATTATTCATGTCAATCGGCCTTCGGCCCAACATTTCTCGCATTTTATGGCTCCAACCTCATATATTCTTGTACTAACATGGTATAAACACTAAAACACACCATCATGGAGCTCAATTTCATGAATCAAACACATGCATGGCTCATTTTCCACCAAACTCACTACCAATATAACAATTTCATGCATTCAACACTTACACCCTTATAATTTGCACATGCATGTGGTACATTCTTCTCATTCTCAACTTATATGATGAAGAGGTGGTCAAAAACATGATCTTCAACTAAAAACTCGCATAGATCATGCATTTGGTGCTCAAATATGCAAATTCAAAGCAACTACATACATGCATGCTAATATGGACCCTCAATTCAAAACGGTCAACTCAATTTCATTTCAATTCTTGTTCTTGACCATCAATCAACTTTAAACACACAAGATTACACATTACACTCATGAATTAAAGAGTCAATTGCTTACCTAGAGGCTCAATTTATGGTTAATTCTTGAATTAGGCTTCAAATATCCAAGCTTTAAGACCAAAATTACACAATCCTTCTCTCCCTCTCTCTATAGCCGGCCCCTCTCTCTCTCAAGGCACAAAATCAGCCAAAATGAATCAAAATAAGAGAGTTGAGGTGTAGTGCCCCTTTTACAATAATTCCCACTAACTCAATTTAATAATAATAGATAATTGGGTACTAATTCAATAATTAAATCAACTTAATTTGATCCAAATCAATTTTCAATTAAATTTCACCGTAGGCTCTAAAAATTATGCCAATCACAATGGCGTAATCAATTTTGGTTTCAGTGGCCGATAAGGCCTTCAATTTAATTTCCAAAATAGACAATCAAACAGATATTCCTACGGTGGACAGATAGAAATTCAAAACCACATATTTTCACATAATGGCACATAAAATTATGTTAAGCACATAATCACATTCATGTTAAGGACCAATTAACATTTTACGGGACAGGGATATCACATCATCTATTGTTGCCAAACATCCATTGATGTCTTCATTCTTTCTCTCTTACTTTTACACCCACTCCGCAACGACAACAACAATAACCAAACATTCCCTTCTCTCTCATTTGTTTTCTCTCTCTCTTTTTTTAGTTTCAAACAGACTCTCTCTCTCTTGCTCTCTCATATAAAAAATGGAGCCCAAACCTTTTCTCTGGTTTTCTCATTCTCTTTCTCAACACCGTCAACACCTGCCTTGACTCCCACACCATTTCCATTCTCCTCCACCATGCCAAATCGAAGCTCGTCTTTGTTGATTTCCATATTCAATCACTAGTCCTTGAAGCTCACTCTATGTACCAATCAAATATACAACATCCTGATGTCGTTTTAGACCCAATCCCCTCATCATCCGCTATTGGTGACTACGAGAGCTTGGTGAAAAATGATGATTCTGGGTTCAACTGCGTTTGTCCTTTAAAATGAGTAAGACTCGATCACATTAAACTACACCTCCTAGACCACTTCTTCACTAAAATGAGTAATTCATTCTCACCGTGCGATTTTCAATGGTTGTGCAAAATTGAGAAATTCCTCAATTTTTTTATAGTTTTAAAATCGAAAATATTATCAATTTAAAACTGAAAAAATGATAATATTCAAAGTTTTAATACTGAATTTTTTTTTGAAAATCTTCTCAATTTTACTGGATATTTTTTGCAAATTAAAATCATTCTTAATTTTAAATTGAGAACATTTTCAGTTTTGGAACTGAGAATGTCTCAATTCTTACCTACAAACCAAATCTTTAGGCCCATCTCTTTAGTCGATTTAATATGCTCTGTTCTGAACCTTGAAACAAATTTCAACTCAAAAAACCTTAAACACAAATCTGTCAAACGCCGAAATCAATGTATGTATAATAACAAATCAAATCGAAAAATCCTTTGAGATCCTTTGAAATTGTATCTTCATCTACTTCCCATAACTAATTTGATTTTGTTTTTAGTAAATAATGTCAATGTTGTTATATATATATATATATAATTGTTTGGATTGAAGGGAAAAAATGCCTTCTTATCTATAAATAAGACTTATTGGTTCAAAAAGTTTTATACAGGACCAAAGCTACTACCAAATATGTAGATACGATTTTTAGGTAATTAATCCAAATGTTATTGATTTGTTGAAGCTGTAAGACCTATGTTATTCTATTCACTGCTATCATTCAACCATTTTGTTTGTGTGTCGATCTATATATTGTTTGATAATAATAATAATAATAATAATAATAATAATAATAATAATAATAATAATAATAATAATAATAATAATAACAATAATAAGTGTAGTCATTATCTATTTGGCTTGATTAATATATATATAGTTAGACTCTTATTGATTCTTTTACTTTTGTCATTGTTTATCTTATATATAATAGTTAGTAATTGATTGATTTATTTATTTATTATTTTTTTTTTGTAAAATATCTAGAAAGCATAACACCTATAATTATATATTAATACATATTTTATATATGTCAATTTTTTTGATTAGTTTTTTATTTTTATTTTTATTTACAGGTTATCCAAAAAAAGAATGAATATTCAAGTGATCCCAACCTAAAAAAAAAAAAAAAAATTCTTTATAATTTATTTTTTAATTTTTATATGATTACATTAGCATGTATAATTTATTTTTTAAAACTATTCAAGTTAAAATTTGCATATGTTTCCACAAGTATAATAATTAATTTTTTTTTCATACATCCAAGTCCAATAAATTTTTTTTTTTTTTGCCACAAGCGTAATATGGATTTATGATATATAAAGTCATTAATTATTAAAATAAAATGTAAAAAGCTTAGTTTATAGTGATCTAAAAATATGAAATATATTGGATCATACTTAAAATTTATAAAAATTGATCAATATTTATTTAAAACCCAATAAATATGATAATGGAAAAAAAATATGCGTATTGGTAATTTTTTTTTTCAAATTGTTATAAAAATAAAAAAATTCATGATTCCAGTTACCGCAACCGTTACACTACAGCCTTTACACCCTACAACCGCAATCGCGCCACGCCACTGTTATGTCGAACTCAACTGCTTTTCAAAACCTTGGATGAAACTGATACTGAGGGCCAGAGATATAGCGATTCTGATTTTGACCCGTCTCTTGTTGTATTTCGAACTCGAGTTGTGTGGTTTTGATTGGTGTTCATATCTTGTTTCCTTTGTCTCCCCTCTATTTTTGGTTATCGGGTTGTAATTGTGCGTTTGTAATAGGTTGGTTGCTTGTTTTTCCAAAACTGTGATGCCTAGATTTTGGCTTTTCCACTCGAGCGGCCATTCTTGTGCTCGAGTGGGATTTGTCAACTCTCAGTATTTTTGCAGATTTGCGAATACTGGGAGTGTGCATTTGGCACTTGAGCGTCTAATCTCAAGCTCGAGTAGGGTCCTTCATTTGCAAATCTTCTGGAAACGTGTATCCTGCGCTCGAGTGCCACTTTTCATGCTCAAGCGAAACTTTGTGTTTGACGCATGAGCGGGGCTTTCCACGTTCGAGCAGACTGCATGTATAACAATTCGTGAAAATGTCATTTTGAATCACTTTTTCATTTCTCTCTCTCCCTCTCTCTCTCTCTCTCTCTAAAACTTTCCAAAAACCTAGATCTACACATTCTCTCTAAAACTCACATTCTTTCCTAGATTTCATCTAGATCCATTGATCTTTTCACCCTAGTGCCTTTGAGAAAAAGGTAGAGTGCATCAAGATCTACATTTTGATCTGAATAGAAGTGAGTTTCGGTGTTCTTGCAGTTTCACTCGTGCTTGGCTCATCTTCTTCCTTTGAGATAGGGATCTTTTCTACACCTTCATATGATATTTAGCTTAGTTATTTGTCCCTTGTGTAACAATGATGTGATTTGAGGGTGTTTCAAACAAACTTAGGGTTTGGGTATGCTATGGAAAGAGGGATTGTTGTTGAATACGAAATAAATGAATGTGGGTTGTGAAAATGAGATTATGTTGGGTCAAAATGGTTGAGTTTGATGTTTGGGTTGATATTTGAAAAAATGGATTTTTGCCCTAAAATAACTATCATAATTATTTTATATAAACAATTGAAATTGGTGGGATAACCATGAAATTGAGCTAGTGTTGGAATAGACGGTGGAATTAATTTATTTAATATTTCACATCTTTGGAAATTTTAGATAAATTATCTGTCATGAGATTGTATATCTGTCTAGAAATATCTGTGTTGGGCTATCGGTGGAGGATAGCTATGATTGTTGTAGAAATTGCATGCGGATTGGGTGAATTGAAATTAATCTCTTGTGGTTGTCATTGAATATGACTGTGTTTATATACATTATATATGTATGGTTATTTGGGAGTGGAAAGGGGATGTGCTCCATGTATGATTATATGTTTAAATACATTGCATATGTATGAATGATTGTTTGGGAGAAGAAAGAGGGATGAACTCCATTATAATTAAGTTGGCCGGAGTGTCCTAGGTGGAAGTCCCGAAATTATACATGGGTGTCGATCCTGCGGACGAAATATCCGTAAAATGGCAATTGTAATGCTTGTATAGCCTACGTTTACATGGGTCCCGTTTGATGGTTTCCTGTGGATGAAATGTCCATGAAAGGAAATTTTGAGGTGTTTATATGTTGATGATGTGATTATGGAACTAATGAGTTGTAGTCTCAGTTGGGTTATTGAGAAATGATGAAATTTGCTCATGTAATGAAATGAATGGAATGGAAATGGATTAAGAATTGAATTTGGTGTCTTATGACTATATAAAGTGTGGTTGTTCTATCACCGAACTTGTGTATGTATAGTGTACTTATACATTTGCTAAGTTTCATATACCGTGTTAGATGATTCCTACTGGGCTGTGGCTCACCCTATTTGGTGATAACATTTTCAGGTATTGAGGGCATGCCTCCGCCAAGATAATAGCAGGGAGGGACTTTTGGAAGCACGAGATTCTTGTTTTGAATTTATATTCTTTTTGTATAGCCAAGGGCTTATTTGTAAGAGCTAGTCTCTCTTTTGTTGTAACGAAGTTGAGGCTAGGAAAGATGTAAGCCGATAGGGTATGTATTTACGTTAAACTCTTTTGTATCTTTAACTTCATGAAATGAAAAGACTATTTAATCTGATTTATGTTATCAACTATGCATACTTTAGGTTAAATTTATTGTACTATTTTGAGGGCGTTACAAGAGAGATGAGGGGAGTAGAAGAGAACATGATTCTGATTTGGATTCAAGTGACTATGGAGGTTGCATAGATGATGAATATGGCATGTGTATTGATGATGATAAACTACATGAGTCTAACATAGATGCAGATGTTGAATGGTCTAGGGTGAAACAGATTGTGCAAAGAGAAAATTAGGATGGTGGGGTCTTGAACTTTAATGATGAAGCTCAGGAAAGTGGCATTAACTCTGATTATGGGGACTCAGATAAGGAGTTAAGCTTGGATAGTTCATCTGATGATGACACATCTAGATCCAAGAGGCTCATTTTAAGCATTTCAGACCTGAAACTGACATGAGGAACCCAAAATATAAGTTGAGCATGATATTTACCTCTGCCAAGGAGTGCAAGGCTGCAGTAAAAGAGTATGCATTGAGGAAACAAAAAAAGGTAAAGTTGGTGAGAAATTACAAATTAAGGGTCAAAGCTATATGTAAAATAGGATGTCCTTGGGTTTTGTATGTGTCTAAATATGAAGGGGATGCATTTCAAGTGAAAACTTATAACAACAAGCACACTTGTTCTAAGACATACAACAATAGGAATATAACCTCTAAGATTTTAGCACAAAAGTTTATAGAGGAACTCATAATCAATCCAAATTGGCCTGTCTCTGCCATGAAGCAAAGGATTAGAAAGGATTTGAAATTGGATGTATCAATAAGTCAAATTTATAGAGCCAAGAAAAGGGCATTTCTAATGACTCATGGAACTGATGCTAATCAATATTCCAAGCTTTGGGACTATCATGAAGAGTTGAGGAGGACAAACCCTAGCTCTACTGTAGTGATGGAAGCACCAGATGATGAGGAACTTAGAGAGCCAAAGAAAAGATTTTTGAGATTATATGTTTGTTTGGAGGCTTGCAAAAGGGAACTTTTACAAGGTTGTAGACCATTTGTTGGTCTTGATGGTTGCCATATAAAAGGTACACACAGTGGGCAATTGTTGATAACAATTGGTATTGATCCCAATAATTGCTTATTTCCAATTGCATATGTTGTAGTTGAGATTGAAAATAAGGACTCATGGGAGTGGTTCTCCAAGATTTGGGTATTACTCCTCAATAGTAACATCATTGGGCCTTTATAACAAATTAACAAAAGGTATAATACTTGTTATTATTAATTTTTACTTTTACCTTGTATATAGCATTTACTTACTTCTAAAATTTGATTTTGGTTTCCATTTGATAGGGTTTAATTCTTGCACTTAATGAACTAGTCCCAGAGTCAGAGGATAGGCATTGTGTGAGGCACCTACACAACAACTTCAGGAAACAGTTTCCTGGTTTAGCATTGAAGGATAGGATGTAGAGATGAGCAATGGAAACCACAATACAAAGGTGTACAACAGAGATAGAGTTGTTAAAAGAGGAGGATGAAAAGGCTTTTGATTAGTTAACGAATAAACTGGCAACATATTGGAATAGGTCACATTTTCCTACTAATGTAAAGTGTGACCTTTTGTTGAACAATTTATGTGAAAGTTTCAATGCTCAGATTCTAGATGCAAGGGCAAGCCAATCATAGAGTTGCTTCTAGATGCAAGGGCAAGCCAATCGTAGAGTTGCTTGAGAGAGTAAAGGCATACATAAAGAGTAGGATGCTAATTAGAAGGGAGTGAGTGGGTGAAGAAGTACGATGGCAAGTTATGCCCAAGGATACAAAAAGTGTTAGAAAAAATCAAAGAGTAGTCAAGTATATGTATTGCAGATTGGTTTAGCCAACTAAAATACTAGATAAGCTGCCCTTATGGAGATCAGTACACTATGAATTTGACTGAGCATACTAGTTCATGTAGAAAGTGGGATCCATCAGGGATCCCATGTGCACATACCATTGCTACAATTCATGACAGATAACATGAACCAGAAGACTTATGTTGCTTAATACTACAAGAATGAATCTTACCAAAGGGCTTATGAACCTATGATTCAACCAATGAATGGCTATAAGATGTGGTCTAGGACAGGGTTGCCTCAAGTGCTACCTCCACACAACTACAAGCAAACTGGTAGTCCTAAGAAACTAAGGAGAAGGGAACCAGATGAGCCAACCAAACTAGGAAAATAACATAAGCTAAGGAGAATTGGGCAAGACTTAGTGAAGTGTAACAAATGTGGGAACTGTTAACACAATTAGAAAAATAGAAAAGTATATTGAATAATATTGTGTGTGTGTATTAATACAATACAATGAAGGACCATATATGTATAGGCAAGGAAGAATGATGGACAAGAAAGAGAATCCAAAAAGAAAGAGAATCCTAATCCTACTATATATATATATACTAATAGCCCCTCCCAAACTCAAGGTGGTTTCAAAGAGACCAACTAGAGTTTGGAAAGTAACTCATGAAAACGACCCGGAAAATGAGTTTTAGTAAACAGATCTGCAACTTGAGTAGCGGAAGAATAGACTGGAGCTGGATAATGCCACTACTGACATGCTAACGAATGAAATGATAGTCAATCTCGATGTGTTTGGTGCGATCATGAAAAACATCATTTTGAGCAATCTGAATGGCACTACGATTGTCACAATGAAGAGTAGTAGCAATGGGATGAAGTACACCCATGTCCTGAAGTAACCAACGAAGCCATAAAAGTTCCTGAGTGGTGTCAACAAGAGCACGATATTTTGCCTCAGTATTGGACCTAGAGACAACAATTTGATTCTGCTAAGAAATCATTGAGCTTCCAAGAAAGGAACAATAACCAGTAGTAGAGTGACGGTCAGTGGGATCACCGGGCCAGTTAGCATCAAAATATGCACATAACTCAAGGGAAGTGTGAGCAGAGTAGTGAAGTCCATGAAACAAAGTACCCTTCACATAGCGGAGAATACGAAGAATGGCAGCATAATGAGTAGATCGTGGAGCAGACAAAAACTGATTGACAATGTGAACTTCATAAGAGATATCAGACCGACTAACAGATAGATAGACCAGACTACCCACTAATTGTCGATATAGAGTTGCATTAGAAAGAAGAGTGCCCCTTAAAGGGGTAAGACGAGCATTGTACTTAAGTAGGGTAGGAGCAGTCTTACTATCCATGAGACTAGCACGAGATAAAAGATCAGATGCATATTTAGCTTGAGTGAGATACAAGCCACCTGAAGTAGAAGAAATCTCAAGGCCAAGAAAATAACGAAGAGAACCCAGATCTTTCATCTCAAAATCAGAGCCAAGAAAATGTTTCAGCTCATAAATGCCATCAAGATCATCACCAGTAATAATCATATCATCAACATAAAGCAATAGAAGAGTAATGCCACATGTCGTCTTTTGAATAAAAAGAGCAGAATCATAGGAGCTTGAAGAGAACCCAAACTAAGTAATGGTAGTACTGAACTTGGAAAACCAAGCACGAGGAGCCTGTTTGAGGCCATAAAGACCACGACGAAGGCGACAAACAGTATCTTGAGGATGCTTATAGCTTGGAGGAGGTTGCATGTAAACTTCTTCAGTTAGGTCACCATTGAGAAATGCATTCTTGATATCCATCAGGGATATACCCCACTAGCGTGAGGTAACAACAGCAAGTAAATTGCAAACAGATGTAAGACGGGCAACAGGGGCAAAGGTCTCATCATAATCAATACCATACTCCTAAATGAAGCCTTTAGCAACAAGAGGGGCTTTGTAATGTTCAATTGTACCATCAGAATGAGTTTTGATTTTATATACCCATTTACAACCAATAAGAGTCTTGCCATGAGGAAGAGTAACCATATCCCATGTCTGGGTCTTATGTAAAGCCTGTAACTCATCTTCAATTGCTTGCTGCCAAAGAGGATTAGTGCAAGCTCCATGATAGGTATGAGGTTCATGTTGACTTAGAATGGTAGAAAAACAGTGATAATCTTGTAAATAACCTGGCAGTTTAGTTACCCGTTTCGAAATAGGGACAACAGTAGGAGCTTCAGGAGAGCCACCGCCAGAAGAGTGAGGAGGCTCTGAAGAACTAGTAATATCAGTACTCTCAGAAGATGGTAACTATAGACACCCCATTTTTCACTGTCTTCAAGACTTGGACGTCATTGTTTGAGCACTCGATGATCATCCATGTTCGTGTTCGTTTTGAGTTCCCGAAGGTCTCAGCCTCGCGCCTTGCCTTAGGATCTCTCAACTTGTTTGTTTTGTGCTTGGTTGTGGACCAAACACTTGTGTTTTTGCTTCTGAGGGAAGAGGGTGGCTTGTTGGCCATCCCCTCAACCCATCGGCCAAGGCATGAAGCCATCGGCCTTGTTTTCGTGCCATCGGCCAAAAGTGTTGGCCGATCGGCACTTTTTTTGGTCGGTCGGCACTTATGTTGGTTGATTGGCCATATTTTCTGGTCGAGCCCTGTTCATCTGCTTTATGTAGATATTTTATGCCAGCTGTCATAGCTGGCATGGACAATTCACATCCCCCATACACGTGTATGGAGGGATTTGATTCAATTGCTTAGCTTGCTCAACAAGCTTAGGAATTGAACTTCTATAAAGAGGGAGCTCCTCCTCCCTTTCTAGAGGTTCAGAAAATTAGGGTTAGAGTGATAGATATAGTTTTGTATCTATCTTGCCTTGATTCTTCATTTTGTGCTTCAAAAGTGTCATTTTGTCTTACTATTGTACACAAACACACACTAGAACACCATCCTCTTGGAGCTGAGGTCCCTTGAGGTTGATTTTAGTGTTCTTGGGCTGGTTTTGATCAGAGAAGGCTGCTGGAGCTTTGTTCTTGAAGGTGGTCTTCAAGGGTGAGTTCCTTGCTTTTAAACCCCCATTCTTGTTTTAGGTTTTAGACCTACTTGTTTATTGTTTTAAGCTTAACTCTTAACTGATAAAAGTTCTATTTTCAAATGCTTTAAATCTTTGGTTAAGGTCATTTTTTGGTTGGGGATCATCTACCCCCTCTTAGGCCTTATTAGGCCATCCCTTTTGGCCCTTGTTCTTGGCTTTGCATGACCTTTCTACCACTGAAATCCAGAGGATTTTTAGTGGTGGAAGTGTAGTTTTGAGGTCTTAAATAGGAAAGGGTCATCCCCTCTCCTTGTTGTCTTGTATGCTAGTATAAATGGCTTATATTGGTAGTAGGGGTGTGCATAATACCGCCGAAACCGCCAAAACTGCCAAAACCACACCGAATCGCACCGCTAAGGCAAATTCGTTATTTTTTGGCCATGTTGCTACACTTACTGCATCAGAAGAAAGCTTCGCAAGATGCTTAACATTACGGTATTTCTCGTCTTTTTTTACTCTTTGATTTAAGTTTTGTAATTTGAATTATATTTTTTATAAACCGCCAATCCGCCCGAACCGCCAAGGCAAATCCGCCATTATTTGCCAACCGAACCGCCGATTTTTGATAAGGAAAATGGCAAATTCTAGTAACACTTTTATCAATCCGCCACCCGCCATACGGTTTCTATTTTTCTCTCAAACCGCACCGACCCGCACCGCGCACACCCCTAATTGGTAGCATGTTTGCTTAGCTTGTTTTAGCTTCATTTCAGTATGGATTAGGCTTTGTTTTGTCGTGATACAACACTGTTTTTGCTTGGTTTTGTCACTCCATGCATGCCTAATATACTTGTAGTGTAAGTCACACAAACTAGTCTTATATGCTTCATGTTTGAGCATGTCTTTCTAGCATATGTTGACTCCATTTTAGTGGGTTTTTGATGTTGTTTTAGCATGCCATGACTCTATTTTGGGTGGGTTTAGTTGGCTTTTACATGCTTCATGTACTTGTCTTGCAATCCTCTCATTTGCCTTAACATGCATCATGCCTTAACATGTCATTCTAGCATGCTTTTGGCTTAACTTCATGAAGCTTTTGTCCATGTTTTAGCGTGCTCTAGCTCTGATCTAAGTTGTTTTAGTCATGCATGACTTGCTTTGTATAGCCATGGTTCAACCTAGCTTGTTAGTTATGAGTATTGAATCCTCTAACATGCATTACTTGGACCATTTTCATTATTTGGCATCATTTCATATGTGTTTTTAGTCCATGTTTCATGCCCAAATGCTTGCACTTATCACTCCTTTAATGCTTTAAAGAGTTGATGTTTTATACCTCATGAATGGATCATTATGCATGCCTCCATGTTTAGGTCTTTAGGATGCCATCTAAGTGGTTTTTTTGGTCTTGGTTTACCATGCCATAACTCTATTTTTCATTGGTTAAGTCATGCCATGTGTGGTTGTGATAGGTGGAGTGTAACACCCCTTCCGTAGCCTTGCATGCCTCATGTTTTTGGTGTTATCTTCTAGCTTGTGTTGGCTAGGTTCGAGCATATTTTTGGCCTCGTATTGACCTGCCTTGGGACTGTTTTGGGAGCCCTTGGCCCTTTGGGGCTTGCCTTGCATAGCCATGGTTTGAGTCCCTTGGTTAGCCTTAAGCTTTAGGCTTTCTTGCATGCTATACTTGCTTTGTTTGGTTGATTTGGCATCATTCCTCACATATTTTTAGAGCTTATTGCGTTGCCACGTTCTCATGTTTGTCACACCTTGCTCATGTTTGAGAGTTGTGTCATGTTGCCTAGCTTATGGGCCAATTGGCATGCATGTTTGGTTTGCATTTTGGTACCATCATTTTACCACTTTTGGCCACTGTTTTTGGCATGGCTGAGGCCTATCCATTTTCAATATAAGTCCATAGCTCATGCAGTTTGTGTGTTGATGCATGCTTGTCGCACTACATGTTGTTGCATGCTTGCCCATCCTTGCATATTATTACGTGCCTTGCATGTTCGCATGCTTAAGTTGCATTTCGCATGCTTGGTATGTTTTTGCATGTTATTGCATGCTTATTTCATTTTGCATGTTGTTGCATGTCATACATCTTTATATGTTTAGGTTGTATGCCTATTGCATATTAGTTACATTGTATGATATTGTTGCATGTTGCTGCATGCTTGAGTTGTTTGCAAGCATGCTTGCATGTTTGCATAGCATTGTGTGTGCATGCCTTGCCTCTTGATCAAACATGATAGAGGTTGATGCCCCTTATGTGATTTTGTGCATTCATTTGATATTGAATTGCACACTCGGCTCCTTTGGCCATCATGCATTAAAATACGCGATTGATGGTCCGAGGGTCGAGAACTACACTCCTTTGAGTCTCAAACATGATAAGGGGTGTAGCTGCAAACATTGTATTCTAAATGCATTGCCATGCTCTGTTTGTCCTCTGCTGCAGCAAAAGAGCATTTTACATGAAAAGATGGCCGATCGGCTATCTTTAATGCCGATCGACTACAAGTGTTCGGCCGATGGCTTCATATTTGGTCGATGACCTGTTTATCTTAGCCGATCACCATGATTCTTGGCCGATGGCCTCCCACAGTGCCCATGGGGTGAATCAGAAGTGTGTTGGGAATTTTCACACTTTGCAGAGGTACAAAGCAGTGCAAACAGAGGCAACATAAGGCATGGCAACGGATTTCCGAGCGAAGCCGACCGAGCATGCATTTGTCCCTCTTCTCGAGGCCTCTTTACTGTTTTTCGTAGCTTAATTAATTTGTTAATTATTTAAGTGTTGTAATAAATTAGTTGTAGCTAGTTATTCATTTGATTATGTAATAATTAATTGGGGGATTTGGTGATAGCCCCCTCACTATCTAATTTGTCTTTCAAAAGGACATGAATTATATAAGTACTTTCAAAACCCCCTAATATTTTAAAACTTACTTCTTTTACTATATTACCCTCATATCTATCAGCTCTCCTATCTTCACTATATATTTCAGAGTAAAATTTTACTCTGTATAAAAGTAAAATTTTACATTCTGATACTAAAAGTAAAATTTTACTCTGTATGAAAGTAAAATTTTACATTCTAAAACTAAAAGTAAAATTTTACTCTGTATGAAAGTAAAATTTTACTCTGTATAAAAGTAAAATTTTACTCTAAAAAACTAGTAAAATGTTAGACTCTACACAAAAGTAAAATTTTACTCTGTATAAAAGTAAAATTTTACTCTGAAAAATGAGTAAAATGTTAGACTCTACACAAAAGTAAAATTTTACTCTGTATAAAAGTAAAATTTTACTCTGGTTCTGTCAAATGAAAAAAACAGAGCAATATCTGGTTCTATCAGATGAAATTAGATACAAAACAACAAAAATAAAAAAAAACAAACAAACAAACAAAAACAAAACAAATTAATCAACAAATCAACATATCTAATTGAGAAGAAAAACTTCTAAAACTCGATCAACAATCACAAATCTCAATGAAAAGAATACATGTGTTCAACAATACTCATACACACAAATATATATATATATATACATATATTCAAAACTCAAATCTGTGTTTAAAAAAATATGTATAACCAAACAACTCCACCCGTACTCTTCTCCACGTGGTCATTGCGAACTCGATGGATCTTTAAATTACAATAGAAGCTTCAAATTGAGTCTAATTTCGCTTCAAGATAGCAAACACAAGTCTGATTTCGATTCAGTTAGCGAAGTCGATCTGCAAGTCGTTCTAACTTAGAGTTTGCAACCTTTAAGCCAGATGCAAATTGAAATCGCAATTCCAATTGGAACTTGAAATCCAAAGTTCTCATCGAAGTTGACTCAAAGAACAATGAGTCACAAGAGAGAACCCAAGGTCAGATCGCGAAGGACTCTAGTTCGTAATCGCGAGTTCCAGAAGCTTGAATTCGGGTTGATTGTCGAATCGGATCAATTTTGCGATGAAGTCCCTGGTTTCTTAACAGACGCAAATTAGATTAAAGCTTCAAACTAAGCTTCAATTCAAATACACAGGTCAGATTGTGATTGCTTGAACCAGGTCAGTGTTCTAGGTCAAAGATTGAATGAATCTTAGGCTTAGATGAACTCGATTTTGGCTGGCCAGAGTCAGAGAGACCAAGAAGGTGGAGAGAGAGTGGGTGGAGAAGGTGGGAAGATTTAGTTGAGGGTATAATAATCTGAAAAAATATTTAAATAATAAATTTTATCCTTTATGTAAGATTTTATAATTATGAAGGGGTTTAGAAAATTTAATTTTTTTCTTAGTCCTTTTAACAATGAAATGAAGGTAAAGGGGGTTTATAGCCAAATTTCCCTAATTAATTAGCTTGTTTGTTAGTTAATTAGATGGTTTGTATTATTCTTTCGGACCCTCCGTCGAGAGGGCCAATTGTTGTAATAAGTGTGCGTGTGTGTGATGCATGTTTTCCAATCCCTATTTCTTTTTCCTTTTTACTTAGCCACTTACGATGGTTAGTTTTAGGGCATATTTCATTTAGCATCCTTATGCTATGCATGTTTGCATCATTCATCTGTATTGCATGCACCGGCCTCGGCGCATCATACTAACTGCATTGTATTTCAATTCCTATTTAAATACATGAATCGAGTTGTCGCATCTCATATGCTATCTTAGAATAACCGAGCCTATTTCTAGTTGCATTTTGAATGTGTTGCATTAGCCATCTTAACATGGACTAGGATCATGCATTGATTACTAACTAGCTCTTTATTTTGGCTCGGAGTACATTGTGAGTGTTTATGCTTTAACATCTTGCATGTGTGTAAGTATTGCCATGATAGCATGCTTGCCATGAGGCTATTTGCTTATGTGATATAATTACCTGAATGCCTGTGGGTAAAGGTTGGATTGCTTGAATTGGAACAATTCATTGAATCCTCGATTTAGCCTACTTGCGAGTAGTAAACTTCAAACCGATTTCCAAAATGCAATGCTTTGTTCCAAATTAGGCGATCTAGTCTATACTTGTGTGTTGTGCATGTCACGTAGTAATTCTAGCTAATAACTGGAATAAGAATGCATGTGTTTTCAAAACAAGATATCATGCTTAGCACAGGCCGATCTTTGATCGGACAAGCAGGGGTACTCATTGCATGACCTTCCCCTCTCGTACCCAAGTTCCCAAGCCGAGGCAACTTTGGTGATGACGAACACATGGCCTTAGGCAACGAGTCAGGGTTTCCTAAATTCCCCCAAAAATAAATATGTAGGTGGCGACTCTGTATCTGGCAAAGTAGTCCATGTTTGACACTTCTTTATAAAAATCAGTTTTCCAAGACGATTTGCTGGATTTGGACTCTTTGGTGATTTATCGGTCTTACATCGCACATTGTAAGATTAGATTCAGAACCGTGACAGTGAGTCCGAACTGTAGTAGCTAAAGAACAAAATGAGATTTTCTCGGGAGTTCTCCGGGCACGTCTACAGTAACAGAACAAGATCAACAGGCAGAACAAGAGCATCATGAATAGTCGGAGAACCACTGGATAAAGATGCATCTGTAAGAGCATCATTAGGAAAAAGATCAATGGAAGGATCAGTGAAATATGATATGGTGGAAGGTGAAGGAAGAGAGAATTTAGAGATGGAGGAGAACATTTTGTGTTCCCAAAAAATGACATGACGAGAGATACAAAGACGGTGAGAGGCAAGATCCCAACATCAAAACCCTTTATGTTTTATGCCATAGCCTAAGAAGCAACACAATCACGACTGTGGTTGTAACTTGTTATGTTCATGGGAAGGAAGGAGAACAAAACAAGCACACCCAAAGACTCAGAGTTCTATGTAGGAAGGAGATGTACCATGGAGACGTTCATATAGGGTTTGATTGTTAATGATAGGAGATGGGATTTGATTAATAGTATAAACAACCGTAAGGGTAGCTTCACCCTAAAAACGCTCAGGACAAGAAGAAGAGATGAGAAGAGCCCTAACTGTATCAAGAATGTGCCTATGCTTGCATTCAATAGGACCATTTTGCTGGAGGTGTGAGGACAAGAGCAATGGGGAAGTGTACCATACTCACGAAGAAGTTTTAAAAAACTAGTCTCTTTATATTCTTGAGCGTTGTCAGATCGAAAAACTTTGATAAAATAACCAAATTGAGTTTTAATCATTTTAACAAAATCAAAATAAGTTTGAGGTAACTTAGAACGTTGTTTTAAAATATAAATCCAAGTGAATCGGGAATAATTATCCACAAAAATGACAAAGTATCTAGAGCCCCCCATTGTGGTAGTAGGAGAAGGACCCCAAACATCTGGGTGAATTAAATCAAATGGAGATTTTGAAACTAAATCACTTGTATTAAAAGACAAAGTTGTTTAGCAAGTTGACAAGATTGGCAATCATTGCTATAATTAGAAGAAACAGAGCCTAAATTGCCACTAGATACTAAATTATGTAGCCGACCAAAAGAAACATGCCCTAATCTAGAATGCCAAAGATCAAGAGAGGGGGTGGATGCGACATGCTGAGTAGTAGGTGCAGAAGATAGTAGATGAAGATTGATAAGCTCAAACAGACGTCCAGTTTTACGCCATATCCCAATAGTTTGTCCTGTCCGCGGATCCTGAACTTGACAACCAGAGGAGGAGAAGAGGACAGTTAAACCAAGTTCACAAAGTTGACCAATAGATATAAAATTTAGGGTGAGGGCAGGAATATGATAAGCATCAGAGAGAGACACAGTGGAGGTAGAGACACTACCAATAATACTAACAAACATGTGACTACCATCAGCAATATGAATAATAGGTAAAGTACTAGAAAAAGTAAAAGAGGAAAAAGCAGTGGAATCTGATGTCATATGATTACGACATGCAAAATCAAAGAACCAAGAAGAGTTACCTGAGGTGACAGACAAGGTAGTGTTATGAGAGGTACCAGAATGGGCTTGTTGAATCATGGCCTCTATATCATTCTGAGAATAATATAAAGCAAATGGATCTATAGGAGGAGTAGAATCCTCAGCAACAGCAGCAGTAGTAGATCGAGAGGTAGGCCTATACGAGACCCTTGTTTAAAGTGACCCCCTCTTGAGTTCCTAGAGGAGTGGTTATTCCGAGATTGTTTTTGAGGACAGTGATGCTTAAAGTGACCAGGTCCCTGTTTGTGACAAGTACAACAATACCAAACTGGACAATGAAGAAGAGAATGACTAAAATTGAGACCTCAATTCAGACAATACTGACAAATCTGAGTGAAGGAACCCAAAGGAGTCTGGGTGTGAAGAACAACAAGAACAATGTTAGTAGTGGTCTTGAGAATACCAAGATGAGTCTCCTTAGACAAGAGTTCAATCACAGCTTGTTCCAGAGTGGGTAAAGGATCCTGGTGCAGTAAAGAAGCTTGGACAGGCTCAAAAACAGGAGTGTGAGCCATAAGAAACTCAACCAAGCGGTCCTTATCACGATAATCAACAAACAATTGGGCATCTTTGTCATCAACCCAAACAGGCTCACAAAGAGAAAGCTGATCCAATAAACTATAGATGGATAATAAGAAATCATTAATGGACTGACCAGATGCTTGACGTTGACCATGAAGACTAGTGCAAATCTGATACCGATGGGAAAGCCCAGTTGTACGATATCGGTCTTTGAGAAAGTTCCACATAGATTTAGCAGGAGTAGGGTTGGTATCAGTTTGAAATCACCCAAATTGGAGATGAATTGAAGTGGTAGAGGCATTACGAAACCAAGTAATAATACGATAATTTTTTCCATCTCACGCATTCAAGTGACCAAGAAATTTGGTTTTAGTTTCATCTGCAGCTTGGACTGGTTTTGTCAGTTCTCTAGTAATAACTCGCCATAATTGTCGACCTTTGAGAAATGCAGACATAGCTTGAGACCAGAGAAGATAATTGGTGCCATCAAGAACCACATAAATTGGTTGAGCAGAGTCGAAGCGATCCATTTATGAAAAAAATACAAAGAGCAGCACAGAAAATAGTTGAATTCGAAAAAAACAGAGGTGACCACTGAACTTAGAATGCAAAAAACCTTGGAAATAGGTCCAAATACACCGAAAACGTAGCTAAAACGGAGGGAATCAGCCCAAAAAACCGAACGTGATGATGTCAGCACGCAGCAGGAGGTGCTAAGGCTGATGTCAGCCAAGAGGCGTACGGCTGACATCAGCAGTGTCACACCCTCAAAATATGAAATAAATCAACCATTCATAAGATCCCTAAACATAATAGAAATGTTATATTTTCATTCATCAGAGTCTTCTTTACAAAAGATATCACATGCATTACATTTTCAAAAAAATGTTTATCTTTAAACTATAGCATGTGACTCTAACTGATAAGAACAAAATAAATGCTCTACAGGCTTACAACTTTCCAAGAGATAACTTGGTTACAACAAAAGAAATTCATAAGCTCTTTACAATGAAAGCCTTTGGCTTAAAAGAAAACACATAAACATAAAGATAACCAAAAAGAAATTTAGCCTTCAACCCCGTCCTCCCAAACTATGCTCTTGAAAGTGGCATGTCACCTGTACTTGAAAATGGTTTCCCAAGTAGGGTGAGCCAAAGCCCAGTAGAGATATGCTAAACAATACATGAGATTTAACTAAGGCATAAGCATCGGATAAATGTGTAATATTCTTAACCAACATATATTCTTTCCAAGACCATTCAATTTACATAACCATATCTCGATTCATTTCTAATCATCCATTTCGAGTAAATCTATTTACCAAGTTCATTGTCATCTAATCAACCAAACTGAGATTACAACTCAAAGGTTCACAATTTAATGCATTTATCAATGAGTCCATCCCCTATCTTCTCCCAAACAATGGAGTACATCTCCTATCTCCTCCCAATCTATCTCCTCCCAATCAATCATACATATACGATATATTTAAACACGTTGTCATATACAATGACTAATCAAGTCACATATTCAATGGTTTAATCCAACTGTCATATTCAATGACTTAATTCAATTGATTAGTTTTAATCTTCCTAATCCTCATGCAGGTTCTACAACAATCATAGTTATCCTCCACCGATAGCCCAAAACAGATATTTCTAAACAGATAAAAATAAATCTATCAAATAGATAATTTATCAACTTCCTATAGGTGAATGATTTATCAAATCCAACTACGCCATTCGTTTACACATCCTCTCAATTTCATAATTTTCATACCAATTTCATTATTTATACAAAATAATTATTTAACGTAAATTAGGGCAATTTTTTCCTTTTTTCCCAACGTCGTCCCCAAAGCTCAATCTTACCATATTTTCCCATATAACATCATAATCAAGACCTCACCTACATATATAGGGCCAGATCTAGAAAACCCCTTTCAAAAATTTCAAATCCAAATCCTAACTTCACACACATCTTCCCAAATCCCACAATTTATACAAAATAACAAACACCTAGGTTAAAACTCATATTAAAGAGTAGAACATCCCTACCTCAAGTGTAGAAGCTCAAATGAGAGAAGTAGGAACTTTGAAGATGCTCAAAACTCAAACTTTCTTGGATCAAATGGAAGCCCACGAGTTGTTTCACCTTTTCTCAAAGGGAGTAGAATAATAGTGCTTGGATCAAAGAGTATTTGTAGAGAGAGAGAGTGTGTGTGTTTTAGAGGAAGAGACAACCGGATTAGGGTTTTGGGGAAGAAATGGAATCAAAAAGTGATGTAAAACATCACTGTTGTGAACTGATATGCAAGGTCTTCGCTCGAGTGAAGGAGTTGTCGCTCGAGCGACCAAAACAACAAGAGGCGTCACACGAGCACTGAATGCAAAGCTTCAGGTCTGCCATAGACGCAGATGCATGCTTGAGCATAAGAAGTCTGGCTCGAGCGAAGAGACAATTTCACAAGACTCGCTCGAGCGCAAGAAGCCTCGCTCGAGTGAAGGAGTTCACTTTCCCAAAAAAGTTGTGTCTGGGAAAAAACCTAAAGATCCTCAATCCTCGCTTGAGCGAAGAAGGAAAATACACAAGGCTCGCTCGAGCGCAACAAGCATCGCTCGAGTGAAGAGACCAAAATCTAGGCAACAACCATTTATACCTACTAACAACCAACCTGTTCCCAAACTCGCCCAACAAGTCCCAAAACTCAAATTCAAAGAATTAAAGGGAGGAAACAAGGCATAGACAACAACATACAATCACGGAACCCGAGTCTAGAACATAATAAAGGTCGGGGTAAAACCGGGATCGCTATAAGCAGCAAAAGACGCGAGGCGTGTGACGCATCAGGAGTGACGTCAGTGAAGGCTGAAAGGTGCACGCGTGAGAGAAGCGTGCCGCGTTGACCTTGAGCAAAGGGAACGTGGAGACGCGTGTTGAGACTGATGGCGTGTTGTTAGATGCACCACAAGAAAAGGTGGCACATGGAGGCGCGTGCAGAGATGTTTCAGAGTGAGGTTAGTGGCGACAAAATCGTCTTAAGGAGAGGAAGGTACCAACAAATCAGGTTGATTTGGTGATACAACAAATGTTTTTTGGTTACCGGTGGTTGAAAGTACTGGTGAGGGAGCCAAGGAGCAAGGTTCAGAACCTGTGCTCTGATACCATGTTAATACAATTAGAAAAATAAGAAAAGTATATTGAATAAGATTGTGTGTATATATTAATACAATACAATGAAGGCCCATATATATATATATGCAAGGAAGAGTGATGGACAAGAAAGAGAATCCTAAAAGAAAGAGAATCCTAATCCTACTATATATATATATATACTAACAGGAACAAAGGCCATAATAGAAGGACATGCACAACCAAGAAATCCCCTTCCTGGGTTAACATTAGTCCATGAAGTTGTCATGCGTTTTCTTATTCTTTTCTTTAAATTTTTTTAATTCTTTTCTTTTCTTTTCTTTTTTCCTCCTCTTTTTTTATCAGTTTTTTCTCTTTCTTTACTTTTTTTTTTCTCCCTTAGTTGATTTTTTTGCCTTGTTCTATTCTCCCACACTCTGTTGCATAGTTTAGGTAGGAAAGTTTCCTCCAAGGATCCAACTACACATTTTCCCACGTGCGGAGATGTTTTTCCAATAATGCCCTCAGCTGAAGTCAACAAGTAAATAGATGTTAGCTTCAGGACTAAAATGACTCAAATTGGTAACTTTGAGGACCAAAATGTCAAAATTAGAACTTGAGAGACTAAAATGACAATAAGTGCATATTGTAAGGACTAAAACTGTCTAATAATACATTTTTAATTAATATTAAGCATAAATAATTAAATTATCATTACAAAAAATTTTACCGTAAACTTTCACAATTGACTTCGGCAAATTTTCATTTTTGAAAGGTTTCCATGATATAATTGAAAATATCTTAATAAAAAATTCTTGATTTTAATACAAATCATAGGAAATTAAAATTCTTAATTTCAGTTCATTAAAATGCTATCACATTTAGCACAAATCACCATAAATTAATATCTCTAATTTTTATTTAAGCTGTGATAGAAAAGTGAGATAGGAGACCTCATAAAAAAAAATGAGGGGGCACGACACGTGGCATGGGTAGGGTACTGGTGAGACTTCTTGGATTGTTTTGGGAGTTGAATATTTCAGCTTTTTTTTTTTTTTTTTTTTTGATTTTTTATAAAAGGATGTACATAAAATTAGAGAGAAAAGTTAATTTTTAATTTTTTTTTTTTTTGGACTATTTTAGCCAATTACCAAAACAAGCTCTTATATTATATTTTAAAAAAAAAAACATTTTAAAAATTTTAAAAAAATGAGGGGGCACGTGACCCCTGGTCTTGCACATGTGTCCAATTAGACCGTTTGGACAAGTTGTGCCCAAATTAAATGACCACAAACAACAACAAAGTTGTATAATTCACAAATTTAGGAAGACACAGAACACCAACTTCATATATTTTCTCTTAGTTCTTCTACTTGTACATAAATTAATCATAAAATCAAACATAACTCTCTCCAAGTGAGACCAACTTTATATAACAAGGATTGTGTCTAATTATGTAAATAATTTCTATGTACCTTAACTGTTTCATTCCTTATCAAGCAATTAAGAGTGTAATAGTGATTTCATTAACTAAAGTTGAACTTGGTGCATCTTTGCTTGAAGAAGAATCAGCTTCAAGTGGATTCTTCTCAGTGTAAAAACCATGCTATTTAGGCTGAGGTAATGCACCTTCACTGCCCAACATTAGAACCACACTTGACATACTTGGCTTGTCTTCTGTACCTTGTTGTACATGTAATAGTGCCACGTGGTTTGATCTCAGCATTCCAGATAAATAACATAAGTCGCTTAAAGATCCATCGATCAATTCTTGTGACCTGCCTTCTTTGCAGAGTGTCCATGCCTGAACAATTCAACATGAAGATGAAATTATAAAAATAAAAATAAAAACAAATCTAAGGCAATGTTTTAAATATTGGCCAATACGAACTAATGATGAAAATGAAAATCAATGCAGAACTGCCCATATCGGTTCATAGTCGATATGGGCCTATTCGGTTCTATTGTTCTTTTAATTTTTAATTTTTTTGTTTTTGTTTTTTGTGTTTTCATAAACAAAATGACAAAAAATTAAAAACATTTACTGTTTTCATATCATTTTAATTTTTATTTGAAGCAATTTTCAAAAATTCAAAAAACTACCTTTTCACTTTTCCTACAAACCAGGTTGTTTTAAAAAAAAAAATTTTAAACTAATTTTTGGACAATTTTTGAAAAAATCACAATCACATCATTTGACTTTCAATACACCTGTGTCGTGATTCATACAGATTCATCTTGTGATATTGCTATTTAAAATATTGGTCTAACAGCACATTGATATGTAATATAATGTATATTACTATATTGGAACTCACATGCCCAACAAGATTGAGACTGTCACAACCCTATTCCGCCCCTAGTAGAATGATGCCATGATGGCCAGTAATCCGAGATTACCAAAGGCCAACTTACAAAGTCACACACAATCAGAGTTTACATATGGGGCTTACATGTGCGGAAGCAATAAATTTAAATCTAAATAGTCCATAAGAGCTGTGGATAGATCAAATGAAATGGTATACATCTTAACATGGCTTACAACCTGGATACAAATAAAATAAGGTACATGTTACATCTTGATCGAAAGCCGAAATATACAAAAGACATGTAATACAAAGCTAAGAAGCATAATCTTCAAGATGCTAGCAAAAACATGAATCCAAAACATCTTGCAAAACACATCTAGGCGTCACCGCCTTCTTGCTCATCACCTACATATATATAAGGAGAGGGTGAGCTTGAATACTCATTGAATGATAATAGTAATAAAGGTTTGAACGAATGATATCCGAGATCTTTATTCAAACAATACATATCATAGCTTGTACAAAATCAAGGGATGAATCAAGTTCATCTATCAAGTCTTTCAAAGCTTCAAGGGATGCTTACTCGCATCAATATAATACAAGGAATGACATTCCTGACAAAACAAGGGAATAATCGACCCATAATCGATTAGATAAACCCACCCGCACAAGGCCGTTAGTGGCAAGGGAGATATCTCAAACAAGGGTACTAGTTGCATTATAGTCCTCTAGCACTAAGGATTTTCCAAGAATGTCATCAAAACAAGATAATACTTGATACAAAAACTAGGGATAATCATTCATACTCGAACAAACACTTTTCCAAAACAAAGCTTTTATCAGAACATTAGAACATAGTTTTATCAAAAATACTACTCACATAGCTCTTCGGGTGTGGGGATTACAAGTAAGGATCCAAGGCCTACAAGTACATAATAAATCCCATTGAATGCATTTCAAGAAGACAAGAAGAGATGCTCAAAGATGGATATGAAATGCATTCCTAAAACAAGCTTTGCATGAGTGTAAATGATCTCGACATTTCTTTCAAAACTAAGTCAAGACAAAGCAAAACATGTGCTGGGAGTTAAAACACTGTTTCTCATCTCGGGGAAACATGCTGGGTATCAACCAGGTCTTGGCCAAGGTCCCACACCTCTTGGCCAAGGTATGGTCTCCTAGGCTTAGGTGCGCATGCAAGATAACTAAAGTGCAGGTGATCATGCATGGTAGGCCATGGTGAGATACGATGCTTGGCCTAGGTGTGATATCTAGGCAAGAGTAGGTCTCAGTGACTACACTTAGGGAAATGAGGTCTGGAAATTTGGGTTTCCCTCTTGATGAACATGAAGAACATGAAGGACAAGAACATGAATGCAAAAATCATAACTTCTTTATTCAAAATCTGAGATTTCATGAGATGAGTTCGAAAACATGGACCTGGGTACCCATACTGGAAGATCTTATGGAAAACAAACACAAAAACATAGATCTTGATACAAACTTTCGGATCAAAACATGGTTTTATTTCAAGAACACAAGAACATCATTTTCCCTTTCTAAAACTAACTTTAAATCAATGCATGGCTCATGAATCATGCTAGATCATGCAATGTGATCGAACCAATATAAAGAACAACAAGAGTAGATCAAGAATCTAACCTCAAAACACGGATCTAATGGTTCAAGATGTGAAAATCAAGCTTGCAAATCTATTCTCACTCTAAGAACTTCTTCCTCTCTTTCTAGAGCTTCTCTCTCTTCTAGGACAAGATATAGCAAATGATATGTTTTCTCTACTGCCGGCTGACTTAACCCTCTGCTGGGACACGTGGCAACGACTGGTTGGCTCTCCCAAAAAAGGTGACAGAATGACAAGACAAGAGTATGACAAAGTGTATACAACAAGTAAGGTGACAAGGGTACTCTGACAAGGCAATGACCTCGAGTCAAGACATAGGCTTCGGCAAGTAAGGTCTCTGTGATCTCGGCTAGAAAGGATAACACTTGACCTAGCTGTGCCACACCTCGGTCTAGGTCATACTAGTCCAGGAACAAGATCACTAGGTGTAAGGATCAAGGATGTTGGATGCCTAGATGATAACATCTCGCGCCAAGATACCAAAGTGAAGGTGGAGGTCAACCAAAGCGGTTCCAAGATGGTCCTAGGTGTAAGAGGTTAAAAGGTGTGACCTAGGCTTAAGATGACCTCGGCTTAACACACACTAAGCAAGGAACAAAGCATGCAAGCAACACTTAGATAAAACAAATCAAGATCTGCAGATGCAAGTTTAAGCAAGACAAAAATCATGCAAATGCATGCAAGCATGACTAAGACAAGGTAAGGGTTGTTACAAAAACGGTGGTCTGAATGAATGAAACCTTTGTTTCTCTTTCCACTAACAATCTCTATCACCAAAACGTTAAAACTAAATACATCTGACTTTACTGAGAAAATCCCTTCGTACTCTAGAGACATATAGCCCCTATAACAAAGCATTATATCCAGCATGGCCATCTATAAATGACAAAATCTTATGCTTTGCAGCTGAATCTACTAACAAGTTTGCAACTGGCATAGGATACTCATCCTTAGGTGTGGCCAAATTCAAAATCTTGAAATCAATACAGACTCTAATTTTTCTATTCTTTTTAAGAACTGGAACTATATACGATAGCCCTACTGTCCAAACTCCTATGATTCTGAATATGGTTTCACAAGTGCAATGTGAAACGGATAAAACATGAATGAGTCCAAACTCGAAAATTTTTAGAAAAATCCATTTTTAATCATTAAAGATGCTAGAAATGGACTGCATTGCCAAATTTCAGAGTCGCTACCTAAATATTTTTGAAAAATTTAGGAAATCCATGACTCGGACCAAAGGCCACTTATTTGTCATAACCAAAGTGTCTCGGCTCAGGAACTTAGGTATGAGAGAGGAAGGTCATGAATTGAACACCCCACTCACCCGATCAAAGATCGGCCTCTACTAATCAAGATGTGATTTTTATATATAGTATATCTTCTTGTTCTAATTATTATGCTAACATTACTGTTACCCAAAAAGCAACCTAAGAGGAGGGTAAATTAGGTTTCTATAAATTAAAAAATAATAATACCCCAATAAAAACTTACTAACTAGTAGAAGAAATTGATCAAGAAAAACTTAACACAATAAGTTAAATGGCAATGGATTAAGCTAACATAGTGAATGGAAACAAATATATCAGTTAGCTAGAGTAATAAAGTAAAGAGATAAGGGAGAAAAAAACAAATACGATTTATAATGGTTCAACTTCAACCAAGCCTACATCCACTCCTCAAGCTTCCCTTGAGATTTTTCACTATCTTTTAGCTTCACAAGGATGCTAGCAACCTCTTAACACGTGGATCAATCCTCCACAGATTTTACACAGGCTTCACAAGCCTAAACCCTTGCAAATCTTAGGTGATTCACAATCACTCTCAAGATTTCAAGAACATAGTGTTTGCAACACTTTTATAAGATTGAAATGGTGTTTTTGCTTTCAAAGAAAGTTTACAATAATCTCTCAAAGATGGATATACAAAATGAAGCTCACCGATTTTGTGTAAAAACCTCTCAAAGGTAGATATGCTTAAGGCTAAGCTCTGTGTGTTTTCTAAACGAAAAGGAAATACAAAAGATTTACTCTTTAGAGAATAGAGAGATGATGATATTGATGATAAAATCTCACATCTTTTCTTGGCTCAAATCTCTTTGAATTTCTAACAACCTCTCACAGGTAGATGGGCTTAAGGCTATAGCTCAGTGTTTGATTTTCTGAATGAACGATGAACTCAGTAGAGTGTTGCTCTAGATACTTAGAGAGATGAAGAAGATGCGAATGATGAAGTATCAAAATGTGTAAGGCACGTTGGTTGTCTCTCTCTGTATATATTATCTTTTTTAGTAACATGAGTACTTCTATTTGTGAAGAAGAAATGTATCCATTGTCAGTTGAATGTGTTAAGAGGATTAAGTACGATTTTGGTTAAATCTACTCTACTCAAATTTACATTTCCCTTAGATGATTAGATGTTAAAGAAGTTGAAAGATGGGTCTGATTGATGACAACTATATTTGAAAACGAGCTGTTACAGCACAGAGTGGTCGTCCACCCGAATGTCCAAAATAAAATTTTGTTCTTGAGGGAGGTCCGCCCAGATGTCCACCCGAATATCCACCCGGATGTTCGGTGACGTCTTAGTCGTCAAGGATGACTTCCTCGGTTGTTCGGTGACGTCTTAGTCATCAAGGATGACCTCCTCGGTTGTTGAGTTGTCACGCCCCAAGCTCCGTGACAACGCCGCACACTCATTTAAGTGAGCATGCAAGGCTAAGAGTCCAACACATAACCAACAATGTAAAATACTCAAATTAAATCCTTAACTATTATAATGCTAAAATCCATAAAAATTGATAATTCTTATCATATGAAATTGTCCACCAAGTCCACTAATAAAATCCACTAACAAAACAATAAACAAAGCACTTAAATCATAGTCCTACTCTCGGCACTCCCACAAGTAAAAATCCCGCGCAACTCTACTCCTCAGAATCTGAAAAAAAAAAAAAGAAAAAAAAAAGGGTAAGCTAGACAGCCCAGTAAATAACCAACTATCACTGCTAGTTAGATCAAGTATACACAAAAAAAAAATAAAAATAAATAAATAGTTGATAACCATTAAATATATTTTTTTGCTACCATTTAATAAATGAACAATTATTCTGTAAGATGGTTTCATAGCTGAAAATAAACGGTGTAGCAATACATTTTAATTGAAAAGACAATGAGATAATTTGACGAAATTTCGTTGTTCAAAATCGATGGTCCGATATTCAATGGTTCAATGATGCGATTCACAAAACCCAAGTCTTATTGAATACGGTCACTTAGCCCGTGACAATGCCCCGAACCACATATAGGTTGGTGGTAATGCCCCAAAAGAAACTAGTTTTTGTGCCAATAAATAACCCCCATTGGCTAGGGTCCAAATCATAGTCAGACTAGAGTGATGCTCACAATTCAAACAATACACAACTTTAAAATAAAATGTTCGATATTTTCAGAATAAATATTTAGTACAATTTTCAGAATAGTTCCACAAAATATTCAAATAATTTTCATAATAATATTCTATGTTGTTTTATACTTGACCCATATTTTATTTGAAGAGACATGAAGGCTAAAAAATAAATACTTATAATTTTAAACGATTCGGTAGGAATAAAAATGAACCAACAGTGATAGAGGGTTACTTACCTCAAATAGCTAAAATAATATTTCCCAAGCTAATCTCAAATTACCAAGATCCACCTCAATCTCACAAACCTAATAAAATATTACATCACATAAACAATTATTATTGATCACCATGATGCATCCACCATTCTTTTCTTTATAATGTAATAATATAATCTTACAGTCTACAAGTAAATTCCAAAACCCCAAAACACGTCTTCCACACTCTTCAAGACTTATTTTGTTCTATTGTTATTATTATTATTATTTTTACATATGCAAACCCATAGTTGCTAGCAGTCAAAGCTTGTATCCTACAAATACACCACCATTAGAATTACCTGTCACATATTAGCCCCCCAAAATACACACACCCAATCAACATACAAGATACTTTGTCTAAAGAAATCCCCTTTTAAGTGCCAAAACAACCCACCGTATTCATATTTTGGCAAAACCGACACCCAATATCAGATTAGACAAATATGTTTATCTTTTCATATTCACCCATATGAATCATGCATTGTTATATTGAAACTAAATCAATAGATAGGAGTAACATTAAAAATTTTACCTCCAAGAGATGATTAGATCAAAATCACCACTCTATGAATCTTTCCCCTTCTTTTTTTTTTTTTTGGTTGTTCTTTTTCAAACCCTGCACAGCCTTCAAAATAATCCTCTCGAGCCTCTGTTTTTTTGTTCTTCTCCTAGACTTGAAGCAAAACATGTGGGTTTATTAACCTAGTTTCTCAAACTTGCAAAATTGCCCATCTATGTTATAGAAATTATACTACCATCTCATAACTATTTCCTTGATATTACTAAATTACCCATATAAATTAATTTAATTACTAATCTATCCAAAAATAATTATATACAAAACTTGGATTTTACATGAATATACTGCTGTTTGATAGCCGGTGCAAAGTAGAACTGAACGGGAGTGAAATGGGCTGATTTTGGCCTAGCCGGTCGTCCCCCTAGATGTCCGCCCAGTGTATTTTTAGCCTCCTTTGTTCTGTTACTGCTTGTGCTGTGTTGCTGCTATTTTTGGGCCGTTTTGCTACTGTTTTTGCTGTTGTTTCTGGGCTATTTTTGCAACTGTTTTGTTGTTGTTTCTGGGCTATTTTGCTGTTGTTTCTAGGCTGTTTTGCCCTCTGTTTAAGTTGCATATTGGCCTCCAAGAACATGGTTAGCATAAGGAGAAGATAGATTAAATTGGATAAAACATATTATATTGATCAATTTAATTTACCAAGAATAAAATCAAAACAATCAAAATAATCATCAAAACACAATATGGATAACAATCTCCCCCTTTTTGATGATAGCACACCATGATGTTTTGATTTGTTTGGGAGTAAGAAAACCCCCCCTCCCTCAAGTCATGCTCCCCCTGAAGGTTTGCTTCTCATAGATATAAACATGTTTAGCACATTAGCAATATAAAACAGTATAATCATAGCATGATTGATAAAGATACTAATAGATAGGCTTAGGAGATTTAGGAAAAAATTTGCCTAGGCTTTAGCTACCAAAAACAAAATATACATAGGCACCAATTTTCCTTTAACAATTGAAGCACACAACAGCATCTTTTCTCCCCCAATCTTTAAATCATAACAAGTCCTCCCCCAATGACATTCTTCCAAACCCCCTATGACATAATCTCAATCCAAAACATTTAACCTCAAGACATCACAATTTCTCTCCTTGTGACTAGGGCTGTGCAAAATACCGCCCAATCCGCTAACACGACACCGATCCGCATCAATCTGCACTGCTCTAACCGCTAACTGTGGTTTAAACTTTAAATTTTATAATCCGCCAACCGAGCCGCTCCGCTCGGCTATAGTTAATACATATATATTTTTTAACTTCCAATGAAATATCAATGCAAAAATGAGTGAAAGAGATTTAAGATATGAAATTTATTACAAATTAGTGGTTATATATATGAAACATATTATGTAAAATTACTTTGTGTTATATATCTAAAAAATATTATACAAATTAGTGTTATATATTATGCAAATGTATGATAATTAGTTAGAATATTCTTCAATCCACCAATCCGCCAAAAACCACCCAAACCGCAATTTGTCAATCTGCTAATCCGCTAACCTGCCATTCGATTTGTAATTTTGCTCTCAAACCGCCCGATCCGCACCGCGCACACCCCTACCTGTGACTTTATCAATAACACATAAAGGATATCACAATATAGCATCAAGTGTAGATAAATGTCAGGAGTGCAATAAGGAGAAGTTCAAAAGGTCAAGAATGAGGCACACATTTTGTTGTAGCAAGACAATATGGCAACAATGAGTCAATAAAGAATTCATGCTATTTCATTCTATTTTCAAGCAACTGCTAAGGAGAGACCAAAATTGTTAATAAGTATATGTGAAGCATTTGAGCATGATCTAATTCTCAATTTCTTAGTAAGAGTATAAAAATATGAAGATTAAGCAAGAGCATACCAATCTCAAGGGGATAATAGACATAACAATGCATAGATCAAACAAGGTTTCCAAGCACGAGCATAAATATGGAGCTAAAGTTCAAATCACTCTTTCTCGAGGAAAATAATCTTACTCTTACATTATCAACAACTCATCAGCTCAAAGGTCATGTTGTAAGAATTAAGATACCAAAAGCATAGAGATACCAAAATAATCAAAGATACCAAAACAATTAAGTCTCTTTTTCTCCCGGTGACATTTTCAACAAAATCAAGCACAAGTAGGGAGTATGGTACAACATATAGGATGAAAGAATGTAAGTCTCATTATGGCACAAAAAATCATCCATATCAAGGTAGCTCTATGGTACAAAAAAAAATGATAGCACATAATGATCATACAATTGAAGCTCATACCATTTGACAATAATGGGCAAAAAAGATAGTAACATGTGAAGGTGCTAGCCCATAAGTTTGATACCAAAAACAGAATAGAAATTGAGGGGATTTTGAAAAAATCAATCAAATTTAAGTTCTTCCCCTTGTTTCATTTGGAAAAATCAATAGAAGATATGATAATTGAAAGCTCATAACTGAAATATTCTCCTCAAAGATACCAATAGGATGCCAAAAGGATACCAACATGCAATCTACAAATGAAGCATGTTTAAAGTATAACAATCCATATGCCTAGAAAATCATGAAATCAATATATAGCACAAAATTTAAGCATAAGCATAATTTTAGGCAAGAGCATCATCAAGGAATATACAATTCAGGTCATATGATGCATAATTAAATCCATTGGTAGTCAATTCCTTTCATAAAAAAGTAATAAAGGAGTTAGCTTAAAGGATATGAGAGAACATAGAATTTTTAACACAAAAGCTCAAGAGAGTATATGAGGCATACCTTAGGTTCAAGAGATGGAAGCTTTTCAATCTTCAATTTTCTTTCATGAGGAGTTCATCTCAAAACAGTTTAACAAGTATGTTAGCAAAATGATTTCTCCCCCTAGTTGGTGCTTTCCTTTTCTATTGTGATTTTGTGTAAGTATAGCAATCATAAAACAATCACAATTACTCAATAAAAATACAGCGCAAATCACTTCTTATCACAAATTCAAAAGATAAAAAATAATTCAATATGTATCATAATCAAACAAATGTTTGGAATGCTATGTTTAAGAATTTTCAAGTTGTAGCACATAGCATAATATGCATGAGAAAATAGTTTTATGCTCTTTTGTTTTATCAAGAAATGGTGCAACATTCTCATTTAATCACATAACATTATCAAGAGACATTTTCATCAATTCAATCTGCATGCTCAAGTGTGATAAAACATTTACACAACATGAATGCTATAAATAATTAATTCAACAATTTATCACTCAAAAGCATTTCATGAGATGCATGCCAATATAATTCATATTCAAAAGATATTCAATAGGATAGATGCAATGTCTCCACAAACATGTGATACTTCATTTCATTTAGACATTGTTGATGGATCATAATGAAGGAATTTCATAACTCATTCAAATATTCCAATGTAAAGCATATAAGCATAAAATTTTCATATTGAGCATATTCTTGAGATCGCAAATGTACAATTTTCAAAATATAGATAGTATACATCTCACAAACGTGTTATGACATCAAAATTGATTCTATAAAGATATGACTCAAAAAGGAATTAACATATTAGTATGAAGTCATATATAAGAGTATGCTAACATAATAGGTGTTCATCAAAATAATATAAATCTCAAATATGAGTTCAATGATGGTTTGAAACAGAACATGACAAATCCAATCTTAGTACAATTAGGTTACATGGAAGTAATGATTAGACACAACCTATTGTATAGAAATCACACCTTATAGTATATAGAACTTTAAGCTTAAAGGTGTGTTAGGAGTTATACCTTCATTTACATCTTTGGAATCTTCACCCATACATTACCTCTCTTATTTATCTTGGTGATTTTCATTTCATCATTCTTCTTCTTGCAGAGGCTGATTTTGCTCTTTCGATTGAACACTCTTGTTGTGCATTTCCTCTCGAAGTCTTTGGTGTTATTTGAGATTCCACCTATAAAATATCTTGATTTCTTTCTTGGTACCCATACTTTCTCGGGTCCATGGGGATTAGTCTCAAGAACATTTAATCTCATAAAAGACTTAGGAGGATCAAAACCAATGCCTACTTTGTCAAAACCATATCTTTTATTTCCAAGAAGCTTGTTGAGGTTTTTTTTTCCTTTTACAAAATTTTCAAGAGTTTTGTTTAAATCCTTAACATTGTTTTTCAAAATGTTTTTTCTCATTGGCAATAAATGTAAAGTCATTTTTCAAAGTAGCATTTTCCATTTTTAAAACATCCACATCATTTGAAAGAGAAGTAACTAATTTCTTTAATTTAGAATTCTCAGCACAAACATTTCTAAATATGTCGTGTAATTCATTGAAAGCACTTTCAAGTTCTACATAATTAGAAATTACCTCATCTTGAGTGGATTCTTCTTCTCCAAGAGCTATGAGACACAAGTTGACTACTCCATCATTTTCTCCCCAAATGGCTTCTTTTTTGCTGTCATCCGTCATTGAAAGTTCATGCGCCATGAGTGAGCCTTGGAGTTCTTCAATGCCCAATTTTGTTAGGTCTTTTGCTTCTTGGATAGCCATAACCTTAGCTTCCCATTCGTTTGGCAAAGACCTAAGAATATTTCTCACAAGCTCACCATTAGTATAAAATTTACCAAGAGATTTTAGAGCATTAATAATATTGGTAAATTTATAAAACATCTCAGAAATAAATTCAAATGATTCCATAGTAAAGAGTTCATAATCATGAATAAGCATGTCAATCTGAGACTCTTTTATTTGGGTAGTTCCTTCATAGGTGATTTCAAGTTTATCCCAAATCTCTTTAGCAGTAATATAACCAGAAATTCTATTGTACTCATGTGCATCTAGTCCATACACAAGAATAAGCTTGGCCTTAGCAACTGCTTGAAAGAGTTTATAATCATGCTCATCAAATTCATCCTCAAGTTTAGGCATACTGATATTGTCTACTACATTGGTATGGATTTTAGAACCATTAGTGATAATGAGCCACAAAGCATAATTGGTAGCTTGAAGATACAAAGTCATTTTTTCTTTTCAATGAATATAATTACTACCATCAAAGAGAGGTGGCCTATTGCTAGCTTGTCCTACAACAGAGTAAGTAGAATACATGGTTGCTATGGATCAAAAACTCAAGATTGTTAAATCTAAACAAGAACCCAAGACTCTGATACCAATTGTTACCGAAAAAGCAAACTAAAATGGGGGTGAATTAGGTTTCTACAAATTAAAAAATAATAATACCCCAACAAAAACTTACTAACTAGTAGAAGAAATTGATCAAGAAAAACTTAACACAATAACTTAAATGGCAGTGGATTAAGCTAATACAGTGAATGGAAACGAATATATCAGTTAGCTAGAGTAATAGAGTAAAGAGATAAAGGAGAAAAATACAAACACGATTTATAGTGGTTCGGCTTCAACTAAGCCTACATCCACTCCTCAAGCATCCCTTGAGATTTTTCACTATCTTCTAGCTTCACAAGGGTGCTAGCAACCTCTCAACATGTGGATCAATCCTCCACAGATTTTACACAGGCTTCACAAGCCTAAACCCTTGCAAATCGTAGGTGATTCACAATCTGTAATAACCCACATTCATGTCGTAGTCATGTTCATGTGCACTTGCATAACCTTGTCTTATTAAGTTTACATTCATGAATCTTATCTTGTTTTGCCTAAGTGTTATGTGCATGCTTTGTTCCTTCCTTGCCGTCTCAAGCCTAAGTCATGATCAAGCCTAGGTTATTTCGAGCCGAGGTCATCCTAAGCCTAGAACCACCTTGGAACCACTTTGGTTGACCTCTACCTTCGTCCTGGCATGTTGGCCGAGATGTGTATCATCTAGGCCGAGATGTCACCCTTGCACCAAAGTGATCTTGTCCCGGAGAGGTATGACCTAGACCGAGGTGTGGCACATCTAGGCCAGGGTGTGGCACAGCTTAGTCAAGTGTTGTCCTTCCTAGCCGAGGTCATTGTTCCCTACTTGCCGATGTCTTGCTCTTAGCCGAGATCATTACTCGCCAGAGTGCCCATACCGTCTTGCTTGTTGAACACACTTTGTCATGGTTTTGTCTTGTCACTCAGCCACCTTTCTGTGTAGCACCAACCAGCCGCTGCCACGTGCCTCTGTAGAGGGTTAAGTCGGCTAGCAGACTTAGAAATGCATCATTTGCTATATGTCTTTGTTGTGAGGAGAGAGAAGCTCTAGAAGAAGTTTAGAGTGAGAGAGTGAGTTTCGAGCTTGATTCCTAGAGATCAAACCATTAGATTCGCGTATTGAGGTTAGATTCTTGATCTACTCTTGTCATTCTTATTGATCATCTAGCTGCATTGCATGATCGAACCCGTTTTGCATGTCATGCATCGATTTAAAGTTGGTTTTAGAAAGAGAAAATGGTGTTCATATATTCATGAAAGAAAAGTCTCGTTCGATCTGAAAGTTTGCATTAAGTTTCATGTTTTTGTGTTTGTTCTCACTAGATCCTTGAAAATGGGTACCCAGGTCCATGTTTTTGAACTCATAGCATGAAATCTAAGATTTTGTAATAGTAAATCACGATCCTTGCATTCACCTTCCTCATATTCATGTTCATCTTATTCTTCAAGGAAGGGAAACCCAGATTTTCCCGACTCCATCCCTTTGAGTGTGACCATCGAGGCCACACCTCGGCCAGGGGATATAAAACCTCGGCCTAGACCTGGTAGTCGCCCAGCATGTTTTTCCGAGATAGAGAATTGTGTTTGTTTTGATTGGACTTAGTCTTGGGGAATGCCGAGATCATCTGCATGCATGTGAAACTTGCTTGAAAATGCATTCAATAGACTTTGCCATGTGTTTGTAGGTTTTGGACTTGCTTCGACCCCGATGTTTGAAGAACTAAGTGAGTGGTATTTTTGATAAAGCTACGTTATAAAGTTTTGATAAAGTTTTGCTTTGTTTTGAAAAGTATTTGTAAGCATGAATGGTTATTCCTAATTGCAAATATATATACATCTTGTTTTGATGACATTCTTGGAAGTCCGTACGTGCTAAGGGACTATAAGCACTTGTAGCACAAAGTTTGGAAGTCCGTACGTGCTAAGGGACTATAAGCACTTGTAGCACAAAGTTTGGAAGTCCGTACGAGCTAAGGGACTATAAGCACTTGCAGCACAAAGTTTGGAAGTCCGTACGTGCTAAGGGACTATAAGCATTAGTAGCACAAGTCCTTAGTGTCCGGGGACTATAATGCAACGACACCATTGAATTGAGATATCTCCCTTGTCTTGCCTTGTCTTGTCTTGTTTGCCACTGGCGGTTTACCGCGTGGGTTTTATCGCCGAGATGTCATCACTTTTATTATAATGATGTTAGTAAGCATCCTTTGAAACTTGACAGATTTGCTAGATGGAATTGATTCATCCTTTGACTTGCACCAATTATGTTTTGTATTGTTTAACAAAGATCTTGAATACCAGTCATGCAAACCCCTTTATTTCTCATACCATTCACTGAGTATCCAAGCTCACCCTCTCTATATATATGTAGGTGATGAGCAAGAAGGCATTGAGGCCTAGATGTGTTGCCGATATGTTTTTAGGTGCATTGCCGACGTGTTTTGGATTCGCATTTTGTAACATCTTGAAGATCATGCTTCTTAGCTTATATTTCATGTGTATTTTGTATATGTCGGCTTGAGAAGCCTTTTGGTCAAGATGTATTTTGCATTTCACTTCCTTATTGAATCTAAATTGTAAGACTTTGTAAAGATGTATGCCATTTCATTTGACTTATGCACGGCTCTTATGGACTACTTAGATTCAATATATATTGCTTCCGCACTTGTAAGCCCCATATTTTATACTCTGATTGTGTGTGATCCTTGTAAGTTAGCCTTCGATAATCTCGGATTACTGGCCATCACGGCACCATTCTACTAGGGGCGGTTTGGGGTCGTGACAGATTGGTATCAGAGCCAGGTTTCCTATAAGTACGTTATTCACACACTTTGAGTCCTAAAGAGCATAGGATGTCCCTTAGAATGATTTTAGGATTGCATCATGTTGCTTGTTACTTGACAAGGTGTGCATCATCTCGGCATAACCATTTGTTGTTTGCATACATGGTTCTTGGCTCAGTTTGTTTTAAGGTTGTATTTTGCCTACTCATAGCATCATGAGGAGAGGTAGACCATCAGTTGGCCGAGATCAATCAGAGGATAGATTGGACAGACTGGAAAGACTGGTTGAAGGTTTAACCCATGAATTGAGGCAGATGAGGCAACAGAATGCAAGCGCTACATCTACCCCGGCCGAACAGACGGATGGCCGACATGCAGCTCCACCTCTTCCAGTGCCCCAAGTGCCTCCACAGCCAGCCTTGTATGGGGAGGGGACGATGCCTTTAATCAAAGAGTTCAAGAAGATGAACCCACCAAGATTCGTAGGGGGCATAGAGCCGATGAAGGCTGAGGCGTGGGCTTTGGAAATGGAAAAGCTGTTCGAGATCTTTGCTAGCACCGACACTCAGAAGGTGACATTAGCAGCATTCACATTAGACGACGACGCTCGAAGGTGGTGGATGATGATCCGGGAGGCTAATCCTGGTTTAACTTGGGCCAGATTTCTAGAACTGTTTTACAACAAGCATTTCCCGCTTAGCGTTCGAGATCGCAAGACCACTGAGTTCCAGACTCTGACACAAGGAAACAGAACAGTGGCAGAGTACGACCGTGCCTTCACCGAATTGGCGAGATATGCGCCTCACATGGTCAGTGATGAGTATAGGAAAGCCAGGAAGTTTGAAAGTGGACTACGTGAACCAATTCAAGATCGGGTCAACATGCTCAGTATGCCGACTTACGCCGAGGTGTTAGACAAGGCCATCTTGGCGGAAGCTAACTTAAACCGATATCAAAGTTCAGGAGAGAGTCAGAAGAAGAGGCAGAACTATGAAGGTCGTCGGATGCCGTTTAATGCCAAGAAGAAGGCGAATGTGGGCAGTTCCAGCAACTTAGATCGGGATAGAGATGCTAAGCCAACGTATGCGAGTTGTGGGAAGCCGCATCTCGGGGTTTGTCGCTGGGCGACAGGTGCCTGCTTCGAATGTGGCGAGATAGGCCATCGCGTGAAGGACTGTCCAAAGGCAAGAGCTGGTGATGGTAAGAAAAATGGGAGCACCTTGGGCTCTGCACAAGGAAGCAACGTCGGAAGGACACAGATGAGACAGGGCAGAGTTTTTGCTCTAGTGCCAGGAGACACCCAGAATACTGAAACGGTAGTGTCAGGTACACTCTCAATTTGCTCTCAAGTTGCATACGTCTTGATTGATTCGGGCTCTACACATTCTTTTGTATCTGTTAAATTTGCTGAGAAGTTGAACAGACCGTTAGAACTCCTTGATTATGTGCTATCTGTATCTACTCCATCTGCGGGAACTATAATTATTGCATCCATATATAAGGCGTGTGTTGTGGTGATTGAGGACGTAGAATTATTAGCTGATTTGATGCTGTTAAGTATGACCCACTTTGATGTCATATTGGGAATCGATTGGTTAGTAGCGCATCATGCATCCATTAATTGTGTTACTAAGAGCGTTACATTGGAGACCCCAAACAAAACTGAGGTCTTTTTCCAGGGTAAGGGAGTAGTACCCCCACCCTACTTAATCTCATCCATGAAAGCCTATAAGTTGATCCATAAGGGGTGTCAAGGGTATTTGTGCAGTATACTAAGTGAGTTGGATAGAAGTGTTGAATTAGCCGGCATACCAGTTGTTAAGGAATTTCCGGACGTCTTCCCAAATGAGCTACCTGGTCACTTAGTCAATAGGGAAATAGAGTTCACTGTGGACCTCGTGTCGGGAACGCAACCTATCTCCAAAACACCCTATAGGATGGCCCCTGCTGAACTTAGAGAACTGAAACTGCAGTTACAAAAATTGTTGGATAAGGGATTCATTAGGCCGAGCACTTCACCGTGGGGAGCACCCATTTTATTTGTTAAGAAGAATGATGGCACCCTTCGCCTTTGCATTGATTACAGAGAACTTAATAAGGTAACCATCAAGAACAAGTACCCATTGCCTAGGATTGACGATTTGCTTGATCAACGACAAGGGGCACAAGTCTTTTCCAAGATTGACCTTAGGTCGGGCTACCACCAGCTAAAGGTTAAAGCCGAAGACATTGAGAAGACTGCTTTTCGGACAAGGTATGGCCACTACGAATTTTTGGTAATGCCTTTCGGAGTGACCAATGCTCCTGCAGCGTTCATGGACTTGATGAACAGAGTCTTTAAGCCGTACCTAGATGAGTTCGTAGTCGTTTTTATTGACGACATATTGATCTATTCCAAGAGTACAATTGAGCATGAGAATCATCTGAGGCTTGCCCTGCAAATCTTGAGAGACAAGAAGCTGTACGCCAAGTTGAGTAAGTGTGAATTTTGGCTTTCCAGCATCTCATTTTTAGGGCATGTAATTAATGAAGAAAGTATATCAGTTGATCCGAGTAAGATTGAAGCCATTGTGAATTGGCCGACGCCGACCAACGTGTCTGAGGTTCGTAGTTTTCTAGGCTTGGTGGGTTATTAAAGAAAGTTTGTAAAGGACTTCTCGAGGATTGCAGTACCATTGACACAACTAACTAAGAAAGGAGCAGCATATGAATGGACCAATGACAGAGAATCAGCCTTCCAGGAGTTGAAGACGAGATTAGTTACAGCACCAGTTCTTGTACTTCCATCAGGTAATGAGGAATTTCAGATTTACAGTGATGCTTCACATAAGGGTTTGGGTTGCGTATTAATGCAAGAAGGTAAGGTCATAGCATACGCATCTCGTCAGTTGAAGCCCAATGAAAAGAACTATCCTACCCATGATTTGGAGCTGGCTGCCGTGGTCTTTGCTTTGAAGATATGGGGTCATTACTTGTATGGAACTTCTTGCCAAGTTTTCACAGACCACAAGAGCCTGAAGTACTTGTTCACTCAAAAAGAGTTAAATATGAGGCAGAGAAGATGGTTTGAGCTATTGAAGGACTATGACATGCAGATTCAGTATCATCCAGGTAAGGCAAACTCCGTAGCCGACGCGTTGAGCAGGAAGTTAGTTGGAAGTTTGGCATGCCTAACAACAATTTCAGTGGAACCGACCATTATTGAGGAAGTGAAGACCAGACAAGTGGAGGATAAATTCCTCAAGAAGGTAATTGATGAATTCGTCACCAAGCCGAGGCCAGGATACACCATTGAAAATCAAGTGCTTAAGTTTGAAGGAAGATTGTGCGTGGCCGACGTCCTAGAGTTGAAAAGAAAGATTTTGCAGGAGGCCCATAGCTCCAAGTTTGCCATTCATGTAGGGAGCACCAAGATGTATCAAGATGTAAAGCGGACGTTTTGGTGGCCAAACATGAAAAGAGAGATAGCTGAGTTTGTATTTCAGTGTCTGTGTTGTTAGCAAGTGAAGGCAGAACACCAGAGACCGGCAGGACTTCTTCAACCCTTGTCAATTCCTGAGTGGAAGTGGGAACACATCTCCATGGATTTCGTGGTAGGTTTGCCGAGGACGCAAAAAGGTATGAACTCAATCTGGGTTGTAGTTGATAGATTTACTAAGTCAGCACACTTTTTGCCTGTCAAGACTACATTCAACGCCGACCGACTTGCTGAATTGTATATGAATGAGATCGTTAGGCTTCATGGCGTGCCGATGTCCATTGTGTCAGACCGAGATCTAAAGTTCGTTTCTAGATTTTGGCAGAGCCTACAAGGAGCCTTGGGAACCGAGTTGAGATTTAGCACAGCCTTTCACCCCCAGACCGACGGGCAGACGGAAAGAACGATTTAGACACTCGAAGATATGCTCAGGCTGTGTGTATTGGATTTCCAAGGAAGTTGGGAATCGCATTTGCCATTAGTGGAGTTCGCATACAACAACAGTTACCAAGCCAGCATTGGCATGGCACCGTATGAAGCTTTGTATGGAAGGGAGTGCAGATCGCCGATATGTTGGACCGAGGTAGGAGACAAAGCCCTAATTGGCCCCGAGTTGGTTCAAATGACAACTGAAAAGATTAAACTCAATCAGCAGAGGATTAAAACCGCACAGAGCTGGTAGAAGAGCTATGCCGACCAGAGAAGGAGGGAGTTAGAATTTGAAATTGGGGATCATGTATTTTTGAAGGTCTCGCCGATGACAGGAGTTTCGAGATTTGGGAAGAAGGGTAAACTAGCACCCCGATATATTGGGCCATTTGAAATTCTTGAGAGAGTTAACACCGTTGCTTACAAACTTGCTCTGCCGCCAGATTTGAGCCAAGTCCACAGCGTGTTCCATGTTTCGATGTTGAGGAAATATATCCGAGACCCACTGCATGTAATAGATTATTCCGGGGTTGTAGTTAATGAAGGCCTAGACTACGAGGAGAAGCCGATGAGGATTATTGACAGACAAGTGAGACAGTTGAGGAACAAGTCGATACCGATGGTAAAAATCGAATGGGAGGAACATTATGGCCAGGAGGCCACGTGGGAAAAGGAAGAGGAAATAAAAATCCGTTACCCGGAGTTATTCGTAGAGCAAGGTAACTTGAGTTTGGGGACCAAACTTCCTTAAGGAGGGTAGACTGTAATAACCCACATTCATGTTGTAGTCATGTTCATGTGCACTTGCATAACCTTGTCTTATTAAGTTTACATTCATGAATCTTATCTTGTTTTGCCTAAGTGTTATGTGCATGCTTTGTTCCTTCCTTGCCGTCTCAAGCCTAAGTCATGATCAAGCCTAGGTTATTTCGAGCCGAGGTCATCCTAAGCCTAGAACCACCTTGGAACCACTTTGGTTGACCTCTACCTTCGTCCTGGCATGTTGGCCGAGATGTGTATCATCTAGGCCGAGATGTCACCCTTGCACCAAAGTGATCTTGTCCCGGAGAGGTATGACCTAGACCGAGGTGTGGCACATCTAGGCCAGGGTATGGCACAGCTTAGTCAAGTGTTGTCCTTCCTAGCCGAGGTCATTGTTCCCTACTTGCCGATGTCTTGCTCTTAGCCGAGATCATTACTCGCCAGAGTGCCCATACCGTCTTGCTTGTTGAACACACTTTGTCATGGTTTTGTCTTGTCACTCAGCCACCTTTCTGTGTAGCACCAACCAACCGCTGCCACGTGCCTCTGTAGAGGGTTAAGTCGGCTAGCAGACTTAGAAATGCATCATTTGCTATATGTCTTTGTTGTGAGGAGAGAGAAGCTCTAGAAGAAGTTTAGAGTGAGAGAGTGAGTTTCGAGCTTGATTCCTAGAGATCAAACCATTAGATTCGCGTATTGAGGTTAGATTCTTGATCTACTCTTGTCATTCTTATTGATCATCTAGCTGCATTGCATGATCGAACCCGTTTTGCATGTCATGCATCGATTTAAAGTTGGTTTTAGAAAGAGAAAATGGTGTTCATATATTCATGAAAGAAAAGTCTCGTTCGATCTGAAAGTTTGCATTAAGTTTCGTGTTTTTGTGTTTGTTCTCACTAGATCCTTGAAAATGGGTACCCAGGTCCATGTTTTTGAACTCATAGCATGAAATCTAAGATTTTGTAATAGTAAATCACGATCCTTGCATTCACCTTCCTCATATTCATGTTCATCTTATTCTTCAAGGAAGGGAAACCCAGATTTTCCCGACTCCATCCCTTTGAGTGTGACCATCGAGGCCACACCTCGGCCAGGGGATATAAAACCTCGGCCTAGACCTGGTAGTCGCCCAGCATGTTTTTCCGAGATAGAGAATTGTGTTTGTTTTGATTGGACTTAGTCTTGGGGAATGCCGAGATCATCTGCATGCATGTGAAACTTGCTTGAAAATGCATTCAATAGACTTTGCCATGTGTTTGTAGGTTTTGGACTTGCTTCGACCCCGATGTTTGAAGAACTAAGTGAGTGGTATTTTTGATAAAGCTACGTTATAAAGTTTTGATAAAGTTTTGCTTTGTTTTGAAAAGTATTTGTAAGCATGAATGGTTATTCCTAATTGCAAATATATATACATCTTGTTTTGATGACATTCTTGGAAGTCCGTACGTGCTAAGGGACTATAAGCACTTGTAGCACAAAGTTTGGAAGTCCGTACGTGCTAAGGGACTATAAGCACTTGTAGCACAAAGTTTGGAAGTCCGTACGAGCTAAGGGACTATAAGCACTTGCAGCACAAAGTTTGGAAGTCCGTACGTGCTAAGGGACTATAAGCATTAGTAGCACAAGTCCTTAGTGTCCGGGGACTATAATGCAATGACACCATTGAATTGAGATATCTCCCTTGTCTTGCCTTGTCTTGTCTTGTTTGCCACTGGCGGTTTACCGCGTGGGTTTTATCGCCGAGATGTCATCACTTTTATTATAATGATGTTAGTAAGCATCCTTTGAAACTTGACAGATTTGCTAGATGGACTTGATTCATCCTTTGACTTGCACCAATTATGTTTTGTATTGTTTAACAAAGATCTTGAATACCAGTCATGCAAACCCCTTTATTTCTCATACCATTCACTGAGTATCCAAGCTCACCCTCTCTATATATATGTAGGTGATGAGCAAGAAGGCATTGAGGCCTAGATGTGTTGCCGATATGTTTTTGGGTGCATTGCCGACGTGTTTTGGATTCGCATTTTGTAACATCTTGAAGATCATGCTTCTTAGCTTATATTTCATGTGTATTTTGTATATGTCGGCTTGAGAAGCCTTTTGGTCAAGATGTATTTTGCATTTCACTTCCTTATTGTATCTAAATTGTAAGACTTTGTAAAGATGTATGCCATTTCATTTGACTTATGCACGGCTCTTATGGACTACTTAGATTCAATATATATTGCTTCCGCACTTGTAAGCCCCATATTTTATACTCTGATTGTGTGTGATCCTTGTAAGTTGGCCTTCGGTAATCTCGGATTACTGGCCATCATGGCACCATTCTACTAGGGGCGATTTGGGGTTGTGACACAATCACTCTCAAGATTTCAAGAACACAGTGTATACAACACTTTTACAAGATTGAAATGGTGTTTTTGCTTTCAAAGAAAGCTTACAATAATCTCTCAAAGATGGATATACAAATGAAGCTCACTAATTTTGTGTATAAACCTCTCAAAGGTGGTTATGCTTAAGGCTAAGCTCTGTGTGTTTTCTAAAGGAAAAGGAAATACAAAAGATTTACTCTCCAGAGATTAGAGAGATGAGATTGATGATAAAATCACACAACTTTTCTTGGCTCAAATCTCTTTGAATTTCTTACAACCTCTTACAGGTAGATAGGCTTAAGGCTATAGCTAAGTGTTTGATTTTCTGAATGAACGATGAACTCAGAACAGTGCTACTCCAGATACTTAGAGAGATGAAGAAGACGTGAATGATGAAGTATCAAAATGTGTAAGGCATGTTGGTTGTCTATCTCTGTATATATTATCTTCTTTAGTAGCAAGAGTACTTCTATTTATGAAGAAGAAATGTATCCATCGTCAGTTGCGTGCATTGAGAAGATTAAGTAAGATTTTGGTTAAATCTACCCTACTCAAATTTGCATTTCCCATATAGGATTAGATGTTGAAGGAGTTAAAAGACAGGTCTGATTGATGACAACTATATTTGAAAAAGAGTCGTTGCAGCACAGAGTGGTCATCCACCTGGATGTCCAAAATAAAATTTTGTTCCTGAGGGACATCCTCTCGGAAGTCAACCTGGATGTCTAGTGACATCTCGGTCGTCAAGGATGACATCTGCGGTTGTCAAGTGTACTACTGTTTGACGGCCGGAGCGAAGTAGAACTAAACGAGAGTGAAACGCGCTAATTTTGGCCTAGCCGGACGTCCGCTCGGATGTCTACCCAGTGTATTTTCAGCCTTCTTTGTTCTGCTACTGCTTGTGCTGTGTTGCTGCCATGTTTAGGCTGGGCTATTTTGCTGCTATTTTTGGGTTGTTTTGCTACTATTTCTGGGCTTTTTTTACTGCTGTTTTGTTGTTGTTTCTGGGTTGTTTTCCCCTCAGTTTAAGCTGCATATTGGCCTCCAAGAACATGGTTAGCATGAGGAGAAAATAGATTAAATTGATTTGGATAAAACATATTATATTGATCAATTTAATTTATCAAGAATAAAATCAAAACAATCAAAATAATCATCAAAACACAATATGGCTAACAATTACTATGCGAGGCACACAAGTATAGACTATTTTACCTACTTTGGAATGCTTTGATTTTATGTTTGTTTGAAAAAGAGTTGTGAATATGTGATACTTGAAAAAGTAAGCTCACATGTACATTTAAGCAAATCATCCCAACTTAAGAGAAAAAAATTCCATCCACCGGCATTCAAGAGATATGTCAACTAAGCACCCAGCCTCATGGTAAACATGCTTGATATGGGAATACTAACACACATGCAACATGCTAAAGTGAGAAATGCTCACCTAGTACTCAACCGAGGCAAGCCAAAGGAAATAAAAACCATTAGAAAAATGCATGCTCTACTGCAAGTGAGTAATGCAACACATAGAAAATGCAACTAATAGGTTCGGTGTATTAACATGGCATATGACTCAACTCAAAGCATACAACAACACACGTATTCAATTAAGTAGGCCATAACAATAAGGTTAGAATGATGAACTGAAGCTAATGTATGCAACTATGGATGTTTAAACATGGCAATGATACGAAAATGGAAAATATGATACAACCATCATAAGCAAATAAATAAAAGGGAGAAAGAAATGGAAGTTGGAAGACATACACAATATTACAAGTTTGCCCTCATACAAGAGGGTCCGAATGTCCGAATTTAAACTAATTATTACAATGCCGAATTAACTAATTGATTAACTAACTATTACAAGTTTCAAATGGAGCCACAACTATTCAAAACAAACATTATCTAAAGGACTACGAGAATCAAAAAGTCGAACATGTATGAACAAAAAATATCTGCCCGAAAACTCCTCTGTTTTGTTGCTAGAATTGTTCTATTTTGCAGTCAGAAAATTAATTTGTTTTCACCCCATCCTTTGCTCTGTTCTTTCATGAAAATGACACTGCTTGTCTAAAATGGAGTGGCCTACCGGCCTTGAAAAGTGGTCGACCGGATGGAAAGGTGGCCGGTCGGCCACTGTTTTGAGGGTCTACCATACTGCTACAGAAATGAAACAGAGCAAAAACAGAGTGCTTCTAGGAGGTGTTTGTCCTTTCTGCCTCTCCCTATCATGAAATTGATCAAGGGAGGAGTAGACTCGATTCATAAACCATCAATTGTCATAAACTCGTTGCGTAATGATATATGAATCGACGGGACAAAGATTCAATAAATGGAAAAAAAAGACCAACAAAACCTTCTCCCTATCATGGAGTTACCTAAAGGGAAGTGGTAGACATTGCTTCTCGAATCATTAACATCACTAAAGAGTATGTAATGAGTCGAGACGCAATAGGTTCAATTAACATTCGATTAAACCCAAATTGATTTTACTGCTCTTGTTACCACTTTTAGTCCAATTTTAACTTCTTTTACATTGCATCACCATTCTTTATTCATTTTGTCCAAAAATGATAATTACGTCCACTAATGAAGAGAAGTGTCAAACAAGAAATTGCACTTTCCATGAGAGAGATGTAATGCCTTGGTAATAAACCTTCGAAGAGATTAAAGCATTAAGCATGGAAGGTCTCTTTCTGAAGCCTTGAACAACATTCGATTGTTTGAAACAACTCTTAAAGAAAAAAGAAGAAAGAAAACCAAGAAAGGAGGGATGTTGCAGAAATGATTATTGTAAGTGTGAGTATATGTATGAAAAACTATGAAATAAAAACTATCAACTCAAATAGATTGTTGTCTAAGGCCTAAACCACCAAACCTATGAGAACTTACAACAACACAAGTATAATATTCAAAGCATAAACTAAGTAACACACTAAAACAACCCCAAAATTAGTAAAAATAGTGCCGAAAAATTAGTTTGAAAAGCTAAAAAAGTAAGCAAAATAAGAAGGGAAGAAAGCTAGTAAGCAAGCCTAAAGAATGGTGGCTAAGCCCTCCACATTTTGGACCTTAAAATCACATGTTTTAGCCTCTGAAAACTCTGAAAATCAATAGCTAAAAGTTGAGGAACAAGTAGGAAACACAAGGATATAAGCTTAGAATAAGTTTCATGGAAGGTTGGTTAAACCCCTCCACCCTTGGTAGCTTTTAAATCACAAGTTTCAGCCCACAAAAATAGTCCAAAGACAGTGTAAAAATAGCAAGAAAAGAGAAGGAAGTAGTGCAAAGATGGCAAAAGTTACACCTCTTGTAGGGGAGTTACTCTTTCGTTCACAAACCACAAGGTATTCACTCTCAAGGGCTAAAAATTTAGCTCAATAATCTTAGCAAGAAGACTCTAAAAATTGGTTTAGGGAGTGTATGTATAGTGCAAGATATAGAGGAAAAGTGTTTGGCAAGTTTTGGGCTTTTAGCAAAATTTTCTAACCTAAAACCATGAAGGATGGGCTTGTATTTATAGAAAAACAACTTCTCTTGTCAGAAATATCTGTATAGAGATAGCTGGTGCAAGGCATGCACATGGGGGGGGGTCAGCTGGCTCTAAATATCTGCCTGCTGGGACACCTGGCTGGCCAGCCGGCCAATGACTTGTATGACCGGCCACAAAAAGTGACCGGCCAGTCCAAAAAAACTGCTCTCAAGCCCAACTTCAAACAGGCATGTCTCCCTCATCCGAACTCGGTTTTAGGTGATTCCTGAGTCTAAATTGAAGCCTTTCCAATGGTGGTGGCCTCATATCTAAATTTTAAGTGTACAAAAGAGATATGCTTAATTTAGTGAAGGTTGCTCATTTCTCTCTTAACGGTTTGATGCTCAACCCTTTCCTAAACTAGTTTCTTCCAACCTCTCATATTTTCTTCAACTCCAAATCTATAAATAAGATATTTTTCAATATTTTTCAAAGAGTTCACCTGCCTTCCATTTATTTCCACTTCATCCTTACTCGATTTACTGAAAAGTACAATATTTTAAAAGAAATGCAGGCCTTGGAACATCATAGAAACATTTGGAAAAATATTTTGCAAAAAGAGGGTTTTAAGGTCTAAAATAGTTTTGGTCAAAATGGGGTGTAAGGTTGGGATTAGAAGCTCAAAAAATGAAGCCTTTTGTTAAAGAATTTGAACGATTGTACAACGTAACTTTTCATTATCAAGTGTTCAGAGTGTGGCGCCCAAGTTTTAAGGGCGGTCAAAAATGGGGTGTCTACAGTTGCCCCTCTTTGATAGAGCTTAGAGTCATGAAATGACATGAGTGAATGTCAAAGCCTGAAGCCGACCCATTTTGACAAGACCGTAAGACTTGGGAAAACAAACAAAATGTAGATACAATTAGTTGAATTCAAAAGTTTCCGACGTATCCCTTGGCAAGGAATCAAACTAGTGTAGTTCAGGGACAGGATGCAAATGATACACAATGCAATGAAACAATGCAAATGATATATAATATAACAAAATAATCAAACCATAAGCAATGCCTTCTACAAAAATATCATACAAAAATGAGGATGCAAAATCAAACTACGTTTAACACACAAAAGATGTCAGAACCCTCAGACCACAATTCTTGCAGAATAGGCGCATACACATGCAAAGCTATGTTTTTTGCAGAAAGAGTACAACTGATTAGATGGTATGATATAAGTGAGAGGTGACCTGTTGGGGAAAGATGTACTGGGAAATAACAATGCAATATGATGATAATGATCCTAAATGTGTTTATGCGAAAAGGATGGATGCAACAAGACAAAGTACGATGTAATGGATGCGATGGATGAAGTGAATAAGGGGCACAGGCCGAATTACGTCTTACCTAGAAAAAGCATGGACACAAACCAAACCACGTCTAACACAGAAAAGGTGCCAGAACCCTCAGACCACAATTCTTGCAGAATAGGCGCGTACACATGCAGAGCTATGCTTTAACGAGGGAAATGTATGAGCACATGCCAAACTAAGCTTAACATGGAAAGGATGCAGGAAATAAAATAATATGATGTAATGGATAGTGTAGTTGATGCGTGCGATAGATGCTATATACAGCGTGATAGAGGTAATAGATAATAACTATGATGTAGCAATTGAGAAGTGGCGCTTTTAGAAAGTACCTGGAAGGGGCAATTGGTGATGACTCACCTTATGCTACCGTGGATCTTCCTCTTCTTCTTGGTTTCAAGACTTTTTCCTTTATCTTGTGCTTCCAAACTAAGGGTACTACTTTTCTCCCTGGCTATGTTTGCAACTTTCCCTATTCTCCAACAGGGTGATAGACCAGGTTAGTTCAATATCTAGAATTGAGGCACATACAAGCTACCTCAACCTATGGGGTTACTATACAGATTTCAAGCCGAGGATACACCCATGGGTATTTAAACCAGACTTTAGTCTAAAAAATTCCAAACCATTACGTTCTAGGCCTCGGCTATTCAAACTTTACTTTCTACCATCTCAACTGGTCTCCTAGGAACTCACCACAAACACAATCAAGTGGCTATATTGGACAGCCTAAAGCCGCTCAGGCACGACAAACACCAAAAGAAGAATTGCACCTTTAGAGGATTTAAGGTCTCCTAGACCCAGTGAGTGCACAAGACAGTGTCAGTGAGGTGAATAAAACAATGTTATTTTGCACAAGACAGTGCGATGGGGGTGAATGAACAAAATAGTGCTATTTGGGTGCACAAGATAGTGCAATGAAGGTTTTGCACAAAACAGTGCGATGCAAGTGCACAAAATAGTGCTATGAAAGGTGAATGCACAAAATAGTACAAGGTGAAGTGCACAAAATAGTGCTATGTAGGTGCACAAAACAGTGCCATGTGGGTGCACAAGACAGTGTGATGAAGGTTGCACAAAACAATGCGATGTGGGCGCACAAAACAATGCAATAAGGTGCACAAAATAGTACGATACGAGGTGAATGTACAAAATAGTACGATGCAGGTGTACACAATAGTACTATATGGGGTGCAAAAAGCAGTGCGATACAAAGTGTACAAGATAGTACGATACAATGTGCACAAAATAGGGCGATACAAAGTGCACAAGGTAGTGCGATACAGGGTGCACAAAATAGTGCGCTCCAAAGTGCACAGGATAGTGCGATACAGGGTGCATAAAATAGTGCGATTCAAAGTGCACATGATAGTGCGATACTAGGTGCACAAAATAGTGCGATACAAAGTGCACAGGATAGTGCGACACAGGATAGTGTGATACATAGTGCACAAAATAGTGCAATACAAAGTGCACATGATAGTACGATACAAGGTCTACAAAATAGTGCGATACAAAGTGCACAGGATAGTGCGATACTAGGTGCACAAAATAGTGTGATATAAAGTGCATAGGATAGTGTGATACAAGGTGAACAAAATAGCACGATAAAAGGTGCACAAAACAGTGCAATACAAGGTGCAAAAAACAGTGCGATGTAAGTGAACGCAAAAAACAGTGCTATGAAGGTGCACAAAACAGTGCGATGTAACTTATGGAATGAGCATAGGGCAACTTGCCACAATTTATTGAAATGTAACCCAAAGAGAGGCAACTCGACGAAACTCTCAGTGCGATGTACGTTCATGCTTCTCTTCTGCCCCAACATGTTGAGAACTTACTCCAATCTCCCCCTAACGTAGTGACCGATACACTTTACAATGATCATGAACGCGATGTCCCTTGTATGGGCACTCTCAGTTTGTTTATGAATTCCACACATGGACTTGTTTTTGAGTTTGAAGCGAATACTCGTGTATGGAATTTTGACCATACCACTTTGTTGAACTTGAGCGATAAACATGCTATGGTGACTCGATGAATAGCGCAGACTGAGACAAACACTAGGCGCAACACAATAGAACTCACAACTGACCCCAAAAACAGAAAAAGACTCAAGATAACTGATCATTCATAGTGCCCCTTAGTATTACTTATGTTCCCTTTAACTCAATTTCGATTCCCCTTTTTGCTCAAGTTAGAGATTTTACTGATAAGTTCAAGTATTGAAAATTTCTCCACTCGTTGATTCAAGCTAGTTCTTTCTTACCCAACGTAAGAATGTGATATGCACAGCAGTCAGTGCAGCTCATAATTGATGCAAAGATGACGACGTGAATTGGACAACGTGATTGAGTCGAAATGGGTCAGACGGAATGGTTGAGACCGAACTTCAAGATGAAGTAGTCTACGTATCCCAAGAATGGGAATCAAGTCAACGTAGTTCATGGTTAAGGTTCACTCGGGTGTTGACACTCTCCTTTTACGCTCTAACTTTTGCCAAAGTCGCCCCTTCGGGGTTTTCAACCTTGCGAGCTATATTTGTTTGATTTCTCATTTTTCATGCTCTAACTTTTGCCTAGGTCGCTCTTTCGGCCTAGCGAGCCTCTTAAGGATAGCGTTACAACACTTGTGGTGAATTTAATCAATAGTCATCCTTGCCCTAATACTAAAATTGGCTTCACCTTGATTTGAGCTCAATTCTCCATTCTTTTATGCATGCCTTTTTCCTTTCTTTTGCCCCGTTTTCAAAGTTAGGTTTTCTCGCAATGTGGTACCTCTTCGCATTGGCTTCTTGAATTCAGACAAAAGTTTCCTTCCTCACAGTTGCTTGGATTTGATTCCAATGAATACCCCTGGCTTGGCGGTTGACTTTTTCCTTTTTCCTTTTTCTTTCTTTTTTTTTCTTTTTTCTCTTTTTCTTTTCTTTTCTTCTTTTTCATTTTGTTTTTTTTTCTTTTTCTTTTTTCTCTTTTGGTTTCTTTTTATTTTTTATTTTTTATATTTTATTTTTAAAGTAATGAAAACACTAGGTGGAGAAATTCTATGATTATGAGGTCTGACAGCCACCTTGCACTTGCAAGTATGAAAGTCGCCTTGTGCTTGCCAAAATGATCACCTAACAGTGAAGAGAATCCCCAGGACAGTGTAGAGTACCACGCACAATTCTAAATCTATCTTCGCAAGTTTACAAAAGAAACAACGTAAAATTTTGAAATCATGAAGGACTTTGCACCGATAATTCAGAATCCACTCAAACCATTTGGTGGATCCTTCTCAACATTCGATCTTAGTAATGGAATCTCATTTAAAAAAAAAAAAAAATAGCTTCAAAGTTTTCCCATTTTTAAAAAGTCACACATGAATTACTATAGGCATAATAAAATGATTAAAAATTTGACTCCCGCTTTTATATTATTAAGACAACAAAACAAAGACCTGAGGGTACACAAGAGTGACTCCAAGGAAGAGACTTAATTGACGCAACAACGCAGGAAAAGACAAAGGAAATTAAACTCACAACTCAACTATTTACAAGACACAACTCGAAACAACATCAACATCCTTGAGACAAAAGGGGTTTGCACTCCCCAAGTCCATCTGCAGATTTCAAAAACAACTTCAAGTAGCCCACAAAAGGGTCCAAACCTGCCTTCAATTTAGCAATACTAACATCCACCACACCTAGTAGGATTGATTTCAAACTTTAAAATTGTGTCTCATGGATGGAGCCTCACAATTACCTTGGTAGTTCTTACACATCTCCTCGACCATGCTGGCAAGGGTCAAGGTTGGTTGTTGGAAAACCATGGATGGGATTTATGTTATGGAATGACAATCTATTGCAGTTAACGAGAGGTTTATTGACAACTTTGGGATTTTTCAGGTGGGGTGATAACCTTATTGTCAATTAATTCTTCAATTTCATGGCGAAGGCAAAAGCAACGATCAGTATGGTAACCATACTGCTGATGGAATGCACAATATTGGGTAGGGTCATGTCTAGGTGGGAGAGGACTAGGGAGAGGTTAAGGATTGAGTGGTTTGAGATACCCTTTCTTCATCAGTACCTTCAAGGCAAGGGTTGGGCTCATATGGAGATGGGTGAGGGTTGGTTTTTGGGAGGAGAAAGGATCAGTGTTAGAAACATTGACAAATGGGTTGGCAAGTGTTGGCTGGGCATTCATGGGCTTAGGATTGGAATCAAGATAGGTGTTTCTGGTAAAGCATCCCTTTTCATTGTTTGCCCCTGATTCAAAATGCTCTCAACCTGAGTGATAAAAGTGTCAACCACAGTCTTTGCAACAATTGTAAGCACTTGCTACTTGTTCAATCCTTTGACCTTCAAAGTTTCAATAGCCCACCGAAGATGTACATAGGGATCAATACTTGCCCCGACTTTATTCTTGCCACATGCTTCAGCTTGGCCAAGGGATTGGGTGGCTATATCAAAGCGAGGCCCATTTGTTGTTGATATGTCATCACCCAGACTTAAGATAGTTTTGGGTTGGCCCTTTCCAACTGCAGCTCACTCCAAGATTGGGGAGCTTTTTGACATGAACCTTTTGGCATATGACGTGGTCGATGATGGAGCCAAGACCCCAAAGGCTAAATCTACTATAATTTTCTGAAGATCTTCAATCATGCTCAACAACTCAGGAGTAGCGGGTTCGGCCATTGGTGCTCGCAGTGCATTTGACCCAACTTGGTCTTGATGAATAGGTTGGGTTGGAATCTTTGGCATAGCTTGGACTAGAATTGGGCTACTGTTAAGTTTTAAGGTTTGAGATGATTGGGATTCAAGTGCATCCATCATGCATAAGCCTGTGCTTTCTGGAATGAACTCCTCAGGCTTAGGTAAATGGACTGGAGGGATATATATACTGGGGTCGAAGGTAGGAGGTAGCACATGGATGAAGTTAAGGTGAGGAGGAGGTACTTGGTAACGGATGGAAAGTGGGCTAGTGGTAACATTGGGTTCTTGAGGTGGAGCTATTATCTGGTTGTCGATGAGATTATGAACCTCATGATGAAGGCGGTAGCAACGAATGGTGCCATGACGGCATTGCTGATGGTATGCACAGTATTTGGTGGGGTTATGTCTAGCAAGGAGTTGGTCAGGAAGAGGTTGGGGATAAAGGGGTTTGAGATACCCTCTTTCCATCAGGATTTTTAGTGCACTGGTTAGGTTCATATGGAGAGGGGTGAAAGTTCTGCCTTGAGCTTGGGTTGGACTGGCTGTTTGTGGGTTAGTATTGGTAAAAGGGTCAGCAATTTTAGGATCGGTGGCAACAGTATTGATTTCAGTGGGTTTAGGAATAGTGCTACTGCTAGCATTGGTACTCCTAGAAAACACCCTCCTTGTTGGTTCACTTGTTTTAGGAATAATCCATTTGTTAAATTTGCTCTCAATCTGAACCCCTAATTCATGCAAAATTTTGAAAGTGAATAATGGAGCGACTATTAACTTTTGTAACATATCAGGCTCAAGGTTCTACACCACTATCCGCACTTGGTCCCTCTCAGAAGGTCGATCGGTCATTTGTGCGGTCCTTTGCTCTCCACTTCACAACAAATTCATAAAAGGTTCTTTAGGATTCTAGTGGGTTGTTTCAAGCTCTTGGGTCATCATTTCAATTTGGGTATTGTAAGAATACTGATTGACAAACACCTTAGCCAAATCATCCCAGTTCTACTTCACTTTATCCTTCAACTTAGCATACCAAGTGGCTGCTATACCCGACATGGTTCTTCCATACAGAGAGAGTTTTTGAGGCTTAGTCAGACCCATCAGTTTTAGGACGTCCAAGCAAATCCGAATATGTACCATAGGATCTCCAGACCTGTCAAAATGGTCAATGGGTGGCATTTTGAATATGATTGGAAGCCTTATGGTTGCCTCGATGTACCCATCCTCAATGTCAGGAATGGAGTTAATTCCTTGTGCCTTTTTTATTTGCTTCGCAAGGTTAGCAATTTTTAACAAGGTCGGGTCAAGATCACTAATATCAAGGGGAAAAGGCCCCTTATTCAGCGGCATTAGGGGTCTAAAAACTCAAGCTTGAGCCAACCCTTCTCGAGGATCTGGACTCTACAAATCTTCAATTGGCAAAGGTGGGTCAAAGTTCAACTGGGGCCCGAGAGTGGAGGTGTGGCAGATGCCCCAGATGGGCGTTGCATTGCAATAGTCTCATCCTGCATGGCAATTCCTTAGTTTAGGGCCGTTATCATGGCCACAACTTCTTCTGGACTCTGAGCCATCACAGGTCTACTAAGTTGCACTTGATGTATCTGAACTAGATTTATTCTAGACGGGTTTAACTGGATTGGGCTTTTCTAGAATGAGTCTTTTCGCATTAGATGGATCTTTTCTGAGTAGGTTTTTCTGGGATTGGATAGACTATGATAGGTTAAGGCTTTCCGGATTAGATTAGGCTTGGCCTTTGTTGAGTGTAGACATCCCATTTTTCACCGTCCTTAAGACTTAGACGTCATCGTTTGTGCACTCGATGATTGTGATTACATTTGTTCACTTTGAGTGCCCGAGGTCCTCGGTGGAACGCCCTATCTTTGAGCCTTTAAAGTTTGTCCATTTTGTGCTTTGTTTTGGACCAAAACTTGGTGTCTGAACTTTTTGGTGACCTGTCAGCCACCACTATGGGCTGTCGGCCATGGCTCATGGTTGTCGGCCATTGGTGTGGCCGGTCGGCCACTAGTGTCTTTTTCTAGATATTTGTTGGCAGCTGTGACAGCTCAAAGCACACTGAGCTGCATCTTCATACACATGTACGGTAGGATGTTCCTAAGCTCAAGGCTTGTTTTTCTATATATATGGGGGTTCCTCCCCCATTTTTGAGGGTTAGAAATTTTGGACCAAAAAATCTCTCTCTCTCTCTCTTACAATTTTGTGCATACTTGCCTAGATTCTCTACACTTTTGCATACACTACCTTAATCAAAGTTGTTTCTCTTTGGGGTGAGGTTATTTGAGACGCTCTTTGAGCTCTAACAAGTGGTTTTAGCTTGGTTTGGTGCCTCAACTTGAGCTTTGCTTCAAAACAAGGAGGTCCAAGCCAGTGGTGGCCGATGGCCACCACCAGTAACCGACCGGCCACCATTGTTGGCCGACCGACCATTAGCAGTGGCCAACTGGCCCCTCTGTCGGCCACCAATGAAAATTCAGCAGAGTGTCTCTGAGGCAAAATAGGGTTGATTTGGAGAAGCAGAGAGTGTAAGTGCTTTTGTGCAATAGAGGCTTGCAACAGTGAAACAATGGCCTTTCGGGTGAAAAATCGGGCATGCATGCATCACTCGTTTCCCGTGCCCTTTTAGTTAATTTTCTTAGTTAATTAGTTGTAGCTAATGCTTGCAAATGATGTAATTATTCAAGTAGATTAGTTAATTAATTCAAGATGAAATTAATTACCTTAGTTACTTTGTATTATTCAATTAACTTAGATAGTTAAGTATTTATTTGCTTAACTTAATTAGCTTAGAATAGTTAATTAATTCGATTTTTGTAATAACTAGTTAGCTTAATTAACGTAGCTAGTTAGTTAGCTTTTATTCATTCGGACTCTCCTTCGCGAGGGCATAGTGTTATAATAAGTGTACATGCGTGTGTGTATGTTTTCCAACCCCACGTCTTTCTCCCTTTTATTTAATCGCTTTTGATGGTTAGATTAGGAGCATCATGTTTCAATTAGGATACCTTATGCTTGCATCCATTCATCTTGTATTGCATGCACCGAGGCTCGGCACATCATTCAAACTGCATTGTCATTTCAATAATTCTTTAAATACGTATTTAATCGCATATTGTTTAAATTGCTTCATATGCCATATTAGTAGACGAGCCTATTAATTGCATATTGCATGTGTTTCATTAGGCATCTTGTATAGTTAGGAATCATGCATATTTTGCTAACTCATATCTTCTTAGCTCGGAGTACTAGGTGAGTTTTTACGCTTTAGCATACTTGTATAAGTGTGAATGTTGCCATGATTAGCATGCTTGCCATAAGGCTATGTGCTTAAATGCTAAACTGCTTGAATGCCTATGGATGAAGGCTTGTTGTTTGAATTGAAACAATTCAACGAATGTGCGTTTTAAGCCCACTGTGTTGAGTGGCAAATCATGCTTTAAGTCCACTATGTTTGGTGGCAAATCCGCAATCTTTTAAGCCCACTTGAGGTGGAAAATTCAAACCATTTTTTGCAAACAAACACGAGTCGAATTGTTCCAAATTGAGCAAACTAGTCTATACTTGCTTGTGCGCATCACATAGTAAAGCTAGCTTAATAATCAACAAGAAAACATAATGTTTATAAAAAAATCATATCATGATTAGTAGAGGCCGATCTTTGATTGAGCGAGTGGGGTTGCTCAATTCATGATCTTCCCCTCTCATACCTAAGTTCCCAAGTCGAGGCAACTTTGGTGATGACGGACACGTGGCCTTTGGCACGAGTCATGGGTTTCCTAAATTTCCCCAAAAATAAAATATTTAGGTGGCGACGTTGTATCTAGTAAAGCAGTCCAATTTTGGCACTTTTTGATTCAAAATCAATTTTCCGAAACAAATTACCGAATTTGGACTCTTTGATGATTATCAGTTTCACATTACACTTGTGAGATTAGATTCAGAACCACAGGAGTTCGAATTGTAGGACTTTTTTTTAAACCTTCTGAAAGGGGGCGCGAAAAAGGCGAGCCATAGTTTCTGGCGACTCCACTAGGGATTTTAGAGAACTTGACTCGAACTCATGATATGTTATGTGTTTCTTTGCATTTGCATTTGCATTGGTGCGCCTAAGTCACAATGTTTGCTATCTGCTATTCCTGAACGGTTTACCAGAGGCTTGCTTGGAAAAGCTTGCCAAAAGGCTGACCGGTTGCGGGCTCTACCACAATGGGAACACAACCCTTGGATCTGGACTACCGCTATACCATTTGATCCTCCTTTTACTTCTCGGTGTTAGGTGTGAGAGGTATATTAGGTAGTCTTGCTGAGGTACCCTTTTTGACCAATCGACCTAGTTGTATATTGGAAACCATAGAGAGTGTTCCAAACTAGCACACGTTGCTTAACCGAATGCAGGAATTGTGTGAGACCTCTTGTTCCACGTAGTGAAACCCCTAGTTCCTAATGAAACTAGGACAGGGAAACCCTACCCCATCATAGAGGTGTTTTGGCTCTCACTTGACTGTTATGTGCTTTTAGAGTGAAACTCTACAGGAATATATGTATCAGTTGCAAGTCTGGGTATTAGTTTTTGGGAGGAAGAATTCAGTATTGAGCATGGTTCTACGACTTTGATTACATTAGTGTACTGATTAAAATCTCAGTAAAGGTGATGTGCGGTTTCTGATTTTTGTTTTCTTTTGTTTTATTTCTTTTTGCAAGGTAGCGTTTCATCATTGCTTCTGACGATTCTGTTACCCCCCAAGCACCCTGGACTCGTGTTAGGAGACTGTACAGATCTGGGGATCTAGTTAGAGGACAACCAGCATCTGCTTCGCTCCCGCTGGTTACGAGATAGAGAAGGATCAGGCAGCATTCACCAATCCAATAATCACTTTTTACCTCGCATGCGCCCAGTCAGGCCCAGTCTTCTACGTCTACTCCAGAAAGAGAGTATTTTCTAGTTCTGATAGCTCAACATCCCCCAGTCAGGATAAAAGATATTCTATGTCAACTCCAGCAGACCATTGAGACTATGCAGCCAGATGCTGCCCGCCAAGTAGAGGTCACAGCCCGCCAAGCAGAATTGATCGATAGGCTTCAACAATAGCAACCACAACCAGTAGTAGCCTCTGCATCCAATGCATCCCCAGCGGGAATTCTGGCACCCGGGGTCACAATCAATGTCCAAGAGAATATGGGTATTCCGGCAGATCCGATCCCACCTCAGACCTTCAAGGCACAAGTTTACCAAATGGAGGCACCATTTGAATTCGAGGTTGACCCCACTATATTGAAGGTCAACAAGCTAGAAAAGCTCTTCAAGAGGGCACAGGGCGTGAATTCAATCCCTGATATTGAGGATGGGTACACAGATTCCGTAGTAACTCTGTCGAACAGATTCAAGATGTCGCATATAGACCGGTTCGATGGCTTCGGGGATCCTATGGCCCACCTACGGTTATTCTCTGACATCCTACGACCAGTGGGTCTTACCAGACTTCAGAAACTGTCACTTTTTGGCCAGACCTTATCGAGTATAGTGGCCATTTGGTATGCCAAACTTAAAGACTTTACGAAATGGAACTGGGAGGAAATGGCTGAGGCCATCATTACATAGTACTCCTACAATACCCAGAACATGGTCATTACCCGTGATCTTGAAGCAACTCGTCAGGAGCCAAATAAGGGCTTCTCGGATTTTGTAACAAGATAGAGGGCCAGGGCCTCCATGATGACTATCAGGCCATCTAAAAAGGACCAGATCAGAATGATGGTCCGTAACTTGCAAGGAGGATTATTACAGAAGATGATAGTCTGGCCTTCATTTACATTTGCCGAGCTCCATGAAATAGGGGTTCAAATTGAGGATGCAATGAAGTAGGGGCTGATAGACCAGGAGAAGGAACAACCCCAGAGGCCCTTTACACACAGCTCCAATGCAAACATGAGCGGTAGCACCTCTGCACAACCTTCGGATGTGAGTATGGTCACCACCACACCCAAAACTGCCAACTTGTTTGCCAACACCTCCAACACAACTCCACAAACCTCAACTGGCCATGCCTGATCTCAAAGGGTCTTTACCCCACTCTACATGTCTTTATCCAAAGCTCTAGGGGTCTTGATCAGAAAGGGGCATCTTAAACCCATAGAGCCTCACCCTCTATCACATCCTCTCTCCTTGAGACACAACCCGGCCAAATACTGCGCTTTTCACCAGCAGCATGGTCGTGACACTAATCAATGCTATAGGTTACGTCACGAGATTCAAGATCTCGTTGACAACAAAGTGATGGCGCCTCCTCAAAAGCCCAATATCACTACAAATCCTCTCCTACCACATAACCAAGTCCCTCCACCCCGGCATATAAACCTCATCCACACACTGGCCGTCCCTTATGACCCTAGTATATACATCACCTCTTCCCACCTACCTAAGCCAATGTTGTTTATCCCTGAGATCACGGACCTATGCATGATGAACACGTCTACACTCCAACTCGAACCAGTGGTTGTGACAGTGGAAGATAATGGGAGGTCAGCCGTGGTAGAGAATATCAGTCCATTGCCTGAGGGCTCTAAGGACTTATCAGAAGAGGTGTGCAACCCATGCTGTTATATTGTCCCAGTGGACCAAGTTAAGCCGGAAGTGGTGTTGCCGACTGGGATGGAGGTTAGTGTAGTTCGAGAAGATAGACCAAGTCAGGGATTAGATGATCTAGCCGACCTAGAAGAAGACATAAACAATTTGCAGTTCTTTGATGAGCAAGATCAAGGGGATGTGCATATTGATTGGTTCGATCTAAACGGGTCGACAAACGATTCTGGTTGGCTAAGTGATGAACCCGATATAGATGAGTGAACTAAATTGAGGCGGGAGGAACTGAAAGCGAGAATCGCTGTAATGGCCGGAACGGCCGATAGAAAGGACAAACTACCGGAAAACACTAGTGAAGAACAATTGGCTCAGGAACTAGGCATTGTTAGTATTGTACATATAGAACAAGAAGTCGCGCTAGAGCGGTTTGGGCAAGAAATGAGTGAAAACGATCTGAAAGGTGGAAATGCTCAACACCTTGCAGGGAACGTTCGTGATAATAGAATGGTTTGAACGGAGCCGGACGAGTGCTTGTTGGTTGCCGAAGGGTTCTAGTGGGATGACAACGACCTACACTTGGCCCATACCGATAAGGATTGGGGTGAAGACCTTCCTGACAACACTTGGTACGTGTGAGAAGTCGACCATATGACAAGAAGTGGCCAATATTTCAAACCACCGCATCTGGACCAACCTAAGGCATCTGGGAAGGATAAAGAAGTTGAGAAATAGAAGGAAAAGTAGTTAAAGGAAGAGGCTATACTGAAAAAGTTGAAGAAGATTCAAGCTAACATATCTATTTGGGGTTTGCTTATGGCTTCGCCAGTGCACAGACAGGCTGTACTGACAGCAATGGATAAAGCCAAGTTGTCCATCGACACCACCCCGGAACAACTGGTGGGATTAGTCTTCTCGAGAGGCGCTACGCCAACTTTAACCTTTTCAGACAAGGAATTACCGCCAGAAGGCTCTGCACATAACAAGGCTTTATACATATTCGTAGAGTGCCAAGAAAAGTGGATACCAGTGGTATCGGTTGACACCGGGTCAGCAATCAATGTTTGTCCTTGTCGCACGGCTTATGCTATTGGTCTGAAACTAGCCGATTTTGTCCCTACAACCCAGGTGATCCGGGCATATGGCAATACAAGCAGAGAGGTGATGGGGACAGTGCAGATTAGAGTACAAGTTGGCCCAGCTCAACAGGACATCGATTTCCATATCTTGGATGTTCCAACCACTTTCAACTTACTACTTGGGGGACCCTAGCTGCACCAAGTGAAAGTTGTCTCTTCCACCCTCTACGAAATATTGAAATACACCCATGGAGAAGGGGTAGCCATAGTTTTCAGGAATTCATCTATACATCCTCTGCTAGAGGTCACTACACCTGCGCTGGAGATTGTTCATGGCGAAAAGGATGTCTTCCTTTCGGGGTTTACCTTGGCTAAGGCCCAGATAGTGCAGAATATCTTGGGCATCAATGAGGGCTTATATGTCAGCGCCCAATCTATGTACTTCATGAACAAGCTCCAACACATGCCCGCAATGGGATTAGAAAGAAGTGGCCAAAAGGGCATTACTACATTGGTTGATGTGCCACATAACCCGCATGCCTTTGGTTTTGGCTATACACCCACCAAGGAGGACTAGGTGAGAAAATGGAAAGAAATGGTAAGAAGAGCCAGAGCTAAGCAAACCAGGAAGCGCTATGAACTTGTGCATCGACCTATCTGGGGAACCCTGAATGGTTATTTTGTTCGGGAGGGTGAAGACTTCCCATTTTGTGGTTTCCCTGAACCATGGTTTAACTCTAAGAAGCAGCGAGTTCCTAGCTTTGAAATTTTCTTTGACTTGCAGTTGTAAGACATTAATATGGAAGAAATGGCTGAACCATCTGCTGAAGCTGCAAAGAGCACAAAAAGCGATTTCGACAGCAATGAGTCTGAAGTAAGAGCAGCACTGGCAAGTCTTCTTTCAGATCAACTCAGAGAGCTTGGGGGATAACCTGACCATTTCCATGATTAGGGACCGACCGGGTGTGAACCCATCTAGCAGCATCTTGGATGCATCTGACGCACCATCCCTCATTTGGCAGCTGGAGGAGAACTACTTGTCTAGCAGTTTTGAGTCGGGTAGTGAACCAGAATCTGATTCCACAAAGTCTGTGGAGTCAGAATCAAATTCTGGTTCTTCCGAGTCTGGGTCCGGTATTCCCAGGGTTGATAACCCGGATGCCGAGGTTTTGTCCAGGTCGTTATTTTCTTTTTCTTTTGAGTCAGTTGTAACCGAGGAATTGGATGAGCTGGACCTTTTGAATGAGAATGCCATTGCAGATTCTGAGTATTTCTCTGTGCCTCTTGTTTATTGCATTGATCATGATTTTCAAAATTTTAATGAAAACGATGAAGAAGGAATTCCTCTGGTTTTGAAACATTTGATTGATCAAGAGGAGGAAAGCTTTGCAAAACCCCTCACTGATGAAATCATTACAATTAATGTGGGTACTGAGAAGGATCCGCGTCTGGTCCAGATCGGGTCCACGTTGTCTTCGGAGGAGCGCGAGCGTTTAGTCGCTTTATTAAAAGATTTCAAAGATGTTTTTGCGTAGTCCTACGAAGACATGCCTGGAATCGATCCTAAGATTGTACATCATTGGATCCCTCTTGCCCCCGAGGCTTGACCCATCAAATAGAAATTATGGGGAATATGCTTGGATTGGGCTTTGAAGATTAAGGAAGAGGTCACCAAACAAATAGACGCAGGATTCTTGCTAGTATCTGAGTATCCGACTTGGTTGACCAACATTGTTCTGGTGTCGAAGAAAGAGGGTATAATTTGGGTGTGTGTGGATTTCAAAGATCTGAACAAAGCTAGTCTGAAGAATGACTTTCCTCTGCCGCACATCGATGAATTGGTGGACTTCGTCGCAGGCCATGCGTTGCTCTCCTTCATGGATGGATTTTCCGGGTATAACCAAATTATGATGGCATGGGAGGACATAGAGAAAACTGCTTTCACAACTCCATAGGGAACCTATTGCTACAGAGTAATGCCATTTGGGCTGAAGAACGTCGGGGCTATCTATCAATGGGCTGGAACCACAATTCTACATGATATGATCCATAAAGAGGTCGAGGTGTACGTGGATAACATGATTATCAAATCCAGGGAAAGGGAGGGCCACTACACCGCCTTGAAGAAATTCTTTCAACAGATCAAAGAATACCGGTTGAGGCTGAATCCACAGAAATGTGCTTTTGGTGTAACATCAGGGAAAATGCTGGGTTTCTTGACCACACAGAGGGGCATCGAGGTAGATCCTTCCAAAATCAAGGCCATCCTAGAAATACCACCACCAAGGACTGAAAAGGAGGTGCGAGGCTTTCTGCGGAAAGTGCAATTCATAAGACGGTTTATTTCTAAATTAACCTTGACTTGCGAACCACTATTTGGTCTCCTGAAGAAAGGAAAGAAGTTTTGATAGGACGATCGATGTCAGTTCACTTTCGAGCAAATCAAGCAGTACCTTTAGAATCAACCTGTGTTGTCGCCGCCAGTGCCGGGGAAATCTTTAATTTTGTATCTGTTAGTAACGGACACAACGATGGGATGCATGCTTGCTTAGGAATCTGAGGACAGGGTGGAGAAAGCCATTTATTACCTAAGCAAGAAAATGATGGATTATGAGACCGTTACACCCTGCTAGTGAAAGCTTGCCTAACCTTGGTATGGGCTGCCAGGAAGTTAAGGCACTACCTGTTAGCTCACTCCGTAATTCTGGTTTCGAGATTAGATCCCATCAAATATCTCTTTGAGAAACCAACACTTACGAGTAGGCTAGCCCGTTGGTTGCTTCTCCTTTCTGAATTTGATTTGAAGTATGTTACTCGCAAGTCTATCAAGGGGAGAACAGTGGCAGAGTTCCTGGTGGATCACCCAGTAGAAGTGGATGAAGCGTAGAATACCTATTCCCAGATGAAGCTATTCTGCAAGTCGAGGAAGTGATTTAGACAATGTACTTTAACGGAGAGTCTAATTAGTATGGTTATGGGATAGGGGTGCTGCTGATATCACCCGAGAATTCCCATATATCCTTAGCCTTCAAACTCCGGTTCAAGGTATCTAATAACGAAGTAGAATACGAGGTATGTATCGCTGGTTTGGAAGCTGCCCTGGAACTAAGGGCGAAAAGGTTGGACGTCATCGGGGACTCGAACCTAGTTATGTCTCAAGCAAAAAGGGACTGGAAGGCTAAAGAAGAATAGATGAAGATCTATCACCAGACCTTGGACGTTCTGATTCCAAGGTTTGAGAGGCTGACCTTCACGTATCTATTAAGAGAGAACAATAGGTTCGCTGACGCCTTATCAACTCTATCTTCCATGATAGACATCCCATTTGGAGTCTGGATGCGTCCGATCATTACTGAGTAGAGATATACGCCGGCCTACGAGTCTATCGCTGCAATCGATGAAGTGCATGATCAAAACCCTTGGTTTTATGATATCTAGAACTTCTTAGAAAATGAGGTTTATCCACCAGGGGCAAATGCCAAAGATAAAAGGGCAATACGTCGAATGGCCGCTCAATTTATTATTTGCGGAGGTAAACTATACAAGAGGCGTCATCTGGGAATGCACAAGTTGTGTGTCGACGCAGAAGAATCAAAGCACCTAATGGAGGCCATCCACGGGGAAGAGTGCGGAGCCCACATGAACGGGGTAATGTTAGCCCAAAAGATTCTCAGGCAAGGTTACTACTGGTCTACCATGGAGGAGGACTGTATCGGTTTTGTTCGACGATGCCACAAATGCCAAATTCATGCTAATCGCATGAATATCCTATCATCGAAGCTGTACAACATGACTTCACCATGGCTTTTCTTAGTCTGGGGAATTGACATTATCGGCACAGGTACACCAGAAGGGTCAAATGGGCATGAATACATTCTGGTGGCAATCGATTATTTCACAAAATGTGTAGAAGCTCAGTCTTATGCAGTGTTGAAGGCAGTGCATATGGCTAAGTTTATCCGAAACAACATCATTTGCCGTTATGGAGTCCCAAACGAGCTTATTTCAGATAATGGCTCTCATTTCAAGAAAGAAATGATTGACTTGTTAGAGAAATACAACGTGGCTTTTCATAAGTCATCCACATACCGGCCACAAACCAACAGAGCTATTGAGGCCGCCAACAAGAACATCTAGCATATTCTGCAGAAGATGGTTGAGGCCTACAGGGACTGGTCAGACAAATTTCCATTTGTACTTTGGGGTTATAAGACTTCAATTCAGACGTCTACTGGGACAACTCTTTACACTCTGGTTTATGGGATGGAAGCTGTTCTGCCGCTTGAAATAGAAGTTTTGTGCTTGCTGGTTATAGCTGAATGTCAGATAGCAGAGGTACACTGGCAGCAGAGTAGATTCGAAGAACTGATGTTGTTTGATGAGAGAAGGCTAAAAGCATTGTACCATGTTCAGGATTATCAACGCAGGATTGTCAGGGCTTTTAACAAGAAGGTCAAGTCCAAGAATCTCAAAGAAGGGGATTTGGTACTGAAAGACAACCAAGCTCCCATCCATGACCCTAGGGGCAAGTTCAGACCCAATTGGACCGGTCCTTACATCATCAAAACTATCTAGTCGGGTGAAGCTGTTATTCTTATGGACCTCGATGGCCTAGAATATTCCCAACCGATCAACATGGACAAGTTGAAAAAATACTATCCCTGAGAGGTTTGTTAGGCCGAAAACCTAGAAGGGAACCTAGGCAAAAGTTAGAGCACAAAAAATTAGAAAAAAAAAAAACTGAGCTCACAAGGTTAAAAACCCTAAAGGGCGGCCTTGGCAAAAGTTAGAGTGCAAAAGGAGAGCGTTAATACTCTAGTAAACCCAAACTGAACTACGTAAGGCCTGATTCCGATCTTCGGGATACGTAGGCAACTTTATATCAAAGTTCGGCCGTAAACACCTACAACTTTCCTATCCAAGTGTTGATCAGGTCATCTTTGTCTGTTCTTTATTTGAATGTTCGGTTGTGATCCTCTCTGAGAACTGGTTATAGTGCTGAGCAGTGCTATTCAGACAAGGGGCAATTTGTTATCTTCGAATCCAGGGTTGTACATCTCAAGGATAGATTCTACGCATGTCAAGTTGTGATCCTTATCGAAAATGGTTTTGAAAAGTTTTGATAAAAGTTGATTTTTGCTCAAATTTACCTTTTACAACTTAGACCATTTTTGGATCAAAAGGAAAACTTTTAATGCTCACCACTTTAATTTCATTGATTTCAATACAAAGTTCTCCAACTCTCAATACAAATCAAAGCTGTTTTTATTACATTCATAAAACTTGAAAAGCAAGATCAAAGCAATAAACTTGGGGCATAGCTGAGTCAGGTGTTCCTATGTCCCCCGCTTATGCTTGTGGAAGCTTCTGATGCTAAAGTGGGCCCGGATTGAGCCTCATCTTCGAGCCAAGCTAGGCACTCGCCAGAAAGTGCGTAGTTGAAAGTAGGGGCAGGAACCAGAAGCTTTCTCATCCTCCAAGCAGTGAGGTATCTAGCCAAATGTGAGCCTCGGACAGGGAATGAAACTGGGTATTTTACCCCCTCCTCTAGGCAAGTCTGATCATGTCCAAATTGGTGCCTGAACTGGAACGGAAAGTAGAATACACAATGAGTCAGGCTAATTAACTCAATGCCAGGTTGCCGAGCCATGCTGTAGCTCATTTTGGTCAGATTAAGTCAGGGGCAATGCCAAGCAATGTCAACAGCAGACCTGTTGCACATCTAGTGGCACCACTATCCTTCATTCAGAAAAATTACTAGCTGTTGGCAAAAAAAGTATGCTTGGGATGAGTATGCGGGACAAGAATTCACTACCTTCAGCTTGTCCATAAGCCATATCTGGGGAGAGATGAAAGAAAAGAGAGATTAAAGAATAGAGAGATGCATGTTGAGAGAAAAGTGAGAAAAGGGCTTCGAGAGAAAAATCGAGCATGAGTGCCGAGAGATGTGAGAAACACATATAAGAAAGGGTGGGAAACATTACCTAAAGAAGTAGTGGACTTCCCACGAATTTGGTTGTCTCTCGCCGATGGAAGGTGTCTAAGCCCATCAAAGTTTTGGCCAATGCCAAACCAATGCAACTCTTGTCCTCTTTCAAACCTTGGGCTACATCGATGAGTTGAATGCTAGACCCGCCGAAACTAGAGGCAAGGAGGAAATGTGCTAACATGCACAAACAAAGGGCGTGTTGTTGAAAACCCCGCCAAAGAAGGTCATTGCGGTTACTGGCATTAGAAAATCGATGGATCAAACTGGGAATGTCCAGCTTTCTGTTGTGAACCAAGGAACGGACCTCGCGTAGAGTAAGCCCGCACATCCTTCCCAAAGCTTGGATGTGACCAAAATAAGGCTGAGGCAAGATTTCCTTGTCGCGCTGGGACTCCATTAGCATTTGAATTCTTCAATTGTTGGGCATACCTCTTCTCCCCCGAAGCTAAAGACATGTGTAATTGGGTTCCAACATCTAGCCGCGGCATGTAGGAACGAATTACCTAATATACCTCTCACACCTAATACTGAGAAGTGAAAGGAGGATCAAGCGGTATAACGATAATCTAGGTCCGAGGGTTGTGTTTCCAACATGGTAGAGTCCACAACCAGCTAGCCTTTTGGCCAACTTTTTAGGCAGGCCGTCTAGGAATAGCAGATGGAAAACACAGTGACTTAGGAACACCATGCAAATGCAATGCAAAGAACATATATATGTAGATAAAATTTCATATCATGAAGTCCAAGTCAAGTTCTCTAATTTCCCCAGCAGAGACGCCAGAAACTGTAGCTCACTTTTTGTGCTGCTCGGAGGGGTTTAGTCTCCTTGGACTCCCATGATTCTAAATCTAGTTTCACAAGTGTGTAGACACCCCATTTTTGACCGACCTCTGGACTTGGGCGTTACTGATGTTTTCTTTGGTGAAAGTTGTGCAGTGCAATGGGTCGATTTCTTCGGCAAAGAGAGAGTCAAATCCCAACCTTACACCCCATTTTGGACCAAAGCTATTTTGAATGATTTTTAGACCTTAAAACCTTTTCTTTCAAAACATTTTTGAAATAAAGTTTCTATGATGTTCCGAGGCTCGCATTTTGTCAAATGTTGCGCTTTTCGGTAAACTGAGCAAGGACAAAGTGGAAATGAATGAAAGAGAGTTGAAATACTTGAAAAATCTTTCAAAACACCTTGTTTAGGGGTTTGGAGTTGAAGAAAAGAGGAGAAGAGGGAAGAAACCTAGTTGAGGAAGAAGTTGGGTATGAATCGCTAAGAGAGTGTCGAACGGTCCTCGCTAAATTAGGCCTATCTGTCTATGCACTTGGATTTAAGCTATGAGGCCACCACCTTTGGAAATTATACTTCTGGGGCTTCATTTTTCACTCAAGAATATCCTAAAGCCGAGTCCGGATGGGGGAGATATGATTGGTTGAAGTTGGGCATTATTCCGGTTGGACCAAAACTGAGTGGCTTCACTAAAAGAGGCATAACTTTTTTCACAGCTGGAAGTTTGATGCAAGGCTGCCATCATTTGAAAGCTTACTTCCGGGGCTTCAATTTGGACAGAAGAATAAACTGAAAAGGAGTTCATATGAAGGAGTTATGCCCATTTGAAGTTAGACCTGCATACCAGAATTTCCTGTCGGCCACAAATATGTGCTGTCGGTCACAAAAGTAGCAGATCGGCCATCACAAGTAGCAAACCGGCACTAAAGATGGCCGATCGGCCAAAAGTGATCCAAATTCATTTTTTTTTTGAAGATATTTCATCTCCAGCTGTCCCAAATCAGATATTTTCGACCAAACTCTTGCCTTTTGCTATATATAGAGCCAAATATCTCATTTCTAAGATATAGAACTTCTTGAGCAAGTTTGAGAGCCTCTCTCTCTAAAAACTCCTCTCTCTCAAGAATTCTCAGACCTAAGTCTCTGCCTCTCTCTCTTAAGCCTCTCTCTCTTGCCGCTTTTGTGCATAGAAGTGCATAGAAGTAGAGAAATACAACTCCTTTGCCTAGGCATCCTTCATCAAAGTTGCATATCCATGGGCTGAGGTCTCTTGGAACTGGTTTTTGGGCTGATAGATGGTCATTTGAGCCAAGAAAGAGGCCCTTTTGCTGCTGTCAAGGGTAAGCAGGTCTCCTCTTTTGTGTTTGTTTTGCACACTTACTTCACCACCTTTGCACACTACTGTGGGGCTATTTTTTGGGGTGGTGTTAAACTACAAAAACCTCTGTTTTTTCCTCTGTTTTTCAGTCCTAAAAGTCTTGGTTTGTGCCTTGGTTGGCTAGGGGGTTGTCCTCCATTTTTCTCCTTGGCTTGTAAGGCCTTGTGAGCTAACTTTCAAACTTTTCAAACAACATCCTTTTGCGTTAAAACCACTGAATTCCAGAGGAATTTCAGTGGTAGAAAACTTATTTTGAGGCTCAAAATAGGAGGGGGTTGTCCCCCCTCCTCTTCTCTTATTTGCTTGTATTGATGGCCCTCCAAAAGTGCATGTGTTTCTATCATTTTGAGGCTTAGTTCAGGCACTTTTTTGTAACTTTTAGGACCTTCCTTAACTCTGTCCATGGCTGGTTTGGTCACCATTTGCATGCTTTATACACGTGTAGTGTAATTCTTACAAACTAGCCTTATATGCCTCATGAAGTAGCATGTTTGTTAAGCATGTATGGGCTCCATTTCAGCATGTTTTTGGTCATTATTTAGCATTTCATGACTCTATCTAAATTTGGTTTAATGACCTCTTGCATGCTCCATGCACTTGTAGTGCATTTCCATTCACTAGCCTAATGTGTATCATGCTTTAGACCATCATTCTAACATGATTTTGGCGTGACTCTGAGAAGATTTTGGTCATGTTTTAGCATGCTCTAGATCTGATTTATGTTTTTTTGGTCATGCATGCCATGCTTTGTATAGCCATAGTGCATTTTGGCTCACCAGCCTTGAGTTTCCAAGCCTCTAGCATGCATTGCTTGGGCTATTTACATGATTTAGTATCATTTGGAATGATATTTCAGAGCATGTTTCATTGCCATACACTCACATGTTTCACTCCTTCAATGATTTGAAGAGTTCATGCTTTATGTCTTAAAAAAGAGCCCATCTTGCCTAGGCTTTTGGACCACCATTTCAGTGTGTTTTGGGTCTTATTTTGCCATGATATAACTCTATTTTTGGTTGGTTATGGCATCCCTCATTTGCTTCTTACACTTGTAGTGTAAGTCCTCTTTACTAGTCTTGCATGCCTAATGAGTGAGCTTGTTATTCTAGCATGTGTTGACTTGGTATTAGCCCATTTTTGGTGTTAATTTGACATGCCATAACTCTGATTTTTATTGGTAAAGTCATCTCATGCTTGGTCTTGGTAGGTGTAGTGTAATCCTCCTTATTGCCCTTGCATGCTCCATGTTTTGGCCCTTCATGCTAGCTTGTTTTGGCCTTGGTCCATGCATGTTTTAGTCTCATTTTGGCACGCTTTAGGACTGTTTTGGGATGTATTGGCCATATGCTTCATGTTTCGTATAGCTATAGTGCAAATGCCTTGACTAGTCTTGAGTTTTGAGGTCCCTACCATGCTATACTTGTGATGTTTGCATGCCTTGGCTTCATTCCATGCTAAATTTTAGGGCCTGTAGTATTGTCATACATCCATGATTTTCACTCATTGCTCATGCTTAAGAGTTGTTATCTTTATGCCTTGTTGGTGGACCATTACATGTGCATGCTTGTATGTGCATTTCATGTCATCAATTCATCATTTTGGCCATTGATTTGGGCCTATTTGAGAGCTACCCATTTTGGTTTAAGACCATCTCTGCATGTTGTTACATGCTCGCCTTGCATGTTGTCACATACTTGGCCAATTGCATGTTGTTACATGCTTGAGTTATATCGCATTTGGCATGCCCCTTTTGTTAAGTTGCTTTGCATGTTTGTACATATTGTCCCTCGCATGTTGTTGCATGCTTGCCTCACATGTTGTTACATGCTTGACTATTCTTGAATGTTGTCACATGCCTTGCATATTTGTATGCTTGTCTAGGTTGCATTGCAGTTGGCATGGTTATTACCGTTAGCCTTGTATGGCATTGTCCTTAACATGCTCATGTTGCATTAGTTTTGCTCGCATGTTTGCATCCCTTGCCTCTTGATCAATCATGATAGAGGTTCGGGCCCCTTATGTGTTTTTGTGCATTTCATTTGATATCAAAATTGCACACTTGGCTCTTTTGGCCATCATGCATTGAAATGCGTGATTGATGGTCCGAGGGTCGAGAACTATACTCCCTTGAGTTCATAACATGATAGGGAGGGTGGTTGTGCAAACATTGCCTTGTAAATGCATTGTCATGCTCTATTTGTCCTCTGCTGCAGCAAAACAGCATTCTGCAGGAAGATATGGCCGGTTGGCCATCTTCAGTGCCAGCCGGCTACCAATGTTTGGCCGAGAGTATCATTTGTGGTCGATAACCAATTTCCCTTGGCCGATGGTCATATATTTTGGCCGGTGATCTCCCACAACACTCAGGGAGTGGTTCAGAAGCATCCTTAAGACTTGTGCAGTTTTCAGAGGTGCAGAGCAGTGCAAACAGAGGCAACATGTGGCATGATGATGGATTTTCGAGCGAAGCCGTTCGAGCACGCATGCATCCCTCTTCTCGAGGCTATTTTACTGCTTTAGCAGCTTAATTAATTTGTCTAATTAGTTAAGTGTTGTGTAATTGATTAATTAGCTTGTTAGTTAGTTAATTTGCATTATTCTTTCAGTCTCTACCTCGAAAGAGCCAATTATTGTAATAAGTGTGCGTAAGTGTGTGAATGTCTTCCAACCTCACGTCTTTCTCCCTTTTACTTACCTGCTTATGATGGTTAGTTTTAGGATCATTTTCAATTAGCATACCTTATGCTTTGCATGCGTGCATCCATTCATTCATATTGCATGCACCGGACTCGGCGCATCATACTAATTGCATCATATTTCAATTCCAAGTTGAATACATGTATTGAATTTTCGCATCTCACATGCCATCTTAGAATAACCGAGCCTATTTCTAGTTGCATTTTGCATGTGATGCATTAGCCATTGTTAACATGAACTAGGATCATACATTGATTACTAACTAGTTCCTTGTTTTGGCTCGGAGGACACTATAAGTGTTTATGCTTTAGCATCTCGCATGTATGTGGATGTTGCCATGAAAGCAAGCTTTCCATGAGGCTAATTTCTTATATGATATAACTGCCTGGATGCCTGTAGGTGAAGGTTGGGTTGTTTGAATTGAAACAATTCATTAAAATCCGTGATTTAGTCTACTTGCGAGTAGCAAATTTCAAACCATTTCCAAACAGACGGATATGCGATGCTTTGTTCCAAATTAGGCGATCTAGTCTATACTTGTGTGTTGTGCGCATCACGTAGTAAAGATTAGCTAATTAACCGGAATAAGAACGCATGTGTTTTCAAAAACAAGATATCATGCTTAGTACAGGCCGATCTTCGGATCGGGCGAGCTGGGGTGCTCATAGATGACCTTCCCCAATCGTACCCAAGTTCCCAAGCCGAGGCAATTTTGGTGATGACGGACACGTGGCCTTAGGCAACGAGTCAGGGTTTCCTAAATTCTCCAAAAATAAAATATTTAGGTGGCGACTCTGTATCTAGTAAAGCAGTTCATGTTTGGCACTTCTTTCTTAAAAATCAGTCTTCCAAAACGATTTCTCGGATTTGGACTCTTTGGTGATTTATCGGTCTCGCATTGCACTTTGTAGGGTTAGATTCAGAACCGTGACATTTGAGTCCGAACTGTAGTAGCAAAGCCCCCCAGGGCGCGTCTACAATTTCTAGTGACTCTGTTAGGGAGTTAGAGAACTTGATTCGAACTCATGATATCGTGTTTTGTTCACACATATGTGTCTCTTTGCATTGCATTTGCATTGGTGCGCCTAGGACACCATGTTTTCCGTATGCTATTCCTGAACGATTTGTCGGAGGCCCGCTTTGAGAAGCGTGACATAAGACTGACCGGTTGCGGGTTCTGCCACGACGGGAACACCAACCCTGATTTTTACCGGGGCACCCTTTGTGACCATTCGACCTAGCTGTAGACACCCCATTTTTGACCGACCTTAAGACTCAGACGTCATTGACTGAACGCTCAGTGATGGTGCATGTTGTGCTCATTTCGAGATTTCGAAGTTTTAGCTGGGGGCCTTAACTCCGAGCCTCGAAACTTTTTGTGCTTTGACACGGTCCGCGGACCAAGTCTTGTTTTCTCTTCCCGGAGGGAGGGAGAGGTCTTGTAGACCATCTTTCAGTGGTCGTAGGCTACTTTTCGTGGTCGTAGGCCACTGCTCCCGTTTGGAGACTAGTTTTCAATTTTTGAAGCCGTCGGCCGCGCACCTCGGTTCAGGACCACTTAACATTCTCCGTTTGGAACGATTTTTTGGAGCACACCTTGTTTCCTCTGTCTAGAGGGACACTGTGGCCCGGGAGACCACTTTTGTGGTCGCACGCCACTTTCGGTGCTCAACAACCAGTTTTTGAGGCACCCGGCCGCGCGTTTTGCCTCCCGAACTCTCGTTTTGCATCCGTGTTGGTTCTTTTTTGGCATGATCCTTGTTTTCCTTGTTTGGGAGGTGGTACAAGGGTGGGAGACCACCTTTTCTCCTTGGAGACCACTTTTTTCTCCGCCAGCCGATTTTCTTGATCTTTGGGCCACATTTACTGGTCTCCCACCACACCTTTGGCTTGCTTTCAGTGTGGAGACCACCAATATCTTTGGCCGACCACCTTTTTTTCTGGGAGACCACTTGCCCTGGTCGGCCGACCACTTTTTCTAGTCGGCTGGTTTCCTCCTGTTTTGTCAGACTGTGTGGATGCCAGTTGTGCCAGCTAGAAGGCACAAACTGTATCCTCCATACACGTGTATGGAGGATTTGCATCCAAGTTTTTAGCTTCTTGAGGAAGCTTTGGCTTCAAACCTCTATAAGAGAGGCTCTCCCTCTCGTTATACCAGGTTTAGAAAAATTTCCTAAGGCAAGCATATATCTCCCTCTCTATATTCCTCTTTTGTGGCTTGAGAGTGAGTGTTCTTCATACATTTTTCCTACAACCCCTTAGCCAAGCCTCTTAACCTTGGACCTAAGATGCCATAGGACGTCTTTAGGCTTTCGAAAGTTGGTTTTGGTCCAGAGAAGCTGCTGTTTGTTTTGTTCTTCAAGGGTGAGACCTTTAGCTCCTTTAAAGCTTTGTTGTAGTTTGTTTATCTAGCCTTCTTTGCATGCTTTGTTTGGCTTAGTTTTCAACTATAAAAATCTTTATTTTCCAGTGTTTCAAAGGTTTGTTTAAGGACTCTTTAGTGTTGGGGTGGTCCACCTCCCTTTTGTGCCTTATTTTACATTGTTTTGAGCTCTCTCTTTGAGCCTTCGAGATCACCTTTTCTTGACCTTTTAACCACTGAAATCCAGTGGATTTTCAATGGGGGAAATGTGATTTTAATGCCTGAAATGAGAGGGGGTGGTCCCTCCTCCTCTTGTCTTGTTTGTATGCATAGAGGACCTATCAAATGAGCATGTTTCTACACTTCTTTGTGGCTTTGTTTAAGCTTGTTTTGGTGACTTTTGGGACTAGATATAACTCTGTTTTTGGCTGGTTTGATTGTCTCTTGACTGCTTCATGCACTTGTAGTGTAATGCTACTTATTAGCCAAACTTGCTCTATACTTTTGATCATCATTCTAGCATGATTTTGGCCTAACTCCAAGAAGCTTTTACTCATATTTCAGCATGCTTAAGCTCTGTTTGAAGTGTTTTGGGTCGTGTATGCATTGTTGCATATGGTCATGGTTCAATCTAGCTTACTAGCTTTGTATATCGAGTCCACTAGCATGCGTTGCTTGGGCTTTTGGCATGATTTAGCATCATTTCTACCATGATTTCAGTGCATATTCCATGGCCATGCACTCACATTTGTCACTTTTTCCATGCATTGGAAGGTTTATGCTTTAAGCCTTAAGAGTGAGCCATCATGTATGCATGTTTGCCTAAGCTCATGAGCTCCATTTCAGCATATTCTTGACTCTTAATTTGGCATGATTAAGCTCTGTCCAGAGCTGGTTTAGTGGTTTAAGCTTGGTATTGCATGCTTCTTGTGTATTGCTCTTGACTAGCCTTATGATCTAGGCCTTCTAGCATGCCTCATTTGTGTTGTTTGGATGATTTGGCATCATTTAACACTTCATTTTAGAGCATGTGGCATTGTCATATTCTCGTGCATGTCACTCTTTAATCACGCTTAAGAGTTGTGCCTTTATGCGTTGCTTACGAGCCATGAATTGAATGTGCATTTCATGCTCTTTGTGCCTAGGTTTTGTTGAGTTTTGGCCACTGATTTGGGTGTAGCTGAGGCCTATCCATTTTGGTTTAAGGTCATTTTGCATCGAGTATGCCATTATAGTTCATAGCATTGAGTATGCCACGTTGTCACATGATTGATCATTGCATTGTGCATGCCTTGTTCATCTCATCGTGTATGTTAGTTTCTAGGTGCATTGTGTATGCTAAGTGTTGTGTGCATTAAGTATGCCATTGTAGCTTATAGCATTGTGTATGATAGTTGCATGTTTGCATGTTATCCCTTGCATTAGGATTACATGCTAGAGTTGCATTGGTGCATGCCTCGTTTATTGCATTGTGTTTGGGATAGGAGTTAGCCCAAACACAGGAAACAAGAAGCATTTCATACTCGAAGTGATGAAACGTGTCTCGATTCCCAGTCGCCGGCACTCTTGACTACCCATGACGGAGTTGTTGGCTTTAGATGTTTACATGTGCATTCATTTCACATTGAGTTGTGCAATTCGGCTCCTGAGCCATCATGCATCGAAATACGTGATTGGTGGCCCAAGGGTCGAAGACTACACTCCCTTGAGCTTATGCAATGATGGGGAGAGTGGTTGTGCACACATGTGTTGTAAATACTTTGACGTGCCTCTCTCTTTCCTTTTGTTGCAACCAGAAACCAGGAGAGGAAACTGGTCGGCCGACCAGATTTTGTGGCTGGCCGATCACTTTTTCTGGTTTTTCACCACAAAAGTGGTCGGCAGGTGGTCTCCAAGGCCATAGCTGGTCGGCAGCCCTCCTACAGATTCCCAGGGTGGAGTTTCATCTCTCTGGAGCTTTGTGCAAATTTCTAAGATCAATTGCAAACAAAGGCGAGTCGGGGCATCGCTAGGGATTTCCGCGCAAGGCAATTCGAGCATGCATGCATCCTTCATCATCCGAGGCAGGGCTAAGGTAGCCCATTTCACATAGTTTGCATGCTTATTTAATTGTTAATTTAGTTGATTTGTTAACTAGTTAATGTTGTGTAATAACTAGCTGTAGCTTATTATTCATTTCGTTGTGTAATAACTAGTTTAATTAGATTAGCTTAGATTAGCTAGTTGGTTCTGTATTATTCATTCGGACCCTCCGTCGAGAGGGCCAACTGTTGTAATAAGTGTGTGCGTGTGTGATGCATATCTTCCAATCCCATGTCTTTCTCCCTTTTATTTACCAGCTTATGATGGTTAGTCTTAGGGCATGTTTTAATTAGCATCCTTATGTTCGCATGTTTGCATCCATTCATCTGTCTTGCATGCACCGAGCTCGGCGCATCATACTAACTGCATTGTATTTCAATCCCTGTTTGAATACATGTATCAAGTTACATCTCACATGACATTTTAGAATAGCCGAGCCTATTTCTAGTTGTATTTTGTATGTGTTACATTAGCCATCTTAGCATGAACTAGGATCATGCATTGATTACGAACTAGTTTCTGTTTTGGCTCGGAGTACTCGGTAAGTGTTTATGCTTTAGCATCCTTGCATGTGTGTGAGTGACTGCCATGACAGCATGTTTACCATGAGGCTAACTGCTTACGTGATATAACTGCCTGAATGCCTGTGGGTGAAGGTTGGATTACTTAAATTGGAACAATTCATTGATTGCGAGTTTTAAGCCCACTTGAGAGTGGCAAATCACCATGTTTTCTAAGCCCACTTGAGGGTGGCAAAATCTGCATTTTAGCCTATTTGCAAGAAGCAAACCGCTTTCAAAAACAAACATGAGATGTTATGTTCCAACTTAGGTGATCCAGTCTATACTTGTATGCTGTGTGCATCACATAGTAATTCTAGGTTAATAATCGGAATAAGAACACATGTGTTTTCAAAAACAAGATATCATGTTAGTAAAGGCCGATCTTTGATCGGGCGAGCGGGGGTGCTCATTGCCTGACCTTCCCCTCTCGTACCCAAGTTCCCAGGCCGAGGCAACTTTGGTGATGATGGACACGTGGCCTTAGGCACGAGTTAGGGTTTCCTAAATTTCCCAAAAATAAAATATTTAGGTGGCGACTCTATATTTGGCAAAGCAATCCATGTTTGGCACTTCTTTCTAAAAATTAGTTTTTCAAAACGATTTGCCGGATTTGGACTCTTTGGTGATTTATCAATCTCGCATTGCACTTTGCAAGATCATATTAAGAACCGTGACTTTGAGTCCAAACTGTAGTGAAACCCTAGCTCCTGACAAAATAGGATAGGGAAACCTTACCCCAACATAGGGGTGTTTTGGCTCTCATTTGCTTGTTATGTGCTTTTAGAGTGTGCCTCTACAGTAAGTGCATGTAACAGTTTGCAAGTGTGGGTATCAAGCCTGAGGGCATCCGAATTTGGGAATCGGTTTTACCTAAAGGTATCGGTTTACAAGTAGAGCTTTGGGCAGATTTCAGTAAACAGTGTAGTCTTTCAGCTGTGCTAGTATTTGTTCAGGTGAAATCAGGCTGAGATACTGTTTGTTTTCTTCTTTTGCAAGGGTAGTCATGGAACTATAGCTTCAGAAGGCTCCAATATCCCCTGGGTACATTGGATTTGTGCTGATAGACTTTGTTAGGTCAGAGATTCAGTTCAAGGGCAATCAGTGTTACTTCGCCAGAGGCAGGGTAAAAAGGCCAGTCAGGCACAGATCACCAGTTCAACAATCTCCGGACCAGCGGCCATTATCCACCTCATCTGTGTGAAGTTGGGCTGAGATATCTGCTTCCACCTCAGAAAGGAAATACACACCTGTTCAGTCAGATCCACAGTTTTCAGTTAATATGGAGGATATGATGCGTCAACTCCAAGAGACCATGCAGGTCATGCAGCGGGATGCTGCCCGTCAGGCAGAATTTACCGCACGACAGGCCGAGGTTGTGGCTTAAAAGGCGGACTTAATCGCCAGGCTTCAACAGCAGCAGCAACCCCAACAAGCCGGAGCGTCTATTTCGCATCCACCTCCACCCCCACCTACGATTCCAACACTCGGGGAGGCGGCTCACGTCCAGGAAAATACGGACGTTCCGATAGGGCCAGTCCCATTACCAATCCCACCTCAGCTGTCCAAAGCACCGGCTAATCCAGTGGACACGCCGTTTGAATTTGAGGTTGATCCGACCGCCCTGAAGCTCAGCGAGCTTGAAAAGCTATTCAAAAGAGCTCAAAGCGTTAACGCCATTCCGAATATAGAGGATGGTTATACTGACCCAGCGGTGACATTACCGGACCGGTTCAAGATGCCACATATCGACCGCTTCGATGGTTCTGGAGACCCAATGGTGCACCTCCACTAGTTTTCTGATATCCTGAGGCCAATGGGCTTGACCACAGCCTAGAAGCTGTCACTATTCGGCCGAATCATGTCTGGGATAGCCGCAATCTGGTATGCGAAATTGGAGAACTCTGTGAAAAAGAACTGGGAAGACATGGCTGAGGCCTTCATTGCTCAATACTCCTATAACACACAGATCAAGGTCACAACTCGTGATCTTGAAGTCACCCGCCAAGAGGCAAAGGAGAGCTTCTCTGATTTTGTAACCCGTTGGAGGGCCAAGGCCTCGATGATGACCATCAAGCCAGTTGACAAAGACCAGATAAGGATGGTTATGCGCAACCTCCAACCCAGGCTGATGCAAAAGATGATCGTCTTACCCCTTCCCACCTTTGTGGATCTACACGAGATAGGGGTACAGATTGAAGACACAATGAAACATGGTCTGATTGACCACGAAAGGAAGTCACCCAAGAAGGGTTGTTCGAATGTGACCACCAGTGGTGATGCAGCTGCAAGATCTTCTGAAGTTGAAATGGTCACCACCACTCCGAAAACAGCCACCCCCTTTGTTGGTGCATCCAATCCGAACCCTGAACTTCGGACTATCTACCCCGAGGCAAGAGGGTTTTCACCCCACTTTATATGCCTCTGTCTAAAGCTCTAGGGATCCTACTTAGAAAAGGACATCTGAAATCGTTAGAACAACGACCTCTACTTGATCCTCTCCCTCCAAAGCATGACCTGGCTAAGTACTGTACTTTCCATCAACAAACCGGTCATGACACTAACAGTTGCATCCGTCTTCGTCACGAGATACAAAATTTGATTGACAACAAGGTCATCGCCGTACCAGTCTTGCAAAGTCTGTCGGCACTGGATCAGTGAACTTGGGGGATAATGTGATGTGATTGGGGGACGAACCATCTGCGAGCGGCGCTCAGTTTACGCCAGATGTAGTGTATGGCACGCACTGTTTTGAGCATTTTGCGAATGCTAGTTTTTGTGCTTTCTGACTTGGGTATTGGGTCAGTCTTGTTGTTTTGTATTGAGTCAGTCTTTTCATACTGAGTCAGTCGAGTTTGTCTTGTTGTATCGAGTCAGTCCTGTTTTGTTAGAGTCAGGTGATTTCGGGGGTGTTACCTCAGACATCACTCTCTTGTCTTGTGTTTGTCTTTTACACTCTTTTGAGTCTGTTTCTTCTTTTGGAGCTAGTTACACCAGAATATCTAAATGAAACAGTAGCAATTTTCATGCTTTTGCGTTTGTTTCTGCCTTAAGCCAGTTGTGCCAGAAATCTGAATGAAACGGCAGTGCTTTTCACTTACTTTTCTGTGCCTTCTAAATCATTGCATTGACCAAAGTTTTTCAAAACTTTTTGAACAGTATGATGAAAACAAAGAGGAAGAAATTCCTCGGGATTTGTAAAAATTTGATCAATTAAGAGAAAAAAAGGCGTGCTAAGCCCTTAATGAATGAAATCATGCTTGTTAATATGAGTACTGAGAAGGATCCGGGCTTGATCTAGATTGGTTTTACACTGTCTTTAGCACGAGTGACTAGTTGTTTTCTTAAAAGATTTCAAAAATGTTTTGCGCCGTCCTGCGAAGACCTGTGTGGAATCGCTCTTGAGATTTTACAGCCTAAGATCGCTCTCAGCCTCGAGACTTAACCCCTTTGCTTTCAAACCTTGAACGTTAATTCAGAATGTTCAACAGTCAACCGCAATGTGAGGCCTGTGTGGCCATATTTGAAGCAGTCCTTGAATTAGCGGCAACAAAGTCAGTTCAAGAAGATCAAACGCCGTCAAAAGAAGTTTGCAAAGCTAGTTAGAAGCACCCCTCAAACTAGGGGCAAGGATGTCCGATGTGCTCGAAGAATCAATAATCGGGACATTTCTCAAAGCCAATAAAGATAGGCAGGAATGCCAAATCCTAGAAGGAAAGACAGAAGAAAATATTGTTGAAGGACAACTGAGTTCCTATCCACAACATTGAGGACAATTCAACCCCCATTGGATGGACCTACATCGTCAGCAAACAGCAGTCATTCTCCTGGATTCAGATGACTTCAGGATCTCAAAACCATTTGACATGGACAAAGCTACACTTTTACCCTTGAGAGGCTCGCTAGGCCGAAAACCCGGAAGGGCGACCCAGGCAAAAGTTAGAGCAAGAAAAAGAAGAGAAAAAAAAGAAAAAATATGAAGTTTGAAAAACAAGAAAAAAGAAATGAAAAGAAAAGATGAAAAAAAAATAAAACAAATGAAAAGAAAAGAAAAACAAAGCTCGCAAGGTTGAAAACCCGGAAGGGCAGCCTTGGCAAAAGTTAGAGTGCAAAAGGAGAGGTTAATACCCGAGTGTACCTTAACCGGAACTATGTCAGGCTTGATTCCCATGTTTGGGATACGTAGGCAACTTCATTTCCGAAGTCCAGCCATAAACACTTCCAAAACGACTGTGTCCATGTATTGGTTTTGATCATCTTTACCTTCTCTGTATCCAAGAGTTTGGTTGTGACCTTCATTATGAGGACTAGTTACAATGTGCTGCAGTACCATTCAGACAAGGGGCAACTCTCTGTTGCCATACAATGTGTTGCGGTGCTATTCAAACAAGGGGCAACTTTCCGTTGCATACAGTGCCATTTAGACAAGGGACAATTTTCCTTCAAAATCTAAGGCTGTGCATCTCAAGAGTAAATTCTGTGCTCGTCGAGCAGCAGCCGTTTGAAAAAACAGTTTTTGAGAATTTTTACTGAGGTTGATTAATTTTCTCAAAAATTTATTCCATTTTTTCCAAAATTGAACCATTTCTTGGACCCAAAAAGGAAAATTTTCAGTGCTCATAGCCTAACTTGCATGTTTTCAAATCAGAAAATCGAACAAGTGTGTTAATCTAACTCTCATATTGATCAAAATTGTTTTTAGAAGAAAGCCAAAACAAAAAAATTGTCAAAATGATGAACTAGGAGCACAGTTGAGTCAAGTGTTCTGTCTTTTCCCCATTGTCAACATACTTGCCAAGAAGGGCGTCATACCTGCCAGAAAGGGCACAACTGAAGATAACAACAAAGGGCTGAAAGCTCTCTCATCCTCCAAGCAGTGAGGCATCATGCTAAGTGCGAAGCACGAAATAGAATGGACTAGGATATTCCACTCCCTCATCCAGGGCATCGACTAGACGTCACCAGAGGAAATAGCTGCGAGCTGAATATGCTGGGCATAAGTCCATAACCTTCAATTTATCCATCAACCACCCAGGGGAGGGATTAAAAATGAGAGATTGAAGAATAGGGAGCTGTGCGTTGAGAGAAAAGGTAAGAAAAGGGCTTTTTCAGAAAAAACAGAGCCTGAGGGCCGAGTGATGTGAGAGTCATAAATGAGAAAGGGTGGGAACCAATACCCGAAAAAAAAACTGGCTCCTCGCGAACTGAGAGGTCTCTTGCCTTTGTAATACGTCTGAGTGTCATGTTTATCGTTTTGTTTGTCTCGATTCTTGTTTTGGGTTGTTTCGAGTGTTACTCGATGTATTTAGGTTGTTTACCTTTTGTTTGTCTTTTTTGAGTCATTTTGACTGTGGTCAGCGGTACACTCAATACCCGGTTGAGAACCCTTTTCTCATTACAATTTCAAAATTGAATCGTTTTGTGCTCAGAGTGCTGTGCCATTCTCCACATTTGTGTAAAACAGAATTCGTTCTTTCATAAAATCGCACGGTTCAACCCTGGTCATCTTAGAGCAGTAGAATCAGGACCTATCTGAAGCTGTAGGTTCCAGATTGCAAAGCAAAAGAAAAGAGGGAAAATTCCCAGCACTTGAGTTTGTTTCGACTCCTACAAGTTCCGTCTTTCCATCCCGTGTGTTCAAAATGAACCGAGCACTGTGTTATGAGCTGTGTGTTCAGAGTGAGCAGTGTGCTGTACGAGCTATATGCCGAATAAACAAAGTACTGTGTTATGGGCTGTGTGTTCAGAATGAGCTATGTGTTTAGAGAAACAGAGTACTGTGTTATGGGCTGTGTGTTCAGAATGAGCAGTGTTTAGAATGGGTTGTGTGTTCAGAATGAGCAGTGTTTAGAATGGGCCGTGTGTTCAGAGAAACAGAGTACTGTGTTATGGGTTGTGTGTTCAGAATGAGCAGTGTGCTGTACGAACTGTGTGTTCAAAGTGAATCGAATACTGTGTTGACTGTTTCAGTATTAGAATAACGATTACAAGTGCTCTCCCTTGAGTACCAATCCCTGCTAGAGGCATCTTGGTTGTGTTTGCAATGCGTTCCTCGGAGATCAATTGCGATGGTGGAAACTAGAGTTCGAATGGTTATTGCCTAGAACACAAAGGTTTGGAATTTCCGAAACTAAAGTCTGGTTTGAATACCCAGGGGTATATCCCCGGCTTGAAGTCTGCATGGAAGCCCCATAGGTCGAGGTAGCGCGTATGCATCTCGATTCTGGATACTGATCCAACCTAGTCTGTCACCCCGTTGAAGAATAGGGAAAGTTGTGAGTATAAACAGGAAGAAAAGCGGCATCCGTGGTTTCCCCAGCTGATGTTGCTCCTTGTCAGCATCTCAGCACCTTTGTACTGTAAGTTAAAGATAAGTGTTTGAGGAACACGAGGGGGGGATCCCCATCAGAGTAGAGTGGTTTATCACCACTCACCCCGTGAGGTGCTTGCGGGGGCGCCGCTTTGTTTGTTTATTGCATTCCTTAAACATCATGCATTGCATTGCATTTTTACCAATCTTGTTTCTTTCCCATTCTTGCATAGTATTGTATGTACTGTTCATTCAGGGACGTTCTGGTTCAATTTAACTGGTACCTTTCACCTCTCACATTTGGTATGTGTTTGGACCTATCTTTCTCCTCCCGCGTTTGACACGCGTTTGGACGACTGCACTTTCTTGCACAGTCCCTTCCTCTCCTCTCTTGCGTGTGATACGCTGAGAGGTTCTCCTTCATTCCAATACACCGGGATACGTCCTTATGTTTTTCTTTCTTTCCGAGACACCGAGATACGTCCCTATGTTTCACTTTCTCATTCCAAAACACCGGGATACATCCCTATGTTTTTCCTTCATTCCGAAACATCGAGATACGTCCCTATGTTTCTCTCTTTTCGGTTAAGAGCATTTGAAATACGTTCCAATGCTTGAGCCATTCCGAAACACCGGGATACGTCCCTATGTTTCTCCTTCATTCTGAAACACCGGGATACATCCCTATGTTTCTCCCTTTTTAGTTAAGAGCATTTGGAATACGTTCCAATGCTTGAGCCATTTTGAAACACCGGTATACGCCCCTATGTTTCTCCTTCTTTTTTCGAAACACCGGGATATGTCCCTGTGCTTCTCCCTCTTTTTCTGAAACACCGGGATACGTCCCTATCTTTCTTCTCCTTTTTCGAAACACCGGGATACGTCCCTATGTTTCTCCTTCTTATTCTGAAACACCGGGATATGTCCCTATGTTTCTCCCTCTTTGGTTAAGAGCATTTGGAATACGTTCCAATGCTTATACCTTTCTGAAACACCGGGATATGTCCCTATGTTTCTCCCTCTTTGGTTAAGAGCATTTGGAATATGTTCCAATGCTTATACCTTTTCGAAACACCGGGATACGTCCCTATGTTTCTTCCCCTTTTCCAAAACACCGGGATACATCCCTATGTTTCTTCTACCTTTCCAAAACACCGGGATATGTCCCTATGTTTCTCCCTCTTTGGTTAAGAGCATTTGGAATATGTTCCAATGCTTATACCTTTCCGAAACACCGGGATATGTCCCTATGTTTCTCCCTCTTTGGTTAAGAGTATTTAGAATACGTTCCAATGCTTATACCTTTCCGAAACACCGGGATATGTCCTTATGTTTCCCCTTCTTTGGTTAAGAGCATTTGGAATACGTTCCAATGCATATACCTTTCCGAAACACCAGGATATGTCCCTGTGTTTCTCCCTCTTTGGTTAAGAGCATTTGGAACATGTTCCAATGTTTATGCCACTCTCTTTCCTTCCGCGTGCAGTGCGTCGGGATCTTGTTTGAGACCTCGGGTGTCCCCAGCGGCCGCTCTTAGTCTTCTCCGCGTGAGACGCAGTGAGAATTGTATAATTTTCTTACATCCTTTCTGCATGAGATGTAGTTTGGTTCGTGTTTACCTGCTTGCATAGCATTCGCTTAAAACGTTGCATTTACTTTGCATAATTGTTTCGTTACAGCTCTCTTTGCATGATAATAAGTTATGCTCTTGCATATTGCATATCATTTTGCATCTCGCCCCTGAACTACGCTGGTTTGATTCCTTGCAAAAAGATACGTTGGCAACCTGCGGGCGCAACCATTTATTTATCTGTATTTTGTTTCTTTGTCCAAGTCTTCGGCCTTGTCAAAAATGGGTCGTCTCTGGGCTTTGACATTCACTCCCGTCGTTTCATGACTTTCGAGCTCTGTCAAAGAGGGGCAATTGTAGACACCCCATTTTTGACCGACCTCCAGACTTGGGCGTTACTGATGTTTTCTTTGGTGAAAGTTGTGTAGTGCAAAGGGCCGATTTCTTTGGCAAGGAGAGTCAAATCCCAACCATACACCCCATTTTGGACCAAAGCTATTTTGAATGGTTTTTAGACCTTAAAACCCTCTCTTTCAAGACATTTTTGAAATAAAGTTTCTACGATGTTCCGAGGCTCGCTTTTTGTCAAATGTTGCACTTTTCGGTAAACCGAACAAGAACAAAGTGGAAATGAATGAAAGAGAGTTGAAATATTTAAAAATCTTTCAAAACACCTTGTTTAGGGGTTTGGAGTTGATGAAAAGAGGAGAAGAGGGAAGAAACCTAGCTGAGGAAGAAGTTGGGTATGAATCGCTAAGAGAGAGTCAAACGGTCCTTGCTAAATTAGGCTTATCTGTCTATGCACTTGGAGTTAAGCTATGAGGCCACCACTGTTGGAAAGGAGACTTCCGGGGCTTCATTTTTCACTCAAGAATATCCTAAAGCCGAGTCCGGATGGGGGAGATATGATTGGTTGAAGTTGGGCATCATTCCGGTTGGACCAAAACTGAGTGGCTTCACCAAAAGTGGCATAACTTTTTACACAGTTGGAATTTTGATGCAAGGCTGCATCATTGGAAAACTTACTTCCGGGGCTTCAATTTGGACACAAGAATGACCTGAAAAGGAGTTCATATGAAGGAGTTATACCCATTTAAAGTTGGACCTGCATACCAGAATTTCTTGTCGGCCACAAATATGTGCTGTCGGCCACAAAAGTAGCAGATCGGCCAAAAAAAGTAGCAGATCGGCCATCACAAGTATCAGACCGGCACTAAAGATGGCCGATCGGCCAAAATTGACCCAAATTCATTTTTTTTGAAGATATTTCATCTCCGGCTGTTTCCAGCATGCTCCAGCTATCCCAAATCAGATATTTTTGACCAAACTCTTGGCTTTTGCTATATGTAGAGCCAAATATCTCATTTCTAAGATATAGAACTTCTTGAGCAAGTTTGAGAGCCTCTCTCTCTAAAAACTCCTCTCTCTTTAGAATTTTCAGACCTAAGTCTCTGCCTCTCTCTCTTAAGCCTCTCTCTCTCTTAAGCATTTCTCTCTTGCCCCTTTTGTGCATAGAAGTGCATAGAGGTAAAGAAATACAACTCCTTTGCCTAGGCATCCTTCATCAAAGTTGCATATCCATGGGCTGAGGTCTCTTGGAACTGGTTTTTAGGCTGATAGATGGTCATTTGAGCCAAGAAAGAGGCCCTTTTGCTGCTGTGCTACAAGGGTAAGCAGCTCTCCTCTTTTGTGTTTGTTTTGCACACTTACTTCACCACCTTTGCACACTACTTTTGGGCTGTTTTTTGGGGTGGTGTTGAACTACAAAAACCTCTATTTTTTTCCTCTTTTTTTCAGTCCTGAAAGTCTTGGTTTGTGCCTTGGTTGGCTAGGGAGTTGTCCTCCCTTTTGCTTCTTGGCTTGTAAGGCCTTATGAGCTAACTTTCAAACTTTTCAAACAACATCCTTTTGGCCTTAAAACCACTGAATTCCAGAGGAATTTCAGTGGTAGAAAACTTGTTTTGAGGCTCAAAATAGGAGGGGGTTGTCCCCCCTCCTCTTCTCTTGTTTGCTTGTATTGATGGCCCTCTAAAAAGCATGTGTTTCTACCATTTTGAGGCTTAGTTCAGGCACTTTTTGTGACTTTTAGGATCTTCCTTAACTCTATCCATGGCTGGTTTGGTCACCATTTGCATGCTTGAGGAATTCCTTCCTCTTCGTTTTCATTAAAATTCTAAAAATCTTGGGCAATGCAATAAGCAAGCGACATAAAGAAATACTCAAAATCAGCAATGTTCTCATTCATAAGGTCTAACTCATCCAGTTCTTCAGTTACAACCGACTCAAAATAAAAAGAAAAAGAGGACCTGGACAAGACCTTACCATCCACGTTATCACTCCCAGGAATACCAGACTCAGACTCAAAAGAACCGGAATCTGATTCCAACTCCACGGACTCTGTGGAATCAGATTCTGGCTCATCACTTGACTCAAAACTAGACATGTAGCCCATTTCCAGCTGCCAGACAAGAGATGGTGCTTCAGATGCATCCAAAATGCTGCTGGATAGATTCACACCCGGTTAATCCTCGATCATGGAAATGGTAAGATTATCCCTCAAGCTCTCTTAGTCAGCTGGAGGATCTATAAGGAGACATGCCAATATTGCCCTTACTCGAAGCTCGTTGTTGTCTGAGTCACTTTCCATGCTCTTTTCAACTTCAGTACTTGGCTCAGCCTTTTCCTCGACATCTCTATCTTGCAACTGCAAGTCAAAGAAGATTTCGAAGCTGGGGACACGCTACTTCACAGAATTCAACCAGGGCTTAGGAAAGCCGCAAAATGGAAGTCTTCACCTTCCCGAACAAAGTGGCCATTCAAAGTTCCCCAGATCGGCATGTGAACGAGCTCATAGCATTTCCTGACCTGCTTGGCTCTAGCTCTGCCTGCCATATCTTCTCTTTTCAAAACCCAATCTTCTTTGGTAGGCATATAACCAAGACCAAAGGCATGTGGATTATGCGATACATTGGCCAATACTATGACAACTTTCCGGCCACTTCTTCCAAGCCCCATTCCTAGCACATGTTACAGCTTGTTCATGAAATAGATTGATTGGGTGCTGACATATATGCCCTCATTTGCTGCCAAGATAGTTTCCACTACTCAGGCCTCAGCCACCGTAAACCCTAAGAGGAAAACATCCTCCTTGCCATTAATGATCTACAATACAGGTGTAACTACCTCTAGTGGAGGATGTATGGATGAATTCCTGAAGACAATCGCCACTCCCTTCTCGTGAGGGTATTTCAGCATTTGGTGGAGAGTAGAGGAGACTGCTTTCACTAGATGCAACCAAGGTCTTCCTAGCAATAAATTAAAGGTGGCCGACACATCTAGAACATGGAACTCAACATCCTGTTGAGCTGGGCCCACTTGAACTCTGATTTATGCCGTACCCATAACCTCCCTGCTGGTATTATCATATGCCCTGATCACTTGGGTTGTAGGCACGAAATCTACTGGTTTAAGGTCGATGGCATAAGCTGTGCAAGAAGGACAAACGTTGATAGCTGAGCCAATGTCGACCAACATTACAGATATCCACTTTGCTCTACACTCAACAGAGATGTACAAGGGTTTGTTGTGTGCTGAGCCTTGACCTTGTCCATCGCTGATAGTACAGCCTGTCGATGCACTCATGAACAGACCCCAGTTTGAAATGACGGCTTGGATTTTCTTCAATTGTTTCAACATTGCCTCTTCTTCCAACTGCTACTCTTTCTGTTTCTTAACCTCTCTATCTTTCCCAAAGGCCTCAGCTTGGTCTAAGTGCGATGGCTTGAAGTACCGCCCGCTTCTGGTCATGTGATTAATCTCTTCCACGTACCATGCATTATCTGGCAGACATCCACCTTAGTCTTCATCGGTGTGGGCCAAATGTAAATCATCGTCTTCCCACCACAGTCTTTCAGCTGCCGACAAATATTTGTCTGGCTCCGTTCGGATCAATTTCTTATCACAAGTATCCCTCGCAAGGTGTTAAGGTATTACAGCTTTCTGGTTGACTTTAGCCATTTCTCTTGCAAACTGTTTCAACGCAGCGTCCTGTTCTCTATTCGCAATACTCGTGATGCCCAGTTCCTGAGTTATATTTTATATGTTGGTGTTCTCTGGCAGTTTTTCCCTTTCATCGGTCATTCCGGCCATTGCAGCAATTCTTGCTCCTTTTTCCTCTGGTTTTGTGTCAATTCTTTTCCTCTATGTCAGGTTCATCACTAAGCCATCCAGAGTTTTCCATTGATCCATTCAAATCAAACCAATCAATCTGCACATGTCCTTAATCATGTTCATCAAAGAACTACAGGTTGTTTAGGTCCTCCTCAAGCTCCGCTAAATCATCCAATCCTTGGCTCAGGCCATCCTCCCTGACCACATTAACCCCTACTGCTATTAGCAATACCACTTCTGGCTTGGCTTGATCAACTGGCACTGTAATGACTCACATTCTAATTCATATCAGATTGGTATTGATGGATTGGCAAGTGAACTTTAAATCTTATAATTGAGGATTCTTGGGTGATGTTTGGAACCTTGATTGAAGCCTTAACAAAGTGTTTAGGCAAGATTAGATCAAAAACTCCAAATTTGAGTTTTTGTCTTTGACTAGCCTTCACTCTTTTACCCTTTTTTTTTTAGATACTTTGAATTTGGATGTGAGGCTAGAACCATTGGAAAGCTTGTTTCCAGTGCTTCGATTTGGACACAAGAACGACCTAAAACAAAGTCCGAATGAGAGAGTTATACTTGTTTGAATTCTTAGTGCCTCTGTTGGAAAATAGGGTCGACACCAGTATGGGAAAGGTCGACCCTTTTTTGTTGGAGAATTTTTTTTGTTGGTTGCTAAAAAATAGGGTCAACTCCCTCTTGTCTAAGGGTCGACCCCCCCTTGCTTGTGCCAGATTGTCTTTTCCACCTAAAGGGTCGACCCTCTTGCCCGAAAGGTCGCCCCTTGCCCGAAGGGTCGACCCCTGCGTGTTCTTTTTTTCAAATTTTTGGGTTCAAATAGGCCCTACCTTTAGGGGGTTTGGGGCCTATTATTTTGTTGACCTTAGGGCTACTTCTCTACTACTATAAATAGGCTCCAAACATGGTTTCATTTCACTTTTCTCCTCCTTCCTCTCTCTTAAATCGTGAGCCTCTTTCATCTCTCTCTAACCTAACTTTTTCCCACTTAGATTGCTAGATCTACTCATCTAAAAGCATCTTCTCACCTAGGCCCTTTAAGGAAGGTTGTAGAGCGCACCAAGGGCTTTCAATCCATCCAAGTGGACCGTGTTTTCATTGAAGTCAAAACTTTGGGTTTCTCTGTCTCATTGCTTAAGGTAGGGATTTTCCTTGCTTCTCTTCAATAATATCTTGTGGATGGATGTGTGATAATTTACATTGCATAAAACCCTCATTTTGAGGAGATTTTTATAAAAGACATGTGAAGGAAGCTAGGGTTTTTAATTTATGGAAGTTGAATTGATGATGTAAGTGAAATATAAAGTGTTTGGGTTATGAGAATGTGGTTTTGTGTCAAATAGTAAAAAGCCCTAATTTATGTTTAACCCTAGTTATGAAATCTATATTGGGAATGAAGAAAGCTTCAATTGACATTCGATTTATGAAATTAAGTTTATATTTTGTAGAGATGAGAATAGATAATGATGAATAATGGTTGGAAAATAATTATTGTATAGAAAGATTATTTTGAAGAAATTAGGATGAGTAATTAAATCAATTAATTGGGGATAATTTATGATGATTATTGTGTTATGAAATTTAGTATGAAGATTTGATAATTTTGTGGAAAAGTTAAAAGAGCATTGAAATATAAGAATTGAGAATGCTTCTAAAAATGCGCCAAATGCTCTTAGTGGACGTGTTATTGGATGAGTTTTGTGATAAAAATAATGAATGTTATTATTGGTTTTGTTGGGATTATAACAACAAATGACTTGATGAATACTAGAGAATGGTGGAAAATAATGAGTACGTGTTCTTAAGCTAATAAGTAATGGAAATGATGAATGAATGTGTTGGCTTTGCCCACAATTCATAATAAGCAATGACTTAAGAACTTTATGGATTGTAATGTTGTCTTGAGGTTCGTTTCCCCCTGTATTTAAGCCGGCAAAGCGTGGCGCTTAATAAAGGCTCCACCTTCCTTTCGGAGTAGCGCCCGGTGAAGCATGTGGGTTGATGAAATGTGTAAATGTTCTGCGTTCTTTCCGGCTTTTGACCGGTAAAGCATGAGGTTCCGCGTTCCTTTCGACTTGTGATCAGTAAAGCATGTGGTTCCGCATCCATTCCGGCTTGTGACCAGTAAAGTGTGTGGTATGATGTTAAGGCTTGGTAATGGGGCTAGTGTCCAATTTGGATTGTATGGAATGATTATAACGAGATTTGTACTTGTGTTTGAGATAATGGAAAGTGAATAATCTCGATTAGGTAAAGTCGAATACATGGAATTGCATGGGTTCTTTTTATGTGGATTATAATGGGTTATGATGTGTTGTAATATGTTGGAAAATGACTCGTGGATATGTTTATACTTTTAGGTAAAGTTAACAAGAGATTCTTGAAAAGACCTTTTTTAAAAAATATATATTTGACTGATACAGAAACAAATGAAAGGGTTTTTCTTTGAAAAGTTTTCATGAATTTCTTTATGAGAATGGTATTACCTATAAGTATTTTAATTTGTGTATGAAAAGAACACGACGAATTTATGTTATATCACTCTTTAGCATTTCATGATCACATGTATCTAGGGACCTTATTGTTTAGAATCATGGAAGATTCCTACTGGACTTCGTGTTCATCCCAATTATTTTAACCATTTTTTAGGAACAAAGTTTGCAACGCCGGATTGAGGATTGAAGACTTTATTTTCTATTATTTCGTCATAGTGTAAATGGGAGTTGCTTGTTGTAAATGAGAGATTCATGTTTATTTAAATGTGAATTTTGTACATCTATTATTGTTGTATTATTCGAGAGAGAACAATGTTATTGTTGTTACCCCATGTAATGGGTGTTTGTAATAATAATTGCAGTTAATAAAATGGTCTTGTATTAAAGGTTTTGGTTATAATTTTGGGTAATAAAAATTGGGGCGTGACAGGCATAATGTAGCAGCACAGATTGTACACACCCTCAAACAAGTCCTCAGAGCATTCAGGCAATGGACTCGTAATCTCCTTTGAGGCCAGCCTCTCATCTTCTGCCACTGTCAGCACTATGGTTTCTGGTTGAAGTGTGGATGTGTCCATCATGCACAAGTCTGTGCTTTCAGGAATGAACACCGCTGGTCTGGGTAGGTAGGAAGGGGTAATATATACACTAGGGTCGTACGGGATGGCCAATATATGGATTAAGTTTAGGTTCCGAGTAGGGGGAACTTGATTGTGGGATGGGAGAGGATTTGTAGTTATATTTGGTTTCTGGGGAGGTGCGATCACCTTGTTGTCAATCAGATCTTGAATCACATGACGCAACCTGAAGCATTGGTCGGTGCCGTGATCATGCTGCTGGTGAAATACACAGTACTTGGTTGGGTTATGTTTAGGCGGGAGAGGATCGGGTAATGGGCGAGGCTCTAATGGGTTGATATGCCCCTTTTTGATCAACACCTTCATAGCTTGCGATAAAGGCATGTAGAGTGGGGTAAAGACCCTCTGGGATCAGGCAAGGTAGTTTGAGGTTTGTGGAGTTGTATTGGCAAAGGGATTGGCAGTCTTAGTTGTGGTGCTGACAACGCTCACATCCAAAGGCCGTGTGGCTGTGCTACCGCTGGTGGTTGCATTGTAACTGCGCACAAAAGGCCTCCAGGCCCGCTCTTCCTCATCAGTTATGAGCCCTTGTTTCACAGCGTCTTTAATCTGAACCCCTATCTCACGGAGCTGGGTAAATATGAACAAAGGTAGGATGATCATCTTCTGTAACAACTTGTCGTGCAAATTACAGACTATCATCCTCATCTGATCTTTCTCAAAAGGTCGTGTGGTCGTCATCGAAGCCTTGGCCCTCCATCTCATTACAAAATCTGAGAAGCCCTCCTTTGGCTCCTGACATGTTGCCTCAAGATCACATGTTGTGACCTCGATTTGTGTGTTGTACGAGTACTGTGCGATGAAGGCCTCAGCCTCTGCTTAATAGAATCCTCGAGCTTCGCATACCAGATAGCTGTTTTTCCCGAGATAGTCTGGCCAAAAAGTGAGAGCTTCTGTAGTCTGGTCAGGCCCATCGACCGTAAAATGTCTGAAAACAATCGAAGATGAACCATGGGGTCTCTAGAGCCATCGAACCAATCGATGTGTGACATTTTGAACCGGTCTAGCAATGTCACTATAGCGTCGGTATACCCATCTTCTATATTGGGAATAGAGTTAATGCCCTGTGATTTTTTGAGGAGCTTCTCTAACTTGTTAACTTCAAGCGCGGTCTGGTCAACTTCAAACTCAACCGGAGGCTCGGTGTTATACACAGGTGCTTTAGAGGCCTGTGGAGGGATCAGCTCTACCGGATTGCCCTGATTCTCTTGAACATTGGCAGTGGCTATAGATATTGGGATACCCAAAGGAGGTGTATGAGAAGCAGAAGCCGCTGTCTACTGTGGTTGTTGTTGCTGCAGCCTGTTTATTACTTCGGCTTGACATGTTGTAACCTCGGCCTGGCGAGCAGCGTCTTGCTGCATGGTTTCAACTGTTTGCTAAAGGTGGTGAATTAGGTCCTCCAAGCTAACTGGGAGATATTGTGCCATTGAAATTGGCAAGTGATCACATGCTGGACTAGATGTAGAAGATTGAACCTGGCTAGATGCAGGTGATTGTTAGACTAGTGAAATGTGCCTAACTCTTCTCCGTCTAGTAACCCGGGGGAGCGAAGCAAAAACGTCCTGTCCTCTAACAAGATCTCCAGATCTATAAAGCCTCCTGACACGGGTCCAGAGCATTTGGGGGATATCCAAACTGTCCGAAGATGTTATGATAAACTACCTAGCAAAAAGAAATAAAGCAAAAGAAAGCAGTAATCAGAAGTCATCTGGACCCGTGTCAGGAGGCTATACAGATTTGGAGATCTTGTTAGGGCACAACCTATGTTTGTTTTACTCCCACCGATTGCTAGACGGAGAAGAGTTAGGCACAATTCACCAATCCAGCAATCATCTACATCTAGTCAAGCTCAATCCTCTATATCCAGTCCAGTAAGAAATTACTCACCAATTCTGATGGCACAGTATCCCCTGCTTAATATGGAGGACCTAATCTACCACCTTCAACAAACAGTTGAAACCATGCAGCAAGACATTACTCATCAGGCCGAGGTTACAGCACGTCAGGCTGAGGTCATAAATAGGCTGCAACAACAGCAGCCATAGCCGGCCACAGCTTCTGCTTCTCATGCACCTCCTATGGGTATCCCAATACCCGGAGCCATTGCTCACACTGCCAATGTCCAGGAGAATCTGGGCAATCCGGTAGACCCGATCCCACCACAAGCCTCCAAAGCGCCTGTGTATCAAACCGAGCCTCCGTTTGAATTTGAAGTTGACCCGACTGTATTTAAGGTCAACAAGTTGGAGCAACTCTTCAAGCGAACACAGGGTGTTAACTCAATCCCTGACATCGAAGATGGATATACCGACTCTGCAGTGACATTGCCAAATCTGTTCAAAATGCCACACATCAACCAATTCGATGGCTTTGGAGACCCTATGGTTCATCTACGGCTGTTCTCCGACATCTTAAGGCAGATGGGCCTCACCAGATTACAAAAGCTATCTCTCTTCGGCAGAAACTTGTCAGGAATAGCAGCTATCTGGTATGCAAAGTTTTAGGATTCTGTGAAGAAGAACTAAAAGGAAATGGCCGAAGCCTTCATTGTACAGTACTCATACAACACATAAATTGAGGTCACAACCCGTGATCTTGAGGCAACGCGCTAGGAGCCAAAGTTGGGCTTCTCAGACTTCATGACAAGATGGAGGCCAAGGCTTCGATGATGACTACTAGGCCGTTAGAGAAAGATCAGATAAGGATGGTAGTCCGAAATCTGCACAGGAAATTATTGCAGAAGATGATCATCCTACCTTGGTTCATATTCATCGGGTTCAATGAGATCAGAGTTCAGATTGAAGATGCCATGAAACGAGGGCTTATAACTGATGAAAGAGAGCAGGTCACGAGGCCTTTTGTGCACAATTCCAATGCAACCACCAGTGGTAGCGCAGCTACACGACCATCTGATGTGAATGTTGTCACCACCATAGCCAAGACCGCCAATCCCTTTGCCGGCACAACTTCACAAACTTCAAACAATCCGGTTCCCCACTCTATATGCCTTTATCCCAAGCAATGAAGGTGCTAATCAAAAAGGGGCACCTCAAGCCGTTAGAGCCTCGCCCCCTACCTGATCTCCTTCCACCTAAACACAACCAAGCCAAGTACTCTACTTTTTACCAACAGCACAGTCACGACCCCAACCAATGCTTCAGGCTGCGTCATGAGATTCAAGATCTCATAGACAACAAGGTGATAGCGTCACCCCAGAAACCAAATGTCACTACAAACCCTCTCCCACCCTACAATCAAGTACCCTCACCCCGAAATGTAAACCTAATCCGTACACTGGCCATCCCCTACAACCCCACTGTATATATCATCCCTTCCCACCTACCCAGACTGATGGTGTTCATTCCTGAAAGCACAGATTTGTGCATGATGGACACGTCTAAACCCATAGTGCTGACAGTGGTAGAAGAAGGGAAGCTGGCCTTAGAGGAAAGTATGAGTTTGTTGCCTGAGTGCTCTAAGGATTTGACTGATGGGGAGTATGATCCATGCCACTACATTGTACCAGTTCATAAAGCCAAGCCCGAAGTGGTATTGCCGACAGCAGTGGAGGTCAATGTGGTTCAGGATGATGGCCCAAGCCAAGGTTTGAATGATCTGGCGGAGCTAGAGGAGGATTTAGACAATTTACAATTCTTTGACGAATAAGATCAAGCAAACATACAGATTAACTAGTTTGATTTGAATGAGTCGACGGACAACTCTGGGTGGTTGAGTGACGAACCTAACAGGGAAAAGGGAACTGAAACAAAACCGGAGGAAAAGGGAGCAAGAATAGCTGCATGGCCGAAATGACTGATGAAAATGGGAAATTGCAAGAGAGCACCGACATCGAGAATTTAGCTCAAGAATCGGGCAAGAATCGGGCACTGTGAGTACCATGGACGCCGAACAAGAAGCTACACTAAAACAGTTTGCGCAAGAAAGGGATCAAGACACCCAGAAAGCTGAAAAAGCCCAACACACTGCGAGGGATATTTCTGATGTAAGAATGATCAGAACGGAGCCAAACAATTATTTTTCGATTGCCGAAGGTGTATGGTGGTGTAGACACCCCATTTTTGACCGTCCTCAAGACTTGGACGTCACCATTTGAACACTCAGTGATCATCCATGTTCGTGTTCGTCTTGAGTTCTCGGAGGTCTCGGCCACGCGCCTTGCCTCAAGGCCTCTCGACTTGCCTGTTCTGTGTTTGGTTTTGCACCAAACACTTGTGTTTTGCTTTTGAGGAGCAGGGAATGGCTTGTTGGCCATCCCCACATCTCACCGGCCATTGTTTTGTTGCCATCGGCCAAATGTTTGGTTGATCGACCATTTATTTGGTCAATTTGGCATTTTTGAGTGGCCAACCAATGTGCATCTGCTTTTCGCAGATATTTTGTGCCAGCTGTTCTAGCTGGCACCCACTTTGCACCCTTTCCATACATGTGTATGGAGGGATTTCACTCTTGCTTAGCTTGTTTTGTAAGCTTTGCAAGAGTGATCCTCTATAAAGGAAGGCCTTCTCCTCCCTCCTTAAGGGTTAGAAGGTTGAGTTCCAGAGCTCTAGATTAGGGTTAGCATGGTTGTATCTATTCTATCTCTATATCTCCCTCTCTTTCATATTGTGTGTGTATTAAGGTGTTTTGTTCATAGTTTTGCACACAAACACCTAGAGTTACACTTTCCTTTGGCTACTGAGGTACTAAGGAGTGATTTTTAGAGTTCTTAGGTTGATATAAGCTTGGAGAAGGGGCTGGAGTGGTCCTTGTGAAGATGGTCTTCAAGGGTAAGAACTTTACCCCTTTATTCTCCATTTTTGCATAGGCTTTTAGCCATCCTTGCATCTATTTTTAAGCTTAACTTATAACATATAAAAGTTCTAATTTTAAGTGCTTAAAATAGTTGTTTAAGGTTGTTTCGGTGTTTGGGGTTGTTTGACCCCTCTTAGGCCTTGTTTGGCCCCCATTTTGTGCTATTTTGGTGAGCTCTGAGACTACCTTGTTTGGGCCTCCTCACCACTGAAATCCAGAGGGATTTCAGTGGTAGGGATGGTGCTTTGAGGTCCTAAGAAGGAGAGGGCCATCCCCTCTCCTTGTTGTCTTCAAAAGTTGTCATTTTAGCCTCATGTGTGAGCACCATTGTTAAGCTCATGTTGGCCATGCCTTGGCTAGTATTTGTGCTTATTTTTCCATGATATAGCATTGTTTTAAGTTGGTTTAGACACACCATGCTTGCTTTGCATACTTGTCTTGTAATGCCATGAATTGCCTTAACATGCTTTGTGCTTTAAGCCTTGTTTCTAGCATGTTTTCGGCCTAGCTTTGTGAAGCTTTTATGCATGTCTTAGTATGCTTAAGGTCTATTTGGAGTTGTTTTGGCCATCCATGACATGCTTTGCATAGCCACCTTACATTTTGGCTTGATAGCCTTGGGTGTGTGAGTGTTGAGCATGCATTACTTGGCTTGTTTTAGTGGTTTGGCACCACTTATAACATCATTTCAGTCCTTGTGGTTTGCTTGTATGCTTGCATTTGATGCTCCTTTAATGCTTCAAGAGGTTGGTATCTTATGCTCCATGTTTGAACCCTTTTGGATGCCTTTAGACTTAGGCCATTTAGATGCCATCTAGGTGTGCCTTTGACCTTGTTTTGATCTATCTTGGGGTGGTTTTGAGTCCCCATGGCCCTTTGGGACTTGCTTCATATAGCTATGGTTTAAGCCCCTTGGCTCACCTTGAGTTTTGGACATAGTTGCATGCCTTGCTTGCATTGATAGGTTGATTTGGCATCATTCCTCATGTATTTTCAGAGCTTGCTATGCTTGCCATTAGTCCATGTTTATCCTCTTTTAAGTGTGCTTAAAAGTTGCTTCTTTATGCTTAAGAGTTGGGCCATGTGTGCATGCATGTTTGTATGTGTTTTGGCCTTCATTTCCTTAGCATTTGGCCACTGTTTTGGACCTAGTAGAGAGTTGTCCATCTTGGTGTAAGTCCCTCCTTTGCATGTTGTTACATGCTCGCCTTGTGTGTTGTTGCATACTTGGCCTATCGCATGTGTTGCACGCTTGAATCACATTGCATTTAGCTTGTTTTCTTCCTTTTGTCTTGGTTTCTTAACATGTTACGTGTCTTGCATGTTTGCATGATCGCATTGCATATTGCATGCTTGTTAGCTTGCACATGTTGCTACATGCCTTGCATGTTTGTTTGTTTAGGTTGTGTGCTTAGTACACATTACTTGCTTTCTTGTTCATGATTGTATACTTAGCTCACATGCCTAGGTTGCATTGCATTGAGCATGCATGCCTTGTCTCTTGATCAAGTGATAGAGGTTAGGCCTTATGTGTTTATTTGGTTTGCATTTCATTTGACATCAACATGCATAACTTGGCCTCTTTGGCTATCACGCATTGAAATGCGCGATTGGTGGCCTAAGGGTCGAGGACCATCCTCCTTTGAGTCATGAACATGATAAGGAGGGTGTTTGTGCAAACATTTGCTTGAAATGCATTGCCATGCCATGTTTGCCCTCTGCTGCTGTCAAAACAGGATTCTGCAGGTAAATATGGCCGGTCGACTGCATAAAGTGCCGATCGACCAATGATGGGTGGCCGAGAGCTGAATATTTGGTCGATGACCCTTCTACCATGGTCGGTGATGTTTCCCCTTGGTCGGTGATGCTCCACAGTGTTCAGAGAGTGTTCCTTGGGACTTGTGCAATTTTTAGAAGAGCAGAGCAGGGTAAACAGAGGCAGCTTGTGCATGGTGACGGATTTCCGAGCAAACCCGAGCACGCATGCATTGGACCCTCTTCCCGAGGCTATTTTATTGGTTTCTTAGCTTAGTTAATTTTCTTAACTAGTTAAGTGGTCTGTAATAATTAATTAGCTTGTAGGTTAATTAATTTGTATTATTCTTTTGGTCCCTCCGAGCGAAGGCGAATGTGTAATAAGTGTAGGTGTGTGTGTGCATGTCTTCCAACCCCCATTTCTTTCTCCCTTTTACTTACTTGCTTTTGATGGTTAGTACTAGGGCATATTTAATTTAGCATACCTTATGCTATGCATGCGTGCATTCATTCATCAGTATTGCATACAATGGGCTCAGCGCATCATGCTAACTGCATAGTATTTCAAATCTAAATTGAATACATGTTACTTGTTGCATTTCACATGCCATTCTAGGATTATCCGAGCCTATTCTAGATTGCATTTTGCTTGTGATACATTAGCCATTTAACATGGACTTGGATCATACGTTTGATTGCTAACATGTTCTTTGTTTTGGCTCGGAGTACACTGTAAGTATTTATGCTTTAGCATCTCGCATGAGTGTGAATGTTAACATGACAACATGCTTACCATGTGGCTACGTGCTTACGTGATATTACTGCCTGAATGCTTGTGGGTGAAGGTTGGATTGCTTGAGTTGGAACAACTCGTTGAAATCCGTATTTTAGCCTACTTGCGAGTAGCAAATTTCAAACCATTTTTCGAACAAATAGATATGCAATGCTTTGTTCCAAATTAGGCGATCTAGTCTATACTTTTGTGTTGTGCGCATCACATAGTAAGATTAGCTAATTAATCGGAATAAGAACGCATAACGTTTTCAAAACTAGATATCATGGTTAGTAGAGGCCGATCTTTGATCGTACCCAAGTTCCCGAGCCGAGGCAACTTTGGTGATGACGGACACGTGGCCTTAGGAAAACGAGTCAGGGTTTCCTAAATTCCCCCATAAAAAACATTTAGGTGGCGACTCTGTATCTGGCAAAGCAGTCCATGTTTGGCACTTCTTTCTAAAATATGTTTTCTCAAAACGATTTGCCGGATTTGGACTCTTTGGTGATTTATCAATCTCACATTGCACATTATGAGATCAGATTAAGAACCGTGACAATTTGAGTTCGAACTGTAGTAAACCCACAAATGAACAGAATAGGGGGGATCCATCCTCCCGGGACGTTCAGGGGACGTCTACAGGTGGGAGGATGGTGATCTACATCTGGCCCACACCGATGAAGACTAGGATGAGTTCCTGCCAGACAACACATCGTACGCTGAGGAGATTGATCATATGACTAGAACTGGGTGGTATTTCAAGCCACCACACTTAGACCAAGCTGAGGCCTCTGGGAAAGATAGAGAGGTTGAGAAGTAGAAAGAGAAGCAGTTGGAAGAAGAGGCAGTACTGAAACAACTAAAGAAGATCCAAGCCGATATTTCAATATTGGGGCAGCTCATGGCTTCTCGAGTGCATCGACAGGTTGTATTATTAGCAATGGACAAAGCCAAACTGTCCATTGACACTACCCCTGAACAGCTTGTGGGATTAGTTTTCCCAGGTGGTGCCAGCCTAACCCTAACCTTTTCCAAGAAGAACTCCCGCCAGAAGGCTCAGCATATAACAAGCCTTTGTACATATCTGTTGAGTGTAGAGAAAAACAGGTGCCAATGGTGTTGGTCGACACTGGTTCAGCTATCAACGTCTATCCTTCTCGCACAGCTTATGTCATCGGCTTGAAACCAGCAAACTTTGTGCCTACAACCTTAGTGATTCAAGCATATGATAATACCAGCAGGGAGGTTATCGGCACAGTACAAATCTGAGTTCAAGTGGGCCCAGCACAGTAGCATATTGAGTTTCATGTCCTAGATTTGCTAACCACTTTCCACTTACTGCTAGGGAGGCCCTGGCTGCACCTTGTGAAAGCAATCTCCTCTACCCTCCACCAAATGTTGAAATACCCTCACGAGAAGGGAGTGGCTATTATGTTTAGTAATTTATCCATACATCCTCCGCCAGAGGTAACTACACTAGTACTGGAGATCGTTCATGGCAAGGAAGATGTATTCCTTTCAGGGTTTACTCTGCCCAAGGCCTAGGTGGTTTAGAACATCTTGGCAACTGATGAGGGCATGTTTGTCAACGCCTAATCAATCTATTTCATGAACAAACTCTAACACGTGCCAGGAATGGGACTGGGAAGAAGTGACTGGAAAGGCGTCACAGCATTGGCCGATGTGCCGCATAATCCACATGCCTTTGGTCTTGGCTATACACCCACCAAAGAAGATTAGGCCAGGAAATAAGAAAAGATGGCAGGCAGAGCTAGAGCCAAGAAGGCCGGAAAGCACTATGAGCTCGTTCACAGACCAATCCGGGGAATGCTGAATGGTCACTTTGTTCAAGAGGGAAAAGACTTCCCATTTTGCGGCTTTCCTGAGCCCTGGATGAATTCTGCAAAGCAGCGTGTTCCTGGTTTCGAAATTTTCTTCGACTTGCAGCTGCAAGATAGTGATGCCGAGGAAAAGGCTGAACCCAGTACTGAAGTTGGACTGGGCATAGAAAGTGACTCGGACAATAGCAAGCTTGGCGTAGGGGCAACACTGGCATGTCTCTCTTCAGATCCTCCGGCCGACTCAGACAGCTTGGGGGATGACCTAACCATCTCCATGATCGGGGACCAACTGGGTGTGAACCCAACTAGCGGCATTTTGGATGGATCCAAAGCACCATCTCTCGTTTGGCAACTGGAGGAGGGCTACATGTCTAGTTCTGAGTTGGGTAGTGAGCCAGAATCTGATTCCATAGAGTCTGTGGAGTCGAAATCAGATTTCGGTTCTTCTGAGTCTGAGTCCGGTATTCCTAGGGGTGATAACCCGGATGCAAAGGTCTTGTCCAGGTCTTCTTTTTCGTTTGCTTTTGAGTCGGTTGTCATTGAAGAGCTGGATGAACTGGACTTTATGAATAAGAATGCCGTTGCTAATTCTGAGTATTTCTCTGTGCCGCTTGTTTATTACATTAACCAAGATTTTCAGAATTTTAATGAAAACGAAAAGGAAGGAATTCCTCTGGTTCTGAAAAACTTGGTTAATCGAGAGAATGAGAGGTTTGCAAAACCCTTTGCTGATGAGTGTAGACCCGACTTTCTTCGCGCGCCCCCCCTTTTGGAGAGGCGCGAATTGGTCTGCTACAGTTCAGACTCCTGTCACGGTTCTGAATCTAATCTCACAAAGTGCAATGTGAGACTGATAAACATCAAAAAGTCCAATCCGGCAAATCATTTTGGAAAATCAGATTTTAAATCAAATAATCTCAAAATTGGACTACATTGCCAGATTACAGAGTCGCCACCTAAATATTTTGTTTTTGGGAAATTTAGGAAACCCTAACTCGTGCCAAAGGCCACGTGTCCGTCATCACCAAATTTGCCTCGGCTCGGGAACTTGGGTACGAGAGGGGAAGGACCTGAAATGAGCACCCCTGCTCGCCCGATCAAAGATCGGCCTTTACTAAAGATGATATGTTGTTTTATAAACACATGTGTTCTTATCCGGTTATTAATCTAACTTTACTACATGATGCGCACAGCATACAAGTATAGACTAAATCACGAGAATTGGAACAAAACAATTCATATTTGTTTTTCAAAATGGTTTGAAAGTGCCACCCTCAAGTGGGCTAAAATGCGGATTTTCCATCAAACATAATGGGCTTAAAACATGATTTGCCACTTTGCAAAGTGGCCTTAAAACTCATATTTAATGAATTGTCCCAATTTAAGTAATAAAGCCTTCATCCACAGGCATTCATGCAATTTAGCATTTAAGCAAATAGCCTCATGGCAAGCATGCTATCATGGCAACATTCACAATCATGCAAGTATGCTAAAGCGTAAAATTTATAGTGTACTCCAAGCCAAAACAAAAAACTAGTTAAAAACAATGCATGATCCTAACTATGTTTAAGATGCCTAATGCAACACATGCAATAATGCAACTGAATAGGCTCGGCAATCTAAGATGGTATATGAATGCAACACTTTGATAACATGCTTTTATACATGTATTCAAGTAAGTGTATTGAAATACAATACAGTTTGAATGATGCACCGAGCCCGGTGCATGCAATACAAATGAATGATGCAAACATGCAAGCATAAGGTATGCTAATCAAAACGTGCCCTAAACTAACCATCGAAAGCAGTTAAATAAAAGGGAGAAAGAAGTAGGGTTGGAAGATATGCACACACACACGCACACTTATTACAACATTGTGTCCTCGCGAAGGAGGATCCGAATGAACAAGCTAAGCTACACTAAACTAAGCTAATCAAACTAATCTAATTATTAGTAAACTACTTACTAATTATTACAAAACAATAAAGAAATAGCTAAACTAAGCTACTTAATTATTACAACACTTAATCAATTAGCAAACTAATTAATTAAATTACAAAACCAATGCTAACTAATAAGTAAAACATTAAATTACACTACTTCAGCTCTGCTTCAAAAAGTTGAACATGCATGCATTCGGTTTCTCGCCTCGAAAAGCCCTTCGGTTTGCTCCTGAGAGGCTCTGTTTGCAGGGTTACTCCAAGAATTTTCTGCTTTGCCTTACCAATCCACTGCTGAGGAATGCAGCAGTGGCCTTCCGGGCATGAGAAGCTGCTGCCAGCCCTCTACTGGCCAAGGGTGAGATCTGTCGGCCAACAATGAAACACTGCCGGCCACTGGTGTGTTGCGACACCATTTTGCAATAGAGCTCAAACAAAGGAAAATGGAGGGTCTCCCAAGGGTATGTTTGTACTGCACCCTCTCATTATCATCTCAAAACATCAAAGGAGAGGAGCTATTGGGTCTAAAGCCACCAACCAAGCATCTTTGATGCATAATGGCCAAGGATCCAACTTGTACACATTCACTAAATGCACAAAACAAAGACTCAAGTCCACTACCTTATCATGGATGATCAAAGGCAATGGAGACCAAAGGAGATTGGCTCATTTCATCACTTAGAGTATGAAATGGACCAATCTTCCCCGTGTTCAATATAACGTCCGATTGAACACAATGCAATGCAAATACAACATGCTTATCTTGGCATGTTTTACTTGATTCAATTCTTGTTTATACATTTTAAGTTACCAAACCATTCTTTAATTGATTTGTCCAATGTGAAAGTCCTCCAATGAGAGAGAGGTCAATCAAAAGATGACTTAAGACATGAGAGAGACCATGCCTTTGACTAGGAGGAACCCTCAAAAGAGGGTTAAAGCCATTTAAGCACATGCCTCAATCCCAAGCTTAAACACAACTTTAAGACTAACAATCCCTCAAAACAAATAGAAAAATGAAGAAATGAGGGAGGTGGCAGAATTTCAGTACTGAAATGGCATGAAACACAAGACTCTAACATGCAAACAACTCATGTACAACATGTTAGGGGACTTAAGCATTAAAACTAGTGAAGAGCTTCACGCTAGAACCATGCAATATCAAACTCAAATGGCCAAACCAGCCCTAGACAGACCTCAAGCATGCCAAAACAGTGGCCAAAACAAGCTGAAATGGTAGCATGAAAAGCAAGAAAGACATGCTCATGTATTGGCTCATGAACAAGGCACAAAGCACACCTCTCAAAAGTAATGAAAGAGTGGAATATGTGAGAGTGTGACCAGGCTACATGCACTGAAATCATGTGTGAAATGATGCTATGACATGCCAACAACTCAAGCAAAACATGTTAGGGGGCTTCAATCACTAGGCTAGTCAAGGCCTTGGCATTACAACCATGCATAACAAGTCTCATATGAGCAAGACCACTCAAAACAGAGTTAAGGTTGGCTAAATTAGAGGCAAAAACATGATGGAATCAAACTAACACAAGCTAGAATGACTGACTAAATCATCAAGCATATTAAGCTACTAAGCATGATTATACTACAAGTGTAAGAAGCAAGCATCAAGTGACCCAATCAGCCAAAATTAGAGCTAAAGCAAGTCAAAAAAGTCACAAAAATATGCTGAGATGAAGCCAAGAGATAGTAGAAAAACATGCTCAACTATTAGGCCATCTATACATAAAAACAAGATACAAGGAGGGAGGGTTACCCCCTCCTATTTTGCGCTTCAAAACAAACTTTTTACCACTGAAATTCCTTTGAGTTTCAGTAGTTAAAAGGCCAAGCAAAAGGGTATTTCAAAAGCTTTAAAAGATGGCTCAAAAGGCTTTACAAGCCAAAGAGCCAAGGGGGGAACCACCCCCTAACCACACAAGGCTTAAACCATCATTTTAAGACCTTAAAAACAGAACTTTTTAGAGGATAAAACTAGCTTCAAAGTAGCATACAAAGGTGGCCAAGCAATGAACTAAAGCAAAGCTTAGAAGAGGTAAATCTTTACCCTTGAAGCACAGCAACAAATCAGCAAGAGTTCCAAGCTAAAATCACTCTAAGAAGCTCAAACAAGGCCTCCAACAACCTTAGCCCCAAGGTCACGGCGTTTGGCTAAGGGTGCTAGTGCAAATGTGTAGAAAAAGCACACTTTCAAGCACAAAATATAGAGAGAGAGAATTCTAGAGTGAGAGAGAGAGATTTAGCTTAGCCAAAATTTTTGTAACCCCTTGCATACATATAGATGAGCTCTATATATAGAAGATACAAAGGCCTCTTGTAAAGATCCAACCATCCACTTCAAGCAGATGGGCTTATCTGTGCAAACAATTGTCACAATATTTACAAAAATATCTACTGATGCATTGGTGACCAACCGGCCATCAGTGGTGGCCGGTAGTGGCTCATTGATGGCCGGCCGGCCTAAATGCATGGCCAGCAGTGCCCAAAAGTGGCCGGCAGTGCACCAAGAAAAGCATACTGAAAGGACCAACACATGGTCCAAAAATGAGGCAAAACTGATGTAGGCTTTGGAAAGCTCAAACCTATGGTGTTCCGCCGCGGCATTCGAGCGCTCGACAAGCAATCACACTCATCATTGGATGTACCTGCAAGAACATCCAAGTCTTGAGGACGGTCAAAAATGGGGTGTCTACATTTGCCCCTCTTTGACAAAACTCGAAAGTCATGAAATGACAGGAGTGAATGTCAAAGCCCAAAGACGACCCATTTTTGACAAGGCCGAAGACTTAGACAGACAACCAAGATAACAATACAAAGATGCGCCCGTAAGCTGGGACAAAATGCAAATGGTATGCACAATGCAAGAGCATAACGTATGATCATGCTAAGAGGGCTGTAATGAAGCACTTAACTGCAAGTATCATGCAAAGAAAATGTGACATTTTAAGCAAACCAACGAGGTATCGAAATCTCACACATGAGAAGAAGTAAATAAATAAACACACCACGCGTAAGAATCACAAATCAAACCGCATTTCATGTAGAAAGGATGTAAGAAGATTATGCAATCTTAACTACGCCTCACGTAGGAAAGGCCAAAAGCGACTATCGGGCGCGCCCGAAGTCTCCAACAAAGCGTATCCTAGCGCATCACACGCGAGAGGAGAAAAGAAAGTGGTGTAAACACCGGAGGATGGTATAAACATCAGGCACACGACCCAATGTGTCTAACCGAAAACAAGGTATATGCATCGGGCGCATAACCCAATGTCTCTAACCAAGAACAAGGTGGTATAAGCATCGGGCACACATCCCAAACGCTTCTAACCGGAGCAAGGTATAACCTTCGGGCACACAACCCAAAACGCTTCTAACCGAAGCAAGGTATAAGTGTCGGGCACACAACCCAAAATGCTTCTAACCGGAGCAAGGTATAAGCGTCGGGCACACAACCTAAAACTCTTCTAACTGAAACAAGGTATAACCGTCGGGCACATGGTCCAAATGCTTCTAACCAAAGGCAAGGTATAAGCGTTGCGCACACGGTCTAAACGCTTTTAACCGGAGCAAGGTATAAGCGTCAGGCACACAACCCAAAACACTTTTAACCAAAGACAAGGTATAAGCGCCGGGCACACGGTTCAAACGCTTTTAACCAAAGGCAAGGTATAAGCGTCAGGCACATGGTCCAAACACTTCTAACCAAAGGAGAGGTATAAGCATCGAGCACACGATCCAAACACTTCTAACCAAGGGTAAGGTATAAGCACCGGGCACACGGTCCAAACGCTTCTAACCAAGGCAACATGTCGGTGTAAACACCGAGCGTACCCGCATGTTTCTAACCAACGAAGAGGTATAGGAAAGGAATGGTTTTACCCAGGATTCCTCTGAATGAACCATACATACAATATCGTGCATGTACAAGAATGAAAATTGATAGGTACAATGCAATACAATACATGTCTCATGCGAGACGAAAGACCGTAACACAATGTTTGAGGTATGTTTCATGCACAACATGCAAGAAATGAAACAGAGGCATATTCTATGCAAAATGATCAATTACGCGCATCTACTGCAACATGCATATTCTATGCAAACATGGTAATGCATGTTCTATGCGACAATTCAGAATGCATATTCAATGCAACGTGCAAATGCTATGTGACGACAAAAGCATGTTTAAAGGCATGACTCAAAGGCAGCTTCTGGTTTACCTCCCGGAAGAGTTGCAATATGTGAAAAAGGATACACCTTGTTTATGTTGATGAGCGATGACCACCGCACACTGAGAACGCAATTCTGGGCTTCCGTGGAGGCATTCTGAATCAAACTTTGAGCATAACTTCAGAATCCAAGGACACAAATCAAAGGAAAAGAGACAGGGGAGCTTATGGAGGCATGTCGGCCATCAAAGGAGGCTGGCGGCCCCCTGCCGGCCATCAATACAACACTGCCAGCCATCGATGTGCCACTGCTGGCCATCAATAGCAGATTTGGGCAATTTGGTCTTTTGACCCACAGGTCTTTAAGTACAAGCAAAGCCTCTCCATTTCTTCACAACCCCTTGCACGAAATACCTCTCTTTTACTCTCTAGGTACTGCTTCTCCCTAGATCCGTGCATTCTACGCGTTTCCCAACACCCTAAAGACATTTTCTTTGCGAAAACCCTCTTGTTCTCTTCACTTTAAACCGATCAGAATTTGGTTTCGACACTTATTACGTCATTTCCACCGTTCAAGGATCATTCCCCTCGAGTTTCTCCCAAGGTTAGTACACTTTCTCGGGTTTTGACTTTCTTTGACTTTTTCCTCTCTCCTAGGTTTGACATTTTCAAAGTTTCACCATTTTCTGCATTTTTCTCACTTTTGCTCATTTTGCACCCATTTCAGATGGCAGATGATATCCCTCACGACGGGGCCTTCCCTGCGCTTCCTTCGATGGAGTTTGCGGCAGACTTTGGGGCTGAGCCGGAGGCCGAGCCTCAACCATTACCACCAAGCATAAGCCCTTTTGACCTAGCGAGGTACCACCCTGAGACACACATAGTACCTGTTGCGGGAGGCATCAAGGCCTTCACTGACTTTGCTGAGGACGTGCCAGACGACCTCTTTTTGAGAGAGCCTATGTCTCACTTATTGGCCATCGCCGTAGAGGTACGAACTTCGCTTTTCTGCAGTACTACCTTTAACTGTTTGCATTTCTTGCACTGTTCTGATCTGATTGTTTTAACTGCCTTGATCTAACTGCATCTCATACATCACTACTTCACATTCAACTGTACTTTCATCTGTACTTTCAACTACACTTGCAACTGTACTTGATTTGATTGCATCTCATGCATTACTACAGGACGGATCCCGCTCCTTCAGAGGCTATGGCACGACGACAGCCCGGGACTAGTACGATGAGCTTCCAACCTGGGTCCGTGACCTTATCGACGAGACAGGCTTTGGTCTGTTCTGCTCCAGCCTGATGCGGGTTATAACGAGCCACCCTCTCTTAGGGGCTTTGGTGGAGAGTTGGTGGGACACCACCAACTCCTTTCATTTCTCCACCATGGGAGAGATGACCATGACTCCCTATGACTTCGCCATGATCACTGGCTTAGGCGTGGGAGGTGATCCGATCCCTCTCGACCCTGACATGGGGGAGTAGAAGGTTGTATGGACCGCACTGCTTGGGGCACATCCACCGACACTCCAGGCAGGCATGGTCCAACATAGCTGGTTTGAGGAGCAGTTTAGAGGAATTGAGCCCGAGACAGTTGAAGAGACAGAGCAGTATGCTAGCGGCTTCCTCATGTTCCTTTTCGGTACCACCTTGTTTTCAAACAGGTGGAATACCGTGGGCTTATACTTTCTAAACGCATTGGTAGTACTCCAGAGAGTTCAGTTCTATGATTGGGGCGGAGCCGGCCTCACTACTCTGTATGGATACATGAGCTAGACCTCTTGCATGAGCGGGACCTTGCCCGATGGCTACTGGCGGGCATGGGAGGTACATAGCTTAGTTCTCCCTTTTCACTTTACATTTTCTGCTTAGCATTTCTTGCTTTATATTTGTACTTTCTGCTCTACATTTTCTGTGTCTGCTCATACACTGTATTGATTATATTTTCCTTGCAGCTATGGGTATACACATACTTCTCGGCTCTAGCTTTAGAGCCTGTAGAGGAGACCCCGGTGACAGTCCCGTTTTCTCGGGTATACGACGGCCAGCTCCGTCGTAAGACCCGGGAGAACTTCATGTTCTTCTGATAGTACTTCGATGCGGTCACGACGCACGAGGTAACCCAAAACAAAGTCGTCCTACTTTTCAATCAACTTGACACACACACATTAGCCAATTGACAATGACTAATCCTCTGTTCGTTCTTTTATCTTTCAAATCACATGGTAGCTGTGGGATATGATACCATCAAGGCTTCAAGCCTAGTATGACACCGCCAAGGTCATCGCTCGCTATCATATTCTCCTTAAGGGCCCAATCAGCCGTGCCTGGTTCTTGAGCGAGTGCTTCACACACCAAACTTTAGGACTGCCTACCCCGTTCGTACCGACGGCACCTCCAGTATCGATAAGAGAGACACACAGACTTTCTACAGAGGAGGTGATCCAGTTTATGGTAGGGCTGGAGACGGATTACTTTCGTGTAGAGGGCAACTATGGGACCTTCATCCAGACTCATCTGATACTGCCTCTGACCGGCGTTCGCGAAGGTGAGGGAGCGAGAGCTCCAGCTGCGAGAGAGAGAGAGGCAGAAAGGCCAGAGCGACCAGGTCTCGTGGCAGGAGGGATCTTGCAGTGAAACAGGGAGCAGGATGGCCAGAGCTACCTACTACATTGACTTGCTAGGGACGTCATGAAGAGACCTATCAGATTCCCATAGAGCCCGTACTTTCTGGTCACAAGCTTGTCGGAGTTCGAGGCCCGACCCTGGTATGTCCTATACTTTACCTTTTGCACATTCAATTCATTTCGATTATGCTTTATAGACCACTGATCATTTCAACACATTCACAAGCATCCATTGAGTACACCGGGCAAGCTCTCGAGCTAGCGACTTCTCCGATGGGGATGGTTCAGACGAGCATGAACTTGCTCAGCCTTTATAGGATTCCGGTAAGCTTCTTCAGTTTGTACTTCATGCCATGAAAGTCTCTGCCACTACATTAGCATTTCAAATGTTCCACACTACACTGACCTGATTCATCACATCAAAACACGGCATAGATACACTGCTCCCATACACTGCACACATACATTGCATCGATACATCATCTGATATACACCATCTGATATACATCGCAACTAATATATTCTGACAAACTGCCCTTTTCAAATCCCTGTCCAGAACCCAGCTCCACCGGATGCCCCAGCAACAGAGAGGAGAGGGTGACAGGCTCAGGCATGCAGCCAAGGTAGAGCTAGAGGTATCCGCAACAAGAGTGGCCCTTCAAAGCCCATTATGGGTGATGATGATGACGAGACGAGCGAGGAGGCTGAGGCAGCAAGTCCACAGTCCAAGTCATCTAATGGGGGAGGCGACGACGCTGGCTCGGATTCTGCCAGTAGTGAGGCTGGAGAGGCTGAGGAGGGTTCCAGTTCAGGCTCTGATCCAGCTTCAGACAGCGGTGCCGATGGTGACAGTGTTCCAGAGTCTGCTCCGCCGAGGAAGAGGACAAGAAGGGCCTCCCAAGCTTGAGATAGTTGGCACTGATTTAGATGCTCTTTTGCTTTGTTTTCTTTTTGCTAGTAGTGTTAGCACATTGTACAGCCTTAGGCAGTTTTATTTTCTTAAAACTTGAACTCTTTTGCAAAAAGAAACCATGATTGGAATGAAAAATTCAATTTTTGGTTTAAAAAAAGTGTTACATTTTATATTCTAAGCATCTCATAACATCGCACAACATGAAAATGAGATTGATCTTTTTTTGAAAACTACACATTCAAATTGCATTGTTCATAATCAGGTAGTGAACCAACTAACAACTGTAAGGACAAAACAACTTGATAAACAACATACGTACAACTCGTTAAACAAATCGCGATAACTTGATAAGCAAATTGTGACAACTCAATAAGCAAATTGCAACAATTCGATAAACAAACATAATGCAACTCAATGAACAAAACCAGATGATTACAACTTGAACAAATATGCTCAAGCCCGAAAAGAACCAAAACTAGACCTCGAAAGGTGCCGATGACAGAATACAACTGCTGAAAGCAACTAGATGTTCACACAAGAGATCAGTAAGCTTGAAGGGAGGCTGTCGGCCATGGGGAATGGCCTGCCGGCCATCACTTCCTTCTACCGGCCATCAATGTGCCTATGTCGGCCATTGATGAGCCCCTACCGGCCATCAATGAGCCACTATCGGCCATCGATGAGCAGAACCTCTGAAATGTTGACACATGTTCTCCACTCACTACCTTATCTTCTATAAAGGTTCCAGCTTCATGTTTTTTTCATTTCAGCTCCATTTTTACGCCAAATCGAACCATTCTTCGCCTAAAAACTCTCCAATTGGATTACGACTTTAGATGGCTCAGAAAAGTTAAATTTCTGAGGTTTCGGGCTAAACGCACTATTCCCGCTGAGCCATACTCCACTGTGTTTTATGTTCTTCCATGCCACAACTAGATGTTGGAATCCGGTTATGCACGTGTTTAGCTTCGGGGGACAAGAGATGTGTCCTACAATCGAAGAATTTCAAGCTTTGATAGAGTCCGAACGTGATGAGGAGATCTTGCCCCCGTCTCGTTTTGGCCACGTCCAAGCTTTAGGAAGGATGTGCGGGCTCACTTTACATGATGCCTGGTCCTTGGTGCATAACGGGGAGTTGGACATCCCCAGCTTAATTCATTGGTTTTCTGATGCCGGTGACCACGGTGACTGTCTCTGGCAAGGTTTTCAGCAACATGCCCTTTGCTTGTGTATGTTGGCTCATTTTCTGTTTGCCCCTGGCTTCGGAGGGTCTCGCATCTTCTTGATTGAAGTTGCCCAAGGTTTGAAATAGGGCAAAAGCTGCATCGGGTTGACACTAACCAAAACTTTGACGGGCTTGGATGCTTTCCACCGCCGGGAGACAACCAAGCTTGCAGGGAGTCCACTACTCTTGTAGGTAATGTTTCCCACCCGTCTCACATGTGTTTCTCACATCACTCGGCCCTCAGGCTCTGTTTTTCTCTCAAAACCCTTTTCTCACTTTTTCTCTCCACGTACACCTCTCTATTCTTTAATCTCTCTTATTTTTCATCCCTCCCCAGGTTTGGCTGATGGAGAAGTTGAAGGTAGTGGACGCTTGCCATGCGTATTCAACACGCGGCTATTTCTTCCACCCACGGCTAGTTGACTTCCCAAACGAGAGATGGTGGTGCCACTGGATGTGCAGCAGATCTGCCATTAACATTGCTTGGTGCTGCCCCTGGTTTGATCTGCCTAAGATGAGCTACAGCATGTCCCGACAGCCTGGCATTTAGTTGGTTGACTTGACACACTGCGTTTTCTACTTTTCATTCTGATTCAGGCGTCAGTTCAGCCACAACCAGACTTGCCCGGAAGAGGGGATAGAGTACCCAGCTTCATTTCCAATCCGAGGCACACAGCTAGCTCGGTATTCCACTGCATGGAGGACTAGAGAACTTCTGGCCCCCGCTCCCACTTTCAGTTGTGCCCTTTCTAGCGAATGCATAGCTTGGCTTGAAGATTAGGCACAAACAGGGCCTATTTTGGCACCCGAAGCTTCCACAAGCTCTGGGAAGGGACGCAGGAACACCTGACTATACCCCAAGTTTATTGCTTTAATCTGTACTTTCAAGTTTTCCTTTTGAATGTAACAAAAAGCAACTTCAATTTGTATCGAGAGTCGGAGAACTCTGTATTGAAATCAATGAAATTGAAGGTTTTGGGTACTAAAAATTTTTCAGTTGGTCCAAAAATGGTCTAAGTTGTAAAAAAATTAATTTGAACAAAATCAACTTTTATTAAAACTTTTCAAAACTATTTTCGATATGGATCACAACTGGACATGCTCAGAGTCTATCCTTGAGATGTACAACCCCAAATCCAATAATTGGAAAGATGCCCCTTGTTTGAATAGCACTGCGCTGGAGATCACAACCGAACTCTTGGATGTGAAATAGACAAAGACGACTAGAACAATCACATGGACACAGTTGACTTGGAAGTGTTTATGGCTGGACTTCAGAATGAAGTTGCCTACGTATCCCAAAGATGGGAATCAAGCCTTACGTAGTTCAGTTTGGGTTCACCCGGGTTTTAACACTCTCCTTTTAGGCTCTACCTTTTGCCAAGGCCGCCCTTTCTGAGTTTTTAACCTTGCGTGCTCAGTTTTTCTTATTTCAAATTTTTTGTGCTCTAACTTTTGCCTAGGTTGCCCTTTCGGATTTTCGGCCTAGTGAGCCACTCAGGGATAGTATTTCATCAACTTGTCCATGTTAACTGGTTGAGAGAATTCGAGGCCATCTAGGTCCATAAGAACGACAGCTCCACCCGACCAGATAGATTTGATGATGTAAGGACCAGTCCAATTAGGTCTGAACTTGCCCCTAGGGTCGTGGATGGGAGCTCAGTTGTCTTTGAGCACCAAATCTCCTTCTTTCAAATTGTTGGACTTAACCTTCTTGTTGAAAGCCCTGGTAATTCTACGTTGATAACCTTGGACGTGATACAATGCTTTCAACCTTCTTTCGTCGAATAGCACGAGTTCCTCAAACCTACTCTGCTGCCAATTTGCCTCAGCTATCTGGCACTCAGCCATAACCCGTAATGACGGAACCTCAACTTCGATCGGCAGAATAGCCTCCATCCCATAAACCAAGGAATACGAAGTTGCCCCAGTAGAAGGTCGAATTGATGTCTAGTAGCCCCAAAGAGCAAATGGCAGCTTATATGGCTAGTCCTTATAGGTTTCCACCATCTTCTACAGAATGTGCTTGATGTTCTTGTTGGCGGCCTCAACAGCTCCGTTGGTTTGCAGCCGATATATAGATGACTTATGAAAAGCCACGTTGTATTTCTCCAACAAGTCGATCACCTCCTTTTGAAGTAGGAACCATTATCCAAAATCATCTCATTCGGGACTCCATAGCGACAGATGATATTGTTCCTGATGAACTTAGCCACGTGTGACGCTTTCAACGCTGCGTAGGATTGGGCCTCGACCTACTTTGTAAAGTAGTCTATCGCCACCAAGATATATTCATGCCCGTTCGACCCCTTCGAAGTAACTGCCCCGATAACATCAATCCCCCAGACTAAAAATGGCCATGGCGAAGTCATGTTGTACAACTTCGACGGCGGAATGTTCATACGGTTTGCATGGATCTGGCATTTGTGGCATCGCCAAACAAAACCAATACAATCCTCCTCCATGGTTGACCAATAATAACCCTATCTGAGAATCTTTCGGGCTAGCATCACCACACTCATGTGCGCTCCGCACTCTCCTCCATGGATGGCCTCCATTAGGTGCTTAGATTCTTCAGCATCAACACATAGTTTATGCATCCCAAGATGACCCCGTTTGTACAATTTACCCCCGCAGACGATAAACTGAGCAGCCATTTGTCGTATTGCCCTCTTATCTCTAGCATTTGCCCCTGGTGGATAAGCCTTCTTTTCCAAGAAGTTCCAGATGTCATGATACCAGGGGTTCTAATCTTATACTTCGTCTATGGCGGCAATCAGCTCGTAGGCTGGCACATACCTCTGTTCGATGATGATTGGACTCCCAAAGGGATGTCTATCATAGAAGATAGAGTTGATAAAGTGTAAGCAAACCCGTTGCTCTCTCTTAACAGATGAGTGATGGTTAACTTCTCAAACCTAGGAATTAGAACGTCCAAGGTTTGGTGATAGATTTTCATCATTTCCACTTTAACCTTCCAGTCTCCTTTCGCTTGAGACACAACCAGGTTCGAGTCCCCAATGACGTCCAACATTTTTTCCCCTAGTTCCAGGGCGGCTTCCAAGCCAGCGATACATGCCTCATACTCTGCCTCATTGTTCGATACTTTGAACCGGAGTTTGAAAGCTAAAGGTATGTGGGAATTGTCGGGTGCTATCAGCAACACCCCTATTCCATACCCGTACTGGTTAGATGCTTCGTCAAAGTACATAGTCTAGATCTCTTCTTCGAGTTGCAAAATGGCCTCATCCGAGAACAAATACTCTACTGCATCATCCCCCTCCACTGGGTGATCAGCTAGGAACTCTGCTACTGCTCTCCCTTTCACAGACTTGCGCGTCATGTACTTCAGATCAAATTCGGAGAGAAGAAGCAACCAACGGGCTAGCCTACCTGTAAGTGCTGGCTTCTCGAAGAGATATTTGATGGGATCTAATCTCGAAACCAGAATTATGGAATGAGCTAACAGGTAGTGCCTCAACTTCCTGGTAGCCCATACCAAGGCTAAACAAGCCTTCTCAAGTGGAGTGTAACGGGTCTCATATTTTAGCATTTTATTGCTCAGGTAGTAGATAGCCTTCTCCACTTTATCCTCAGATTCCTACGCAAGTATGCAGCCCATTGTCGTGTCGGTTACTGATAGATACAGAATCAACGATTTCCTCGACTCTGGCGGTGACAACACGGGTGGGTTCTGTAGATACTGCTTGATCTGTTCGAAAGTAACTTGGCATCAGTCATCCCATTGGAACTTCTTTTCTTTCTTTAGGAGACCAAATAGTGGTTCACAAGTCAAGGTTAATTTTGCAATAAACCATCTTATGAATTGCACTTTACCTAGAAAGCCTTGCACCTCGTTTTCAGTCCTCGATGGTGGCATTTCTAAGATGGCCTTGATCTTGGAAGGATCGACTTCGATGCCCCTTTGTGTGATCAAGAGCCCTAGCATTTTCCCTGCTGTAATGCCAAAAGTACTTTCTAAGGATTTAGTCACAATCGATACTCTCTGATCCGTTGGAAAAAAATTTTCAAGGCGGTGTAGTGGCCCTCTTTTTCCTTGGACTTGACAATCATGCCATCCACGTACACCTCGACCTCTTTGTGGATCATATCGTGTAAGATTGTGGTTGCAGCCCGTTGATAAGTAGCCCCAGCATTCTTCAAACCGAACAGCATCACCCTATAGTAGTAAGTTCCCCATGGGGTGGTGAAGATAGTTTTTTTCCCTATCCTCAGGTGCCATCAGAATCTGGTTGTAGCCCGAAAACCCATCCATAAACAAGAGTAGCGCATGTCCGGCGGTGAAGTCCACCAATTCGTCAATATGCGGCAGAGGAAAGTCATCCTTCGGACTGGCCTTGTTCAAATCTCTAAAGTCCACACGTACTCGAATTCTGCTATCTTTCTTTGGCACCAGAACTATATTGACCAACCAAGTAGGATACTCAGATACTAACAGGAACCCTGCATCAATCTGCTTGGTGACCTCTTATTTGATTTCAGAGACCAATCCGGGTGGATCCTTCGGAGCTTCTGCTTAACAGGTCAGGCCTCTGGGTCAAGAGGGATCCGGTGTTGTACAATCTCAAGATCGATTCCAGGCATGTCTTCGTAGGACCATGCGAAAACATCTTTGAAATATTTTAATAAAGCGACTAAGCGCTCGCATTCCTCCAAAGACAATGTTGACCTGATCTGGACCAACCGCGGATCATTTGCAGTACCAATGTTAATTGAGGTGATTTCATCAACCAAAGATTTTACAAACCTCTCCTGCTCTCGATCAATCAAATGGTTCAAAATTGGAGGAATTTCTTCCTCGTAATTTTTATCAAAGTTTTGAAAGTCCTAATTAATGCAATAAACTAAAGGCACAGATAAGTACTCAAAAGCCATAGCAATACCATTCTCATTAATAACTTCCAGTTCGTCTGATTCTTCGGTTACACTCGACTCAAAAGAAAATGAAAAAGACGACCTGGACAAGACAACGACATCTGGGTTATTAACCCTAGGAATACTGGACTCTGACTTAGAAGAACTAGAATCTAATTCCAACTCCACAGACTCTGTGGAATCAGATTTTGGTTCACTACCTGACTCAGAACTGCTTGACAAAAAGCCTTTCTCGTACTGCCAAACGAGAGAGGGTGCAATGGATGCATCCAAAATGCCAGAAGAAGGGCCAACAGCCATTTGATCCCCAATCATGGAACCAGAGAAATCAACTCCCAAGCACTCTAGTGTGATCTGAGGATCTGAGATGAGACAAGCCAGCGCTGCTCCTATCTCAAGTTATGTGCCCTCGGACTCATCCTCCTTGCACTGCTCAGCCTCAGCTGGTGGGTCGGTCTGCTCTTCCACAACTTCATCCCTTGGCAAATGTAGGTCAAAAAAGATCTCAAAGCCGGGCAAATGCCGCTTCTCTGAATTCAACCATGGCTTCAGAAAGTCACAAAACGGGAAATCTTCCCCCTCCCGGACAAAGCGTCTGTTTAGGGTTCCATGGATAGGTCTGTGCACCAACTTGTAGTGCTTCCTGGCTTGCTTAGCTTTGGCTCTTCCAGCCATTTCCCTTCCCTTCCTTGCCCGATCCTCTTTGGTAGGCAAGTAACCTAAAGCAAAGGTATACAGGTTGTGTGGCACTTTGGCCAATGCAGCGACGCCCTTCCGGCCACTCTGTCCTAATCCCATTTTGGGCATGTGTTGAAGCTTGTTCATGAGGTAAATAGATTGTGCACTGACATACAGTCCTTCATCAACAGCCAGGATATCCTGTACTACCCGAGCCTCAGCCAAGGTGAATCCTGACAAAAAGACATCCTCCACGCCATGTTCAATTTCCAAAACCGGTGTAGAAACCTCTGGCGGTGGATATATGGAAAAGTTCCCAAAAACAATTGCTGCCCCCTTCTCGTAGGGGTACTTCAACATCTGATGTAAAGTGGAAGAGACAGCTCTCACATGGTGCAGCCACGGTCGTCCAAGGAGTAAATTGAAGGTGGCTGGAACATCCAAGACATTGACTCGATGTCCTGCTGGGTCGGGCCAACCTGAGTTTTGATCTGTACTGTCCCTATTACCTCCTAACTCGTGTTATCATAGGCCTGAATCACCTAGGTTGTTGGTGTGAAATCTGCAGGCTTCAACCCAATAGCATACGCCGTTCGCGACGGACATACATTGATTGCAAATCCCGTATCAACCAGGACAACTGGTATCCATTTTTCCTTACACTCCATAGAGATATACAGCAGCTTGTTATGATAAAAGCCCTCAGGTGGTAATTCTTTGTCTGTGAAGGTTAGAGTCGGTGAAGCTCCACCCGGGAAAACCAACCCTACCAACTACTCGGGCATTGTATCAATCGAAAGCTTAGCCTTGTCCATGGCCGAAAGGACAGCTTGTCTATGCACCCTCGAGGCCATAAGCAGTCCCAGATAGAGATGTCTGCTTGAAATTTCTTCAACTGCTTCAGTACAGCTTCCTCCTCTGGCAGTTTATCTTTCTGATTTTCTGCTTCCTTGTCTTTCCCCAATGCCTCCGGCTAGTCCAAGTGTGAGGGCTTGAAGTACCGCCCACTCCGGGTCATATGATCGACCTCCTCAGTGTACCAGGTATCATCGGGTTGATTCTGCCCCCAGTCTTCATCTGTATAAGCAAGACGTAAGTCATTGTCTTCCTACCACATCCCCTCGGTAACCGACAGACAACTATCTGGTTCTGCTGTAACTGTTTCCGTGTTCACAGCACATTCTGTCTCCACAGGACCCTTGGCTTTTTTAGCCTTGTCATCATTCTCAATTCTCTCTTGCTCAAACCGCTTCAGCGCGGCTTCCTATTCCGTGTCGGCTGTACATAAACTGCCCAAGTCCCGAGCAAAATTCTCAGCACCAGTGCTCTCCGGCGACTCTCCCTTGTTCTCGACCATTCTGGCCATTGTAGATGTTCCTGTTTCTGACTGTTCCTGCTTAGGTAGAGACCCCTCATCAATATCTGGCTCATCACTAAGCCACCATGTAGTATCTGTTGCTCTGTTCGCATCAAACCACCCAACCTGTACATCCCCCAAGTCCTGCTCATCAAAGAACTGCGAGTTGCTGATATCCTCCTCAAGCTCAGCTAGATCATCCAGCCCCTGACTTGGCCCATCCTCTCGGACAACATTTACCTCCATCTTAGTTGGCAACTCCACCCCTGGCGTAGCCTGGCTCGCTGGCACGATGTAGCAGCAAGGGTTGTATGCTTCCTCAGTTATGCTCACGGCGCCCTCAGGCATGCCCTCTACCACAACCAACACCACAGGTTTGGGTTGGGGTAGGGACGTGCTTATCATGCACAAGTCTGTGCTATCTGGGATGAATAGCTCAGGCCTAGGCAGATGGGAGGGAGTGATGCATATGCTAGGGTTGTGGAACGGCCATGGTTCGGATCAGGTTTACTTGCCTGGGTGGAGGAGGGGGGTTGTTATTTGGTGGAAGAGGGTTTGTGGTGACATTTGGCTTCTTGGGAGGCACAATCATCTTGTTGTCAATGAGATCCTGGATCTCATGACGAAGTCTGAAGCAGAGGTCGGTGTCATGACCGTGCTGCTGATGGAAGGAGCAAAACTTGGTCAGTTATGTGTTTGAGGGAGGGGATTTGGCAATGGGCGTGGTTCCAGGGGCTTCAGATGCCCCTTTTGAATTAAAACCCCCAGGGCTTTGGACAGGGACATATAAAGTGGGGTGAAGGTCCTCTGGCCCCTAGGTAGGTACTTTGCAGGTTGTATGGTGGCTCCAGATGTGCCGGTGAAGGGTGTGGCTGTCTTTTGCGTGGTGGTGACCATGCTGACGTCAGAAGTTCTCACAGCTGCATTGCTACTTGTAACTGCATTCGAACCGTGTGTAAATGCCCTCTTGGATTGCTCCTTCTCCTGGTCAATCAGACATTGCTTCATAGCATCTTCGATCTGTACCCCTATCTCATGCAAACCAGCAAAGGTGGGAAGGGGTAAGACAATTATTTTTTGCATCAACTTCGGCTACAGATTCCGCATGACCATTCTTATTTGGCCTTTCTCAACCAGCCTGGTAGACATCACGGAGGCCTTAGCCCTCCACCTGGTGACAAAATCATAAAAGCCCCCTCTTTCGGCTCTCGCCTAGTTGCCTCGAGATCACGAGTCGTGACCTCAATTTGGGTGTTGTAAACATATTGGGCGATGAAGGCCTCGGTCATCTCCTCCCAACTCCTCTTTACTGAATCCTCCAGCTTGGCATTCCAAATGGCCGCAATACTCGACAGGGTCCAACCGAAGAGAGATAGTTTCTGTAGTCTAGTCAAGCCCATCGGGCGCAGAATATCCAAAAATAGCCTCAAGTGAACCATAGGATCGCCCTAGCCGTCAAAGCGATCTATGTGAGGCATTTTGAACCTATCCGGCAATGTCACCGCCGAATCTGTGTAGCCATCCTCTATGTCTGGGATTGAGTTAACTCCCTGAGCTCATTTAAACAGCTTTCCAAGCTTGCTTACTTTCAAAGCAATAGGATCAGCCTCAAACTCGAACGATGTGTCAGTTGGGAAGGCCGGTGCTTTTGAAGTCTATGGTAGGACTGGTGGTGGGACTGGCCTTATTGGAACGTCTATATTCTCCTGGACAATAGCTATATCCCTGGGTGTTGGAACCCTAGGTGGGAGTGGGGGTGGATGCGAAGCAGATGCTCTGGCTTGTTGTGGTTGCTACTGTTGTTGAAGCCTAGCAATTTGTTCTGCCTGCTGCGCTACAACCTCTGTCTGACGAGTCGTAACCTCCGTTTGGCGAGCAGCATCCCACTGCATGGCCTCCATGGTCTACTGGAGTTGACGCATCAGTTCCACCATACTGTCTGTAAAGTGCTGATATGTTTGAACAGGGGTATATTCTCTCGCTGTGGTAGAAATAGAAAACCGATCCCTACTGCGCACAGGTGAATCCGATAGCAACCGTTGAACTGGCGACTGTTGTATTGGTGATCTATGCCTGACTACCCTCCGTCTTGTAACCGGGGGTAATGAAGCAAACACTGGTTGTCCGTCAATAAGATCCTCAGATCTGGAAAGCCTTCTACCTCTGGTCCAGAGTGCTCAGAGGGGATCTGCCTCATCAGCAGCAATTGTAAAACACTACCTTGCAAAAATAAAAAAAAGTAGCAAAAAAAGAAAACAATAATCAGAAAATGGACAGCATCTCGGCTTAGATAAAGACAACAAACAGTTGATAATCATAAGCTGGACAATCTGCACTCAAACACTGATTTCAGCCCCCAGATTTCTACCTTGAATCTGATACCCTCAAACACTGATGTCCTCAGTCTGATACCTAGACTTGCAACCAATACATACATCCCTTTAGAGACACACCCTAACAGCACATATCAAACAAGTGAGAACCACAACACCCCTACAGTCGGGTAGGGTTTCCCTGTCCTAATTTCGTCAAGAGCTAGGGTTTCACTGTCCTAATTTCGTCAAGTGAGAGCCATATCATAGAGGCCTTAGCCCTCCACTTGGTGACAAAATCAGAAAAGCCCCCTCTTTTGGCTCTCGCCTAGTTGCCTTGAGATCATGAGTCGTGACCTCAATTCTGGTGTTGTAAGCATATTGGGCGATGAAGGCCTCGGCCATCTCCTCCCAACTCCTCTTTACTGAATCCTCCAGCTTAGCATTCCAGATGGCCGCAATACCCGACAAGGTCCAACCGAAGAGAGACAGTTTCTGGAGTCTAGTCAAGCCCATCGGGCGCAGAATATCCGAAAATATCCTCAAGTGAACCATAGGATCGCCCTAGCCGTCAACGCGATCTATGTAAGGCATTTTGAACCTATCCTGCAATGTCACCGCTGAATCTGTGTAGCCATCCTCTATGTCTGGGATTGAGTTAACTCCCTGAGCTCGTTTAAATAGCTTTTCAAGCTTGCTTACTTTCAAAGTAGTAGGATCAGCCTCAAACTCGAACGGTGTGTCAGTTGGAAAGGGCAGTGCTTTTGAAGTCTATGGTAGGACTGGTGGTGGGACTGGCCCTGTTGGAACGTTTGTATTCTCCTGGACAGTAGCTGTATCCTCGGGTGTTGGAACCCTAGGTGGGGGTGGGGCTGGATACGAAGCAAATGCTCTGGCTTGTTGTGGTTGCTACTGTTATTGATGCTTAGCAATTAGTTCTGCCCGCTGAGCTACAACCTCTGTCTGACGAGCGGTAACCTCTGCTTGGCGAGCAGCATCCCGCTGCATGGCCTCCATGGTCTACTGGTGTTGACGCATCATTTCCTCCATACTGTCTGTAAAGTGCTGATATGTCTGAACAGGGGTATATTCTCTCTCTGTGGTAAAAACAGAAAACTGATCCCTACTGCGCACAGGTGAATCAGATAGCAACCGCTGAACTGGTGATCTATGCCTGACTACCCTCCGTCTTGTAATCGGGGGTAATGAAACAAACACTGGTTGTCCATCAATAAGATCCTCAGATCTGGAAAGCCTTCTACCTCTGGTCCAGAGTGCTCGGAGGGGATTTGCCCCATCAGAAGCAATTGTAAAACACTATCTTGCAAAAATAAAAAAAAAAGATATGAAAAAAAAGGAAACAACAATCAGAAAATGGACAGCATCTCGGCTTAGATAAAGACAACAAACAGTTGATAATCATAAGCTGGAAAATCTGCACTCAAACACTGATTTCAGCCCCCAGATTTCTGCCTTGAATCTAATACCCTCAAACACTGTTGTCCTCAATCTGATACCCAGACTTGCAACTGATACATACATTCTTGTAGAGACACACCCTAACAGCACATATCAAACAAGTGAGAGCCACAACACCCCTACAGTCGAGTAAGGTTTCCCTGTCCTAATTTCGTCAGAAGCTAGGGTTTCACTATGCACGCATGCAGTTTCCAACAATTCTGCACTCGAGTAAGCAACATGTCCTAGTTTGGAACAGTCTCTATGGCTTCCGATATGCAACTAGGTCAATTGGTCGAAAAAGGTGCCTCAGCAAGACCACCTAATATACCACTCACACCTAGCACCGAGATGTGAAAGGTGGATCAAACGGTATGGCAGTGATCTAGATCCAAGCTTTGTGTTCCCATCGTAACAAAGCCCGCAACCGGTCAGCCTTATGGCATGTTTTTCCAAGCAAGCCTCCGACAAACCATTCAGGAATAACAGATGGCAAACACTATGACTTAAGCGCACCAATGCAAATGCAAATGCAAAGAAACAGATAAGTGTAAATAAAATAATATATCATGAGTACGAGTCAAGTTCTCTAAATCCCCAGTGGAGTCGCTAGAAATTGTAGACCCAAATTTCTTCACGCGCCCCCCTTTCGGAGAGACGCGAATTGGTCTGCTACAGTTCAGACTCCTGTCATGGTTCTGAATCTAATCTCACAAAGTGCAATGTGAGACTGATAAACATCAAAAAGTCCAATCCGGAAAATCATTTTGGAAAATCAGATTTTAAATCAAATAATGCCAAAATTAGACTGCTTTGCCAGATTACAGAGTCGCCATCTAAATATTTTACTTTTGGGAAATTTAGGAAACTCTGACTCGTGCCAAAGGCCATGTGTCCGTCATCACCAAAGTTGCCTCGGCTCGGGAACTTGGGTACGAGAGGGGAAGGTCCTGAAATGAGCACCCCCGCTCGCCCGATCAAAGATCAGCCTCTACTAAGCATGATATGTTGTTTTATAAACACATGTGTTCTTATCCGGTTATTAATCTAACTTTACTACGTGATGCGCACAGCATGGAAGTATAGACTAAATCGCGAGAATTGGAACAAAACAATTCATGTTTATTTTTGAAAATGGTTTCAAAGTGCCACCCTCAAGTAGGCTAAAACGCGGATTTGCCATCGAACATGATGGGCTTAAAACATGATTTGCCACTTTGCAAAGTGGGCTTAAAACTCATATTTGATGAATTGTCCCGATTCAAGTAATAAAGCCTTCATCCACAGGCATTCATGCAATTTAGCAATTAAGCAAATAGCCTCATGGCAAGCATGCTATCATGGCAACATTCACACTCATGCAAGTATGCTAAAGCGTAAAACTTACAATGTACTCCAAGCCAAAACAAAAAACTAGTTAAAAATAATGCATGATCCTAACTATGTTTAAGATGCCTAATGCAACACATGCAATAATGTAACTAAACAGGCTCAGCTATCTAACATGGCATATAAATACAACACTTGGATAACATGCTTTTATACATGTATTCAAGTAAGTGTATCGAAATACGATGCAGTTTGAATGGTGCGCCGAGCCCGGTGCATGCAATACAAATGAATGATGCAAACATGCAAGCATAAGGTATGCTAATCAAAACGTGCCCTAAACTAACCATCGAAAGCAGTTAAATAAAAGGGAGAAAGAAGTGGGGTTGGAAGACATGCACATACACACGCACGCTTATTACAACATTGTGTCCTCGCGAAGGAGGGTCTGAATGAACAAACTAAGCTACACTAAGCTAACCTAATCAAACTAATCTAATTATTAGTAAACTACTTACTAATTATTACAAAACAATAAAGAAATAGCTAAACTAAGCTACTTAATTATTACAACACTTAATCAATTAACAAACTAATTAATTAAATTACAAAACCAATGCTAACTAATAAGTAAAACATTAAATTACACTACTTCAGCTCTGCTTCAGACAGTTGAACATGCATTCATTCGGTTTCTCGCCTCGAAAAGCCCTCTGGTTTGCTCCTGAGAGGCTCTGTTTGCAGGGTTACTCCAAGAATTTGCTGCTCTACCTTACCAATCCACTACTGAGGAATGCACTATTGGCCTGCCGACCATGAGAAGCTACTGCCGGCCCTCTGCCGACCAAGGGTGAGATCTGCCAGCCAGCAACGAAGCACTGTCGGCCAATGATGAAGCACTGCCAGCCACTGGTGTACTGCATCACCATTCTGCAATAAAGCTCAAACTGAGGAAATGGAGGGTCTTCCAAGGGTATGTTTATACTACACCCTCTCCTTATCATCTCAAAACATCAAAGGAGAGGAGCTATTAGGTCTAAAGCCACCAACCAAGAATCTTTGATGCATGATGGCCAAGGATCAACTTGTACACATTCAATAAATGCACAAAACAAAGACTCAAGCCCACTACCTTATCATGGATGATCAAATGCAATGGAGACCAAAGGACCAATCTTCCCCGTGTTCAATATAACGTCCAATTGAACATAATGCAATGCAAATACAACATTCTTATCTTGGCATATTTTACTTGATTTAATTCTTGTTTACACATTTTAAGTTACCAAACCATTCTTTAACTGATTTGTCCAATGTGAAAGTCCTCCAATGAGAGAGAGGTCTATCAAAAGATGACATAAGACATGAGAGAAACCATGCCTTTGACTAGGAGGAACCCTCAAAAAAGGGTTAAAGTCATTTCAGCACAAACCTCAATCCCAAGCTTAAACATAACTTTAAGACTAACCATCCCTCAAAACAAATAGAAAAATGAAGAAATGAGGGAGGTGGCAAAATTTCAGTACTGAAACAGCATGAAACACAAGACTCTAACATGCAAACAACTCATGTACAACATGTTAGGGGACTTAAGCATTAAAACTAGTGAAGAGCTTCACGCTAGAACCATGCAATATCAAACTCAAATGGCCAAACTAGCCCTAGACAGACCTCAAGCATGCCAAAATAGTGGCCAAAACAAGCTGAAATGGTCGCATGAAAAGCAAGAAAGACATGCTCATGTATTGGCTCATAAACAAGGCAAAAAGCACACCTCTCAAAAGTAATGAAAGAGTGGAATATGTGAGAGTGTGACAAGGCTACATGCACTAAAATCATGTGTGAAATGTTGCTATGACATGCCAACAACTCAAGCAAAACATGTTAGGGGCCTTAAATCACTAAGCTAGTCAAGGCCTTTGCATTACAACCATGCATAACAAGTCTCATGTGAGCAAGACCACTCAAAATAGAGTTAAGGCATGCTAAATCAGTGGCAAAAATATGCTGGAATCAAACTAACACAAGCTAGAATGATAGACTAAATCATCAAGCATGTTAAGCTACTAAGCATGATTACACTACAAGTGTAAGAAGTAAGCATCAAGTGACCCAACCATCCAAAATCAGTGCTAAAGAAGGTCAAATAACTCATAAAAATATGCTAAGATCAAGCCAAGAGATGGTAGAAAAACTTGCTCAACTATTAGGCCATCTATACATACAAACAAGATACAAGGAGAGAGGGTTTACCCCTCCTATTTTGGGCCTCAAAACAAACTTTTTACCCCTAAAATTCCTCTGAGTTTCAGTGGTTAAAAGGCCAAGCAAAAGGGTATTTCAAAATCTTTAAAAGATGGCTCAAAATGCTTTACAAGCCAAAGAGCCAAGGGTGGGAACCACCCCCTAACCACACAAGGCTTAAATCATCATTTTATGACCTCAAACATAGCACTTTTTAGAAGCTAAAACCAGCTTCAAAGTAGCATACAAAGGTGGCCAAGCAATGAACTAAAACAAAGCGTAGAAGAGGTAAATCCTTACCCTTGAAGCACAGCAACAAATCAGCAAGAGTTCCAAGCTAAAATCACTCTAAGAAGCTCAAACAAGGCCTCCAAAAACCTGAGCCCCAAGGTAAAGGTGTTTGGCTAAGGGTGCTAGTGCAAATGTGTAGAGAAAGCACACTTTCAAGCACAAAATATAGAGAGAGAGAATTCTAGAGTGAGAGAGAGAGATATAGCTTAGCCAAAATTTTTGTAACCCCTTGCATGCATATAGATGAGCTCTATATATAGAAGATACAAAGGCCTCTTGTAAAGATCCAACCATCCACGTGCAAGCAGATGGGCTTATCTGTGCAAACAGCTGCCAAAATATTTACAAAAATATCTACTGATGCATTGGTGGCTGGTCGGCCATCAGTGGTGGTCGGCAGTGGCTCATTGAAGGCCAGCAGGCCTAAATGCATGGCCGGTAGTGCCCAAAAGTGTCCGACAATGCTCCAAGAAAAGCATGCTGAAAGGACCAACACATGGTCCAAAAATGAGGCAAAACTGATGCAGGGTTTGGAAAGTTCAAACCTATGGCATCTCGCCGTGGCATTCAAGCGCTCAATGAGCAATCACACTTGTCACTGGATGTACCTGCAAGAACATCCAAGGCTTGAGGACGATCAAAAATGGGGTGTCTACAATGAGATCATTGCTATTAATGTGGGTACTAAGAAAGATCCGCGTCTAGTCTAAATCGGGTCTACGTTGTCTTCGAAGGAGCACGAGCACTTAGTCGCTCTATTAAAATATTTCAAGGATGTTTTCGCGTGGTCCTACGAAGACATGCCTGGAATCGATCCTGAGATTGTACAGCATTAGATCCCTCTCAACCCCGAAGCCCGACCCGTCAAGCAGAAATTGCGCTAAATCTGCTCGAATTGGGCATTGAAGATTAAGGAAAAAGTTACCAAATAGAGGCAAGGTTCTTGTTTGTGCCTAAGTATCCAACGTGGTTGGCCAACACTATTCCAGTCCCAAAGAAGGATGGTAGAATCAGAGTCTGTGTCAACTTCAGGGATCTGAATAAGGGTAGTCCAAAGGATGATTTTCCCCTGCCACATATTAATGAATTGTTGGATTTCACCGCGGGCCATGCGTTGCTCTCCTTCATGGATGGATTTTTCAGGTATAACCAAATTCTGATGGTGCCCGAGAACAGAGAGAAAACTGCATTTACTACGCCGTGGGGTACCTACTGCTATCGGGTGATGCCGTTTGGGCTAAAAATGTCGGGGCTACCTATCAAAGGGCTGCAACCACAATTCTGCATGATATGATCCATAAAGAGGTCAAAGTGTATGTGGACAACATGATTGTCAAGTCCAAAGAAAGAGAGGGCCACTACGCCGCCTTGAAGAAATTCTTTCAATGGATCAGAGAATACAGACTGAGGTTAAATCCACAGAAGTGTACTTTTGATGTAACAGTAGGAAAAATGTTGGGTTTCCTGATCACACAGAGGGGCATCAAGGTAGATCCTTCCAAAATCAAGGTCATCCTAGAAATGCCACCACTGAGGACTAAGAATGAGGTGCGAGGCTTTCTGGGTAAAGTGTAATTCATAAGACGGTTTATTTTTAAATTAACCTTGACTTGTGAATCACTTTTTGGTCTCCTAAAAAAAGGAAAGAAATTCTGGTGGGCTGATCGATGTCAATTCGCTTATGAGCAGATTGAAGAGTACCTTCAGAAATGTCCTGTGTTGTCACTGCCAGAGCTAGGGAAGCCTTTGATTCTGTATCTGTCAGTAACGGACACAACAATGGGATGCATGCATGCTCAAGAATCTAAGGATAGGGTGGAGAAAGCCATCTACTACTTGAGCAAGAAAATGTTAGATTATGAGACCCGTTACACTCCTTTGGAGAAAGCTTGCCTAGCCTTGGTATGGGCTACCGGGAAGTTGAGGCACTACTTGCTAGCTCACTCCATAATTCTGGTTTCGAGATTAGATCCCATCAAATATCTCTTTAAGAAACCAGTGCTTACAAGTAGGCTAGCCCGTTGGTTACTTCTCCTCTCCCAATTTGATCTCAAGTATGTTACCCGTAAGTCGGTCAAGGGGAGAGCTGTAGCGGAGTTCCTAGTAGATCACCCAGTAGAAAGGGATGAAGCGGTGGAATACCTATTCCCAGATGAAGACATTTTACAAGTCGAGGAGGAGACTTAGACAATGTACTTTGACGGAGCGTCCAATCAATATAGTTATGGGATAGGTGTGTTGCTGATAACACCCGACAATTCCCATATGCCTTTAGCCTTCAAACTTCGGTTCAAGGTATCTAATAACGAAGTAGAATATGAGGCGTGTATCGCTAGTTTAGAAGCCACCTTGGAATTAGGGGCAAAAAGGTTGGACGTCATCTGGGATTTGAACCTAGTCGTATCTTAAGCAAATGGAGACTAGAAAGTCAAAGAAGAAAATATGAAGATTTATCACCAGACCTTGGACATTCTGATTTCTAGGTTTGAAAAGCTGACTTTCACACATCTACTGAGAGAGAACAACTAGTTCGCTCACACCTTATCAACTCTATCATCCATGATAGACATCCCACTTGGAGTCTGGATGCGTCTGATCATCATTGAGCAGAGATATGCGCTGGCCTATAAGACTATTTCCGCAATAGATGAAACGCAAGATCAAAATCCTTGGTACTTCGATATCTGGAACTTCTTGGACAAGGAGGTTTATCCACCAGGGTCAAATACCAAAGACAAGAGGACAATATGGTGGATGGTCGTTCAATTTATCATCTGCGGAGGTAAACTATACAAGAGAGGTCATTTGGGAATGCACAAGTTGTATGTTGAAGACGAGGAGTCAAAGCATCTGATGGAGGCTATCCATGGGGGAGAGTGCGGAGCATACATGAACGGAGTAATGTTGCTCGGAAGATTCTCAGGCAAGGTTACCACTAGTCCACTACAGAGGAGGATTGTATTGGTTTTGTTCGGCAATGCCACAAATGCCAAATTCATGCTAATCGCATGAATATCCCGCCGTCGAAACTGTACAACATGACTTCACCATGGCCTTTCTCGATTTGGGGAATCGACGTCATCGGTGCAGTTACACCAAAAAGGTCAAATGGGCATGAATACATTCTGGTGGCAATTGATTACTTCACAAAGTGGGTGGAAGCTCAATCTTATGTAGTATTAAAAGCAGCGCATGTGGCTAAGTTCATCCAAAATAATATCATTTGCCGATATGGAGTCCCAAACGAGATCATTTCGAATAATGGCTCCCACTTCAAGAAAGAGGTGATAAATTTGTTTGAGAAATACAATGTGGCTTTTCATAAGTCATCTACATACCGACTGCAAACCAACGGAGCTGTTGAGGCCACCACAAGAATATCAAGCATATTTTGTAGAAGATGGTTGAGACTTACAAGGACTAGCCAGATAAATTGCCATTTGCACTCTGGGGCTATAGAACTTCAATCTAGACATCTACAGGGGCAACTCCTTATTCTCTCATCTATGGGATGGAAATTGTTCTGCCAATCGAAATAGAAGTCCTGTCGCTGCAAGTTATGGCTGAGTGTCAGATAGCAGAGGCGGACTAGCAACAGAGCAGGTTTGAAGAACTAATACTATGCGATGAGAGAAGGCTCAAAGCATTATACCATGTTTAGGGCTATCAATGCAGAATTGCTAGGGCTTTTAACAAGAAAGTTAAGTCCTGGAATCTCAAAGAGGGGGACATGGAGCTGAAAGACAACCGAGCTCCCATCCACGACCCTAGGGGCAAGTTCAGACCCAATTGAACCGGTCCTTACATCATCAAAACTATTTGGTCGGGTGGAGCTGTTATTCTCACGGACTTGGATGGCCTGAAATTTCTCAACCGATCAACATGGACATGTTAAAGAAATATTATCCCTGAGAGACTCACAAGTCCGAAAACCCGGAAGGGCGACCTAGGCAAAAGTTAGAGCATGAAAAATTAGAAATAAAGAAAAAATGAGCTCGCAAGGTTGAAAACCCTAAAGGGTTGCCTTGGCAAAAGTTAGAGCACAAAAGGAGAGAGCTAATACTCGAGTGAACCTGAACCGAACTACATAAGGCCTGATTCCCATCTTCGGGATACGTAGGCAACTTCATCCTGAAGTCCGACCGTAAACACCTCCAATTCAATTGTCTTGTCCATGTGTCTGATCAGGTCATCTTTGTCTGTTCTTTACCTAAGAATTCGGTTGTGATCTCTACTCTGAGAGGAGAGCTAGTTATAGTGCTCAGCAGTGGTGCTCAATCAAGGGGCAATTTGTGACCTTTTAATTCGAAGTTGTACATCTCAAGGATTAGTTCTGTACGTGCCAAGTGGTGATCCTTTTCGAAAATGGTTTTGGAAAGTTTTGATAAAAGTTGATTTTGTTCAAATTTACCTTTTACAACTTAAACCATTTTTGGATCAAAAAGAAAATTTTCAGTGCTCACAACTTTAATTTCATTGATTTCAATACAAAGTTCTCCAACTCTCTTATACAAATCAGAGTTGTTTTTATTACATTCAGAAAACTTGGAAAGAAAAATCAAAGCAATAAACTAGGGGCATAGATGAGTCAGGTGCTCCTGGGTGCCCCGCTTGTGCTTGTGGAAGCTTCTAATGCCAAAGTGGGTTCGGTTTATGCCTCATCCTCAAGCCAAGCCAAGCACTCGCCAAAAAAGACGCAATTGAAACTAGGGGCAGGGGCCAGAAGCTCTCTCGTCCTCCAAGCAGTAAGGTACCTAGCCAAATGTGAACCTCGGATGGGAAATGAAACTGGGTACCCTACCCCCTTCTCTAGGCGGGTCAGATTATACCCAAACTGACGTCTGAACTGGAACGGGAAGTAGAACACATAGTGCATCTGGCCAATCAACTGAATACTGGATTGTCGAGCCATGCTGTAGCTCATCTCGGTCAGGTTAAGCCAGGGGCAGTGCCAAGCTATGTCAGCAATAGACCTGTTGCACATCCATTCGCACCACCACCCCTCGTTGGGAAAATCCACTAGTTGGTAGCGGAAGAAATAACCTTGAGTTGAGCACTCAGGGTAGGAGTCCACAACCTTCAGCTTATCCATAAGCCACACCTGGGAAGGGATGAAATAAAAGAGAGATTAAACAATAGAAAGATGTGTGTTGAGAGAAAAGTGAGAAAAGGGCTTTAAGAGAAAAATAGAGCACAAATGCCAAGTGATGTGAGAAACATATTTAAGAAAGGATAGGAAACATTACCTGAAGAAGTAGTGGACTCCCAGCGAATCTGGTAGTCTCCCGCCGATGGAAAGCGTCTAAGCCCATCAAAGTCTCGACCAGCGCCAAGCCAATGCAACTCTTACCTTCTTTAAGGCCTTGTGCCACTTCAATCAATTTGATGTTGGCTCTATCGCCACTAGGGGCAAGAAGGAAATGAGCCAACATACATAAGCAGAGGGCATGTTGCCGAAAACCACGCCAAAGAAGGTCGCCGCGGTCACCAGCATCAGAAAATCGACGAATCAAGCCGGTAATGTCTAGTTCTCCGTTGTTGGCCAAAGATCGGGCCTCATGCAAAGTAAGCCCACACATCCATCCCAAAGCTTTAGCAAGGCCAAAACGGGGCCAAGGCATGATTTCCTCATCGTGCCGAGATCCCATTAACGCCTGAAATTCTTCAATTGTTGGGCACATTTCCTGTCCCCCAAAGCTAAAAACATATGTAATCGGGTTCCAGCACCTAGCTGCAGCATGGAGGAACGAAAAACAAAGTGGAGTTTGGCTCAACGAAAAAAGTACATTTATGTTAAAACCCTAGAAATTCACCTTTTCTGAGTTGTCCAAAGTCGCTATCCAATCTACGAGGTTTTGGGCAAGAAATGGCTCCATTTGTGGCCAAAAAAAAAAAAGCAGCTAGAATGAGTTCTGGAGAAGAAATGACGAAGGTGAAGCTTTTGTAGAAGATAAGGCATTGAGTGGAAGCCAGCTGTCGACAATCTGGAGGTTCTGCACATTGGTGGCCGGTAGGCCACTGCTAATGGCCGGCAGGCCACTTTTATGGCCGGCAAGCCACTGTTGGTGGCTAGCAAAGTTCACCCATAGCCGGCAACCTTTCTTTTCTGGCCGGCCTCTCAGGCCCGCTATCTCCCTTTGTGCTGAACAATGCTGAAAGCATGTGTTTTGTTCTACTCTTTGTATGTTTTAAGGTCTTTTTTTTAGTCCTTTTGGTTTTAGCAAGTTTGTTGAGTTGTATTTGAATTGTTTTGTTTTGTTTATTAAGTTGTTGTTTTTTGTCTATCGAGTTGTATGTTGCATTTTGTATTTTAGCTGTCGGTCGGTTCATTACCCGATTAAGAATGTTGTTTCAATCAAGTGCTCTTGGCCATTTATATTCCATTTCCATTTCATGCAAATGTGGTGCTCATGATGCAAAATGACAACACTTTTTATAAAACCCATGAATTTTCATTCCAATCATGGTTATTTTTTTACAAAAAAGGAGTACAAGTTTTAAAGCAAATAAAACTTCCTAAAGCTATACATTGTGCTAATGCTACCAAACAAAAAGAAAGTAAGCAAAAGTACAAGTAAATCAGCGCCATTCATTTTAGGCTCGAGTGGCCCTCTTCGTCCTCTTCGTGGGTGGAGACTTAGCGCTATCTCCATCAACGCTGCTATCTGAATCAGATGCCAAGCCGGAACCGGAATCATCCCCACTCTCTGCCTCAGAGCTCGACTTAGCATCACCTCCGCTCTCAGATCTCGAGCCACCATCATCTTCACTCTCAGAGGACTCAAACTACGGACTCACTGCCTCCCGAGTCACTGGTCTCAACACCGTCACCACTCAATACTGGCTCCGAGGGGCTCCTCTAGCCTCGACCACGACGCTCCTCTCAGCTACGTGTTGGGGCTCGTATGTCCCTCCCCGCTGCTACTGGAGGAGGTGGTGATGGTGCAGGTGCAGTCACCACCGCTGGTGCTCTCTATATGGCCGAAACCTGAAAAGATGCAGTATTGGCATATCAGATACAATGTATGGTTGCAAATGCAGTATGATAAAAGTGGTGGAATCCAATGGGCAAGATACAGTACAAGTACAATACAGTGTGTCAGTGCAGTATATCAATGTGATGTGATAAGGGGCAAAATGTATACCGTGATATGAGTATCAGTGCTTCGGTGAGAATGATGTGCACAGTAGTGTGAAAAATGCTGAAATACGGGCAAAAAATAGGGGAGAATACCTGGATGTTATGGAGACTGAGCAATGTCTCTCTCCTCAGTGCCATGCCCTCAAACGAAGCCAGTAGCTCAAGCAGTCCCTCAGTATACTCTGAGGGTGCCTGCAAATGCATTGGGAATGATCAATATCTAGAAGGAACAAATATCATAGAGAAAATAGAAAGCTGGAAAAAATGTGGTGCATACCAGAGGTGCGTCACGAGCTCTAACGTATCTATGCCCGGCTTCCGCTGGCTCTAACGGAATTTGGTAGGCCGTCCCGGTCGGCCTTCAGCATGTTAGCAGAGTCAGGATCTCTGGCCAACCGGTAGCCTGTCTAACGGGAGAAACCCTTCCAGTCCTGGCCCTCGTCGCCCGAGTCCCAACGGCCATGGGGGTATCTGCTACCCTGCATGCACGAGCACTCGTCAAGGAAAGCATGAGATGTGTCTGGATGAATGTCAAGTAGTCTCCTCCCCCATGGAAATAGTGAGCGTCCAAGCCCACAATGAACTGAATCACCTCCTGGAATGAGAAGTTCTCTATAGTCCTTATAGATGCTGTGGGCAGCATGGAAACTACTGGCTCAGGCAAACCCATAGTCTAGCGCACGAATAGCTCGCCCAGAAACCAGACTTGGTGAACTGGGCCCTCTAGCAGAAGCCGAAAACGAGAGGTTCCCCAGGCTCCGGCGTACTGGTCCCAGACTCCAGCTGACATTGTCGCCCAAGGCTGCCAGGTGATCTACAAATAGGGAATATACAAATTGTTAGTATTCGTCAGTTATTGTTAAAGCAAAAATAACTGTGAGTTTTGGGTTACCTCCTCCGCAGTCATTTTGTCAAAGTACTGGCGGAAGAATACGCATATACCCAGAGCTGCAAGGAAAAGGCAACAGTGAGTATACAGTGTATAGATGCAGAGAATGCAGAATACAGAAATACAGTGTATAGAAAGTATAGATGTAGAGAATGCAGAATGTATAGATACAGGAAGCACAGTGTATAGATGTAAAGAATGTAGTATACAGTGTACAGAAAGTGCAAAGCAGAAAGCACAGAAATAGAAGATGGAAAATGTAAAGCAGAAACGTAAAGCATACCTCCCAGGCTCGCCAATAGCCTCTAGCCCTATTTCCCTTCCTACGGGATGTCGAGCTCATGTAGTTGTAGAGTATGGCAAGGCCAGCTCCTCCCCAGTCATAGAACTGAACCTGGGGTAGAGTCACCAGAGCGCTCAATAGATACAGTCCTACAGTGTTCCACCTGTTTGCAAACAAGGTGGTATCGAGGAGGAACATCAAAAAGTCCCGGGCATAATGCTCAGTCTCCTCTAGGGTCTGTGGCTCTCTCCCACAGAAGTGCTCAGCGAACCAGCTGTATCGGACTATGGCCGATCTGAAGAGAGGTGGTGGCAGTACATGCCTAATGCCCCCGAGTGGTGGCAAGACATGTGTCTGGGGATGGTTTGTCGCCGGATCGAAGGGGCATACTCTCAGCGGTAATATCTCGAGCTCAGGCTCAGAAGCGAAATCCACCTCTATCTCTGCCAAATGTGATAACAGGGGTGGAATCTCCGGAGAGACCCTGTCATGTGGAATACCATCCGCCATCTGAAAATGGGTGAAAATGGGTAAAAAATGAAGAAAAACATAGAAAAGAGGGTAAACTTGGAAAAAGTCGACCCTAGGAGAGAGAAAATGGGAGAAACAGTCAAAGCCCGGGAAAAGGCACAAAACCCGAGAGAAACTGGAGGGGAACAAGCCTCAAGTGGTGAAGCTCCAAGAAAAAGTGCCGAAATCAAATTTCAATTGGTTCAAAACGAAGGAAACAAAGAGGGTTTAGCGAATAAACTTCGCGTGGGGCATTGGAAAACATGTAGAAAGCCCGGATCTAGGGAGAAAAAGCACTTAGAGAGAGAGAGGGAGGAATTTTGGATGTGTAGTTATGTGGAAATGAAACCCCAAGCCCTATACTTAAAGACCTGCAGCAAAATGTGCAAAAGGCCTTCAATCTGCCATGGGTGGCCGGCAAGCCACCATTGGTGGCCAGTAGACCACTTAGGTGGCCGGCAGTGGTGATTCTTGGCCGATAGGTGGCCGGCAAGTAGCCGGTAGCCCTCTCTAGTGTCCTTATGCTATTTTGTAGCTCTGTTTCCTGAGTGGTATATGAGAGGTTCTTGATTTGGAAGCTTACAACTGCGCTCCGGTGCATGACTGTGTCCCATTTGCCACTGTGCATGAGGTGTATCCTTTTGTTGCAAGTCTCCGAGAGGTAAATCGGAGGTTGCATTAAGTATTGATTTTGCTTTGTTTGATAGAAATAGCATCTTTGTCATCTTTCTTTTCACATGTATGTATGTTGCATGTACGCCTTGTATCCTTTTTGAGTTATGCATAGAATATGCTCATGTCACTCATGCATAGAATACACTGTCAATCTTACATAGAACACGCCATCAATTCCACATAGAATGTGCTCTTACTCTTGCTCTTGCTCATTGTTTCATGCAGAACATGCTCATGTCTCTCATGCATAGAATATGCTTTTCATTACCACACTGAGTTATTTATCTCGCATGGAACATGCATTTTCACTGTATCTCACTTGTTAAGTTCTTTACTTTCTTCCTTTTCAACACAGACAAACGATATTGTATGTATGGCTCATTCATTTTGTGCATCTATCGCACTTATTCACTTTGTGCATCTATCGCACTTGTTCACTTTGTGCCTCTATCATACGTGTTCACTTTGTGTATCTATCGCACTTGTGCATTCACTTCGTGCATCTATCGCACACTCCTCTATTGTTTTACCTCGAGACATGCAAAGCACGTGCCCGAGTGGTTGTTTCTTAGGACGCGTGATGCACGGCCATAGGCGGGTTTTATCTCGAGACGTGTGAAACACGCGCCCGAGCGGTGTTGTTTCCCAGGACGCGTGAAACGCAGCCCTGGGCGGGTTTTACCTCACGACATACAAAGCACGCGCCCAAGTGTTTGTTTATCACAGGATGCGTAGCGCGCGGCCCTGGGCAAGTTTCATCTCGGGACGTGCAAAGCACGAGCCCTAACCGTTCTTTTTCTCAGGACGCGTGACACACGGCCCTAGGCGTGTAGCATCTCAGGGACGCGTGAAATGTGAGCCCCGAGCAATTTTCTCTTATCTCAGGACACGTGATATGCAAACCTGAATGGTCTCTCTCTTTTATCTCGGGATATGTAAAAACGCAGGCCCGAGTGGCATTTCTCTTATCTCAAGTTGCGTGAAACGCGATCTTGAGCGATTTCTTGTTTCTCAGGATGTGTGAAGCACGACCCTGAGCGATTTTCTCAGTTTCTCAAGATGCGTGAAACGCAATCCTGAGTGGTGTTTTCTTTTCCCGTCTCTTGTTTTGGCATGGTTAAAGTGTTTTATCTTCTTTTGGTATAAAGCTGCTCATTCGTATGTTAGTTATTATTGCTTATAGCATTTGTTATTGCTTATTACATCATCTCGCATGATCATAAGTTTTCAAAATAGTTAGCTTCGTGGAGCATGTGAGTCCAGCTTTCAAAGCTGTATAGTGCATATCATTTGCATCTTGCTCCAAAACTATGCTAGTTTGATTCCTTGCAAAAGGAATACGTAGGCAACCTGTGGACGCAACCATTTATTTCTATCTTAATTGTGTTTCCAAGTCTTACGGCCAAATCAAAATGGGTCGTCTCTGGGCTTTAACATTCACTCACGTCATTTCATGACTCCGAGTTTTATCAAAGAGGGGCAACTATAGACACCCTATTTTTTACCATCCTCAAGACTTAGACGCCATCGCTTGTGCACTCGATGATTATGATTGCCTGTGCTCGTTTTAGTGCCCGAAGTCCTCGGCGGAATGCCTTGTCTTTGAGCCTTTAAACCCTATCTATTCTATGCGTTGTTTTGGACCAAAACCCTAGTGCTTGAAACCTCAAGACCCTGGGACCTGCAGGCCTCCTCTGGTGGGCTGTTGGCCTCCTTTTGTGGGCTGTCGGCCACCCTTGTGCCTTGCCGACCATCAGTGTCCTTTTTCAGATATTTTGTTGACAGTTGTGCCAACTGTTGGCACAATTGGCTGTAGCTCCCTGCACGTGTATAGAGGGATATATCTCAGCCAAATGCATGTTTTTCTATATATAGGGGGTCTCCTCCCCCATTTTTGAGGGTTAGAATTTTTGGAGAAAAAATTATCTCTCTCTCTCTCTCTTGCAAGTTTGTGCATAGTAGCTTAGATACACCACACTTTTGCCTACACCTCCTTAACCAAAGTGGTTCATCTTTGAGCTGAGGTTCCTTGAGGCCTTCTTGGAACTCTAGAATGTGGTTTTGGCTTGAATTGTTGCCTAAAGTTGATCTTTCCTTCAAGAGGTATAACACTTGCCTTTTAAAAAATATATTTTTATGGGTTGAAATTAATGTTTTTGGGCCATTTAAAGTTAGGGGGTGGTCCACCGTTCTCTCTTCCTTGTTTGTAAGGCCTTTCCACCTTTGTTTCCCACTTTCAAAACAACTTTTTTTGGGCTTTTAAATATAGAATTTTAGAGTATTTTCAGTGGTGAAAATCATGTTTTGAAATCCAAATTTGAGGGGTTAGCCTCCCCTCCTTGTGTTTTGTTTGCTAGCCTAGATAGCTCAATGTTTTAGCATATTTTTCTAGCCTTTTGTAGCTTAATTCCAGCATGTTTTAGGCTGTAGTTTAGATTGTTTTGTCTCTATTTTGGGCTGATTATTGCATTTGAGTCTTGTTTTGCATGGTTGTAGTGTAAGTGTCCTCACAAACTTGGTGCTTTAGGCGTTTAGACACTACTTGTTTGAGTTGATTGTATGTTTTAGTGCTTTTCTCACTTAATTTTAGCACTCATTAATCTCTAAAACCTCCCTCATTTCTTAACTCTTTATTTGCTTTGAGGGTTGTTTCAACCTTAGGATTGTTTAAACTTGAGATTAAGGTCCATGCTTAATGGTTTAATCCTCATTTGGGGGTTCATTATCAACCGCATGACACCTCTCCCTTGCCTTAAACTACCCCTTGTTTGACACTTCCTTCTCTCGTAGAGGACTTAACTCACCAATAGGCCTAATTGGTTAAAGAATGGAAGGGTAATTTAAATGAGTAACTAAAAGTTGAAACTAAAATTGTGCAAAGATAAGAAATTGGTTGTGTTTTGGTGTGTTCAATCAGACGTTAATTGAACACAAGGAAAATTGGGGCGCTTCATACTCAAAGAGATGAAATGTGCCAAGTTTCCTAGATCTCCATTGCCCTTGATCATGCATGATAGGGTGAAGATTGTGGGTCTTGTTTGCGCATTTATTAACTTGTACACCTTGGTTCTTTGGCCATCATGCAATGAAATTGCTTGATTGATGGTTTTTGAACCAAGTGTATCACTCCTTTGAGCTTGTTTTGATGATAAGGACGGATACACAGTACAAACAACCTGTCAGAATACCCTCTCTTTGCTCTGTTTGCTCTCTGTTGCAGGAAGAAATGCTACATCATCAGTAGCAGCCGGCCATTGTTCCTAGCCTGTAGGCCATCAGTGTTGGACGACAACCCCCTATTGGTGGCCGACCGGCCACTAGTGAAAATTGAGCAGAGTATTTGTGAAACAGAGCAGAGTTAGTCTGCAACATAGGCTTTCAGAAGCAAACTGTGGAAGTTCTTCGGGTGAAAACCAAGCATACATTGGGCCTCCCTCTTTTCCAGGACTAGTTAATTAGTTTAATTATTAATTAGTTAGTCATAGTTGTGTTGTGGCCAATTAAAGTGTTGTAATTATGTTATTTAGTTAATTAATTCGTGTTGTAATTAATTAGTTAACTAGTTTAATTAGTTGTTTCATAATTAATTAGTTAATGTAGTTAGCTAATTAGCTTTGTATTGTACTTATTTAATTAGCTTAAAGTAGTTAATTAAATTATTTCATTATTGTAATTATTTAATTAATTAGCTTAGATAGCTAGCTTATTTATTCAAGTTTTGTAATAATTAGTTAAGTAGTTTAGCTTAGCAAGTTTATTCATTCGAACCCTCCTGCGCGAGGGCATCAATATTGTAATAATGTGTATGTCTTCCAACCCCACGTCTTTCTCATTTTTATTTATCTGCTTTTGATGGTTAGATTAGGGGCATCTCGTTTCAATTAGCATTCCTCATGTTTACATCCACTTGTGTTGCATGCACCGAGGCTCAGTTCATCATTCTAACTGCATTGTTTCAATACTTCTTTGAATACGTGCTTAGACCGCATGTTATCAAATTGTTTCATATGCCATGTTAAGTAGCCGAGCCTAGCAATTGCATATCACATGTGTTGCATTAGTCATAATTGCATAGTTAGAATCACGCATTTTTCTAACTTTGTTTCTTTTTAGCTTGGAGTACTAGGTGAGTTTTTAGTGCTTTTGCATAATCGCATACGTGTAAATGTTTCCATGTCTAACATGCTTGCCATGAGGCTAATTGCTTAAGTGCTATAACTGCTTGAATGCTTGTGGATGAAGGCTTATTGCTTGAATTGGAATAATTTGAGTAATGTTCATATGCGATCATTTTTTCGAGTGATATATATTTCGAAACAATTTTCAAAACAAACATGAAATGGAATTGTTCCAATTTGAGCAAACTAGTCTATACTTGTGTGTGTGCATCACATAGTAATGCTAGCCTAATAATCAGAACAAGAGCATGTAATGTTGATTAAAATCATATCATGATTAGTAGAGGCCAATCTTTGATCGGGGGGGTGCTCAAATGTATTCATGACCTTCCCCTCTCATACCCAAGTTCCCGAGCCGAGGCAACTTTGGTGATGATGGACATGTGGCCTTTGGCACGAGTCATGGGTTTCCTAAATTTCCCCAAAACAAAAATATTGAGATGGCAACTCTGTATCTGGCATAGCAGTCCATTTTTGGCAATTTGATTCAAAATTGATTTTCTAAAAGATTTGCCGGATTTGGACTCTTTGGTATTTATTCAATTTCACATTGCATTTGTGAGATTAGATTCAGAACCACGAGAATCTGAACTATAGGGCTTATTCCGAGCTTCCGAAAGCGGGTGCGAAAAAGGCGAGCTACACTTACCCGTAAGCGCTGTTTCTCAACGAGATATTTAATGGGATCTAATCTCGAAACCAAAATTACGGAGTGAGCTAACAAGTAGTGTCTCAACTTCCTGGTAGCCCATACCAAGGCTAAACAAGCTTTCTCCAACGGAGTGTAGAGGATCTTGTAATCCAGCATTTTCTTGCTCAAGTGGTAGATGGCTTTCTCCACCCTATCCTCAGATTCCTGAGCAAACATGCATCCCATTGTTGTGTCTATGACTGACAGATACAGAATCAAAGGCTTCTCCGGCTCTGGCGGCGATAACACAAGTAGATTCTGAAGGTACTGTTTAATCTGCTCAAAAGTGAATTGACATCAATCATCCCATCGGAATTTTGTTTCCTTTCTTCAGAAGACTAAATAGTGGTTCACCAATCAAGGTTAATTTGGAAAAAAACCGTCTTATGAATTACACTTTACCCAAAAAGCCTCACACCTCCTTTTTAGTCCTTGGTGGTGCATTTCTAGTATAGCCTTGATTTTGGAAGGATCTACCTCGATGCCCCTCTGTGTGATCAAGAAGCCGAGTATTTTCCCTGCTGTTACGCCAAAAGTACACTTCTGCAGATTCAATCTCAATCTGTATTCTCTGATCCATTGAAAGAATTTCTTCAAGACGGTGTAGTGGCCCTCCCTTTCTTTGGACTTGACAATCATGTCGTCCACTGTAACAAGCTCTCGGGGGGACCTCGCTACAGCTCGGACTCGACTTTTCGTAGTCACGGTTCTAAGTCTGAACCAAAGAGTCCAAGTCTGGCAAATCGTTTTAGGAAAACTGATTTTTGAAAGAAGTGCCAAACATGGGCTGCTTTGCCAGATACAGAGTCGCCACCTAAATATTTTGTTTTGGGAAATTTAGGAAACCCTGACTCGGTGCCAAAAGGCCACGTGTCCGTCATCACCAAAGTTGCCTCGGCTCGGGAACTTGGGTACGATTGGGGAAGGTCACTTTGTGAGCACCCCCGCTCGCCCGGTCATAGACCGGCCTCTACTAACCATGATATCAATTTTTGAAAACTTTGTATGTCCTTATTCCGATTTATTAGCCTAGGTTACTATGTGATGCACACGGCATACAAGTATAGACCCGGTCGTCCCAATTGGAACAAAACATTTCATGTTCGCTTTTTGAAAATGGTTTGCTACCCGCAGGTAGGCTTAAAACATTTGATGATTTATTCCAATTCAGATAACCCAACCTTCACCCACAGGCATTCAGGCAGTTATATCACATAAGCACATAGCCTCATGGTAAGCATGCTATTCATGGCAACACTCACACGCATGCAAGGATGCTAAAGCATAAAACTCACCGGGTACTCCAAGCCAAAAATAGAAACTGCATTAGAAATCATGCATGATCCTAAGTATACAGAAATGCCTAATGCAACACATGCAAAATGCAACTATAGTAGGCTCGGCTATTCTAAGATGGTATATGCAATGCTACAACTAACATGTATTCAGTTTGGAATTGAAAGTACGATGCAGTTAGTATGGTGCGCCGAGCCCGGTGCATGCAATACAGATGAATGATGCAAACATGCTGTCATACTGTATGCTAATTTAAATATGCCCTAATCTAACCATCATAAGCGGATAAATAAAAGGGAGAAAGACGTGGGGTTGGAAGACATACATCACACTCACGCACACTTATTACAGTTATGCCCTCGCGCAGAGGGTCCAAATAAATATACAGTCCAAATATTATAGTCCAGAATGAAAGAATATTACAGTCCAAAATATTACAAAATTCTGATTAATAAATTAGCTATGAAAGCAAATAAAACTGGCGTGCAAGCCAGGGACCGCCTTGCTTCTGATGGATGATGCATGTCCGGATTGTCTTGCGCGGAAATCCACCGGAATGCCCCAATTAGCCTCTGTTTACACCTGTTCTTGAAATGCATGCCAATTCCCAAAAAGTTGCTGATTCCTAATTTTGCTGCAACAGAGAGCAGGAAAGGGGCATAGCAATGTATTTGCACAGATATATGCATGTCTCGATCCTCGTGCCACCAATCACGCATACCGAGGCATGATGGCCGAGGAGTCGGAATGCACAACTCAATATAGGATGAATGCACATGAAACTACAACTAAAACCTCACTCCATCATGGATAATCCGGGGTGTCGGTGACTGGGGGAATTGAGACACATTCCGTCACTCGGAGTACGAAATGTACCTCGTTTCCCGTGCCCGGGCTAACTCCTATTCCGGACATGATGCGGTATGCATGATATGCATGAAATGCAACTAAGATATAGTCCTAACATACACAGAATGTTATGAAAAATGAAATGCCTAGAAGTGCGTGCACACGGGCACACAAACCGAGAAAATGATATGTGTCTCGAAATGCGTGCACGCGGGCACGTAAACCGAAGCGATGATAAATGCAATGCGAAAGAGGTGCCTCGAAGTGCGTACACACGGGCACGCAAACCGAGGCGATGATGTGTGTCTCAAAATACGTGCACACGGGCACGTAAACCGAGGCAATGATATGTGTCTCGAAATGCGTGCACACGGGCACGCAAACCGAGGCGATGATGTGTGTCTCGAAATGCGTGCACACAGGCACGCAAACCGAGGCGATGATATGATGCAATGGAATGACATGGAAATGACAAATGGGCTTATACCAACATGAGTGAGCCTCAGCCACACTCACATAGGATGCCGGCGGATAAAAAATGAGGTGCCTCGAAATGCGTGCACACGGGCACGCAAACCGAGGCAATGATAAAATGCAATGGAATGACATGGAAATGACAGATGGGCTTATACCAACATGAGTGAGCCTCAGCCACACTCACATAGGATGCCGGTGGATAAAAATGAGGTGCCTCGAAATGCGTGCACACGGGTACGCAAATCGAGGCAATGACAAAATGCAATGGAATGACATGGAAATGACAGATGCGCTTATACCAACATGAGTGAGCCTCAGCCACACTCACATAGGATGCCGGCGGATAAAAAATGAGGTGCCTCGAAATGCGTGCACACGGGCACGCAAACCGAGGCAATGATAAAATGCAATGGAATGACATGGAAATGACAGATGGGCTTATACCAACATGAGTGAGCCTCAGCCACACTCGCATAGGATGCCGGCGGATAAAAATGAGGTGCCTCGAAATGCGTGCACACGGGCACGCAAACCGAGGCAATGATAAAATGCAATGGAATGACATGGAAATGACAGATGGGCTTATACCAACATGAGTGAGCCTCAGCCACACTCGCATAGGATGCCGGCGGATAAAAATGAGGTGCCTCGAAATGCGTGCACACGGGCACGTAAACCGAGGCAATGATAAAATGCAATGGAATGACATGGAAATGACAGATGGGCTTATACCAACATGAGTGAGCCTCAGCCACACTCACATAGGATGCCGGCGGATAAAAATGAGGTGCCTCGAAATGCGTGCACACGGGCACGCAAACCGAGGCAATGATAAAATGCAATGGAATGTGGCAAAAATGATATGCAAGCATGCTAATGGAATTTCAGCAACAAAATATGGGGAAAACAGTCCCGAAATGAAGCGAAACGGCATGAAATGCAAGGAAATGTCCCGAAATGCAACATTAAGCACCCGAAATGGCCTATAGCCATGCCATACATGCACAATATGGACATGCAATGCAAAGACAGAAGATAGAAAGTCCCAAAAGATGCACTTTTACAGTTATAAACATGGCCAAACAGCAAGTATAGACATGGCAAAAATAGCATGCGAGAATAGGGGCCAAAAGAGGGGTAATGAAGTAAGGGGTATAAGAAAAACTCAAACTGAAAAATTTCATTCTATAACACTGAAGATGAACCAAAAATATGAACATTTACAGTATATTGCAGACCTCAAATCAGTATACAAACATGCTAAAAATGTGATGCAAAACAAGGCTCAAAAGGTGCTATAACATGAAGTATATAAAATAATCACCAAACAGAAAAAAAGTGTGAATGAAACATGAATTATAGGCCAAAATAAGACCACTTTCAGTTCGGACCAAGGTCCAAAAACAGAAGCAAAGAGGGCTACTAATTTATGCAAAAATGGGGCCAAATAGGGGATATAACTACAAGTGACATATGGAAACACCAAACAATGTTGAGCCCTTCTCCAATGTTGAAGAGGGGCTCAAAATATGCCTCAAATCAGTTTACAACATGCTCGAAAATGAATTTCTCATGGGTCAAAAATAGCATGCAAATTTATGACATACAAGATGGTCAATGAAGCAAGTGTATTATGGAGGGCTCAAACAGGGTTGAGCCCTTAATGAGAAGTGAAGATGAGCTCAAAATATGGCCCTTTTCAGTTAGGGCCGAAGCTTGAAACCAAAAAGAAATGAGGCTTAGAAATAGATCAAGGAAAAGGGTCAAAAAGATCAAAGTGTAACTTACCCTTGAAGATCCAAGCTTTTGTTGCTTCTTGGATGGATTTGCAGCTTCTTTAGCCTTCAAGAATCCCTCCTTGCTGCTGGAAATGAGATGGTGGTGGTAGAGCTTGGTGGTGTAGAAGGAATGAAGGTTATGGACTTAGGGTTTTTTGAAGAATTGAAGAAGAAGACAATGGAGTTTAGGGTTTGTGCTTGGAGAGGAATTTTTTTCAACCCTCAAGAAGAAGACCCTCAGCTGGTTATAAGGGCAAGAAAGGGGTGTAAAAGGGGGGTGAATTGGAGAGCATAACTCTCTCCCAAAATATCCCCGGATACAGAAAATATCTGGGGGATATTGCCCCACAGCTGGAAAGGGTACAGTGCAAGGAAGCTGGCCGGCCTCTCACTTTTGTTGGAGGTGGCCGGCCGGCCACACCCCCTAGCCGGCCGGCTAGGGGTCAAAAGGGTCAAGCACATTTTCTGGCCGGCCAGGTATTGGGGAGGTGCCCCTATGTGTGCACAACACAGCCATGTAGTTAAAAGTCCAAGAAAGTGGGTCCAAGGGGTTCAACATTGGCTCGGAAAGAGGGGTTCAAAAGGGTCAAGTGACCTTAATGGCCGGCCATGAACTTTTAGTGGCCTCTCAGGTGTGTACATCACAGATATGTGGTTCAAAGTTGGAGAAAATGGGTCCAAGGGGTTCAACATTAGCCCGGAAGAAATGGGTCAAAAGGGTCAGATGACCTTAATGGCCGGCCACCAACTTTTAGTGGCCTCCCAGATGTGTAGATCACAGATATGTGGTTGAAAGTTGACAACATTAGCTCCAAAGTATTCAACATTAGCCCGGAAGTTGGAAAAACGGGCGCCGGGAGGCTCCGGAGGAGAGATAACTGGTTGCTGCAACAATTGTTGGCCTCCCACCCTTCAGTGACCTTCCTTGTGATAAAACAGAGGTACCTGCCAAAAATGAACAAAAACCGTTGCAAAACGAACGTTCCGGGGCCAAAACACGCAGTTCGGGGTCCCGAAAATGGGCTGTTAAGCACCGAAAGTGGCATTCGACCTCGAAGTGGGTTTCTCAGACCCCAGTGTCCCTCAAAAGGAAGCAAATAAGATGTATGCCAAAAATCAGAGCAATAGGAGATGGTTAAGCGGTCCCGAACCGAGGCGCACGGCCAACGGTCCCGAAAACCGGGAACCGGACTCCGAAATGGGAAAAATGGCCTACGGCCACCAAATGCAGCCTACGGACATTGAGAGATGGTCTACGGGACCTCTCCCTCCTCTCGGGGAAAGAAGCAGAGAAAACCGAGTCTGGTTCACAAACCGAGACAAGGCACAGAAGAGGGTTAAGAAGTCTGGGGGGAGGGCTCACGGCCGTGACTCTGAAGCTTCTGAACAAGCACACTAAGCAACATCACCAAGTGCTCAATCGGTGACGTCTGAGTCTCAAGGTCGGTCAAAAATGGGGTGTCTACATCCACATACACCTCGACCTCTTTGTGGATCATATCACGTAGAATGGTGGTTGCAGCCCTTTGATAGGTAGCCCCGGCATTCTTCAGCCCAAACAGCATTACCCGATAGTAATAGGTTCCCTACGGCGTAGTAAATGTAGTTTTCTCTCTGTCCTCGGGCGCCATTAGAATCTGGTTGTACCTGAAAAATCCATCGATGAAGGAGAGCAATACAAGGTCTGCGGTAAAGTCTACTAACTCATCGATGTGCGGCGAAGGAAAGTCGTCCTCTAGGCTGGCTTTGTTCAGATCCCTGAAGTCCACACACACCCGGATTCTACCATCCTTTTTTAGCACTAGGACGATGTTGGCCAACCAAGTCAGATATTCAGATACTAACAAGAAACCTAATTCGATCTGCTTGGTGACCTCCTCCTTGATTTTCAGTGCCCAATTCGGATAGATTCTACACAACTTCTGCTTGACAGGTCGAGCCTCGAGGTCGAGATGTATCTGATGCTATACAATCTCAGGATCGATTCCAGGCATGTCTTCGTAGGACCATGCGAAAACATCTTTGAAATATTTTAATAAAGCGACTAAGCGCTCGCGCTCCTCCGAAGACAACGTGGACCTGGTCTAGACCAGATTCGGATCCTTCTCAGTGCCCACATTAATAGCAATGATTGCATCATAATAGGGTTTTGCAAACCTCTCCTCCTTTTGATTAATCAAGTTTTTCAAAACCAAAGGAAGTCCTTCCTCTTCGTTTTCATTAAAATTCTGAAAATCTTGGTTATTGCAATAAACAAGCGGCATAGAGAAATACTCAAAATCAGCAACGTTCTCATTCATAAGGTCCAACTCATCCAGCTCTTTGGTTACAACCGACTCAAAAGCAAAAGAAAAAGAGGACCTGGACAAGACCTTGGCATCTGGGTTATCACTCCTAGGAATACCAGACTCAGACTCAGAAGAACTGGAATCTGATTCCAACTCCACAAACTCTGCGGAATCAGATTCTGGCTCATCACTAAACCCAAAACTGGACAGGTAGCCCATTTCCAGCTACCAAACAAGAGATGGTGCTTCAGATGCATCCAAAATACTGCTGGATGGATTCACACCCAGTTAATCCCGATCATGGAAATGGTAAGGTTATCCCCCAAACTCTTTGAGTCGACAAGAAGATCTGTAAGGAGACATGCTAGTGTTGCCCCTACTCCAAGCTCGATGCTATTCGAGTCACATCCCATGCTCTTTTCAGCTTCAGTACTTGGCTCAGCCTTTTCCTTGGTGTCACTATCTTGCAGTTGCAAGTCAAAGAAGATTTCGAAGCCAGGACACGCTGTTTCACAGAATTCATCCAAGGCTCGAAAAAGCTGCAAAATGGGAAGTCTTCACCCTCCCGAACAAAGTGGCCATTCAACATTCCCCAGATCGACTTGTGAATGAGCTCATAGCATTTCCTGGCCTACTTGGCACTAGCTTTGCCTTCCATCTCTTCTCTTTTCCTAACCCAATTTCTTCGGTAGGCACATAGCTAAGACCAAAGGCATGCGGATTATGCGGCACATCAGCCAATACTGTGACACCTTTCCGGCCACTTCTTCCAAGCCCTATTCCTGGCACATTTTGATTGGGCGCTGACATATATGCCCTCATCTGCTGCCAAGATAGTTTGCACTATTCGGGCCTCAGCCATCATAAACCATGAAAGGAAAACATCCTTCTCGCCATGAATGATCTCCAGCACAGGTGTAGTTACCTCTGGCGAAGGGTGGATGGATGAATTCCCGAAGACGATCGACACTCCCTTCCCGTGAGGGTATTTCAACATTTGGTTTTCACTAGATACAGCCAAGGTCTTCCTAGCAGTGAATTGAGGGTGGCCAACACATCTAGAACATGGAACTCGACATCCTATTGAACTGGGCCCACCTGAACTCTGATTTGTACCGTGCCCATAACCTCCTTGCTGGTATTATCATATGCCCTGATCACTTGGGCAGTAGGCACAAAATCTACTAGTTTAAGGCCGATGGCATAAGTAGTGCGAGAAGGACAAACATTGATAACTAAGCTGGTGTCGACCAACACCGTTGGTACCCACTTTTCTCTACACTCAATAGAGATGTACAAGGGTTTGTTGTGTGCTGAAAAGGTTAAAGTTGGTATCGCACCCCCTGGGAAAACCAATCCCATAAGTTGTTCAGGAGTAGTGTCAATGGACAACTTGGCCTGGTCCATCCTTGATAGTACAACCTGTCGATGCACTCGAGAAGCCATGAGCAGACCCTAGATTGAAATGTCGGCTTGGATTTTCTTCAGTTGGTTCAGCACTACCTCTTCTTCCAACTGCTTCTCTTTCTGTTTCTCAACCTCTCTATCTTTCCCAGAGGCCTCAGCTTGGTCTAAGTACGGTGGCTTGAAATACCGTCCGCTTCTAGTCATGTGATCAATCTCTTCCACGTACCACGTGTTATCTGGCAGACATCCACTCCAGTCTTCATCGGTGTGCACCAAATGTAAATCATCGTCTTCCCACCATACTCTATCGGCAGCAAACAAATAGTTGTCTGGCTCCGTTCGGATCAATTTCTCATCACAAGTATCCCCCGCAAGGTGTTGAGCTATTACAACTTTCTGGTTGCCTTCAGCCCTTTCTCTTGCAAACTGTTTCAACTAACTTCCTATTCTGTATCCGCAGTACTCATGATGCCCAGTTCCTAAGTTGTAATTTCTATGTCGGTGTTCTCCGGCAGTTTTCTCCTTTCATCGGCCATTCCCTCTATTGAAGCAATTCTTGCTCCTTTTTCCTCCAGTTTTGTTTTAGTTCTTTTCCTCTATGTCAGGTTCATCACTAAGCCATCCAGAGTTGTCCGTTGATCCATTCAAATCAAACCAATCAATCTGTACATCTCCTTGATCATGTTCGTCAAAGAACTGTAGGTTGTTTAGGTCCTCTTCAAGCTCTGCCAAATCATCCAATCCTTGGCTCGGGGCATCTTCCCTGACCACATTAACCCCTACTGCTGTTGGCAATACCACTTCTGGCTTGGCTTAATCAACTGGCACAATGTAGCAGCACGGATTGTACACCCCCTTAAACAAGCCTCAGAGCACTCCGGCAACGGACTCGTATTCTCCTCTGAGGCCAGCCTCCCATCTTCTGCCACTATCACCACCATGGGTTCAAGTTGAAGTGTGGATGGGTCTATCATCCACAAGTCTGTGCTTTTAGGAATGAACGCCGCTTGTCTGGTAGGTGGGAAGGGATAATACATACATTGGGGTTGTAGCGGATGGCTAGTGTATGGATTAAGTTTAGGTTCCGAGATAGGGAAACTTGATTGTGGGATGGGAGAGGATTTGTAGTTACATTTGGTTTCTGGGGAGGTGCGATCATCTTACTGTCGATGAGATCTTGAATCTCATGACGCAGCTGAAGCATTGGTCAGTGTCATGACTGTGCTGCTAGTGAAATGCACAGTACTTGGCTAGGTTATGTTTAGGAGGGAGAGGATCGAGTAGTGGGCGAGGGTCTAATGGCTTGATATGCCCCTTTTTGATCAACACCTTCATAGCATGGGATAAAGGCATGTAGAGTGGAGTAAAGACCCTTTGGGATCAGGCGAGGTTGTTTAAGGTTTATGGAGTTGTATTGGCAAAGGGATTAGCGGTCTTGGTTGTGGTGGTGACAACGCTCACATCCGAAGGCCGTGTGGTTGTGCTACCACTGGTGGTTGCATTAGAACTGCGCACAAAAGGCCTCTTGGCCTGCTCTTTGTCATCTGTTATGAGGCCTTGTTTCATGGCATCTTTAATCTGAACCCTTATCTCATGGAGCTCGGTGAATGTAAACAAAGGTAGGCCGATCATCTTCTACAACAACTTCCCGTGCAGATTACTGACTATCATCCTTATTTGATCTTTCTCGGAAGGTCATGTGGTCATCATCGAAGCCTTGGCCCTCCACCTCGTCACAAAATGCAAGAAGCTCTCCTTTGGCTTCTGACGGGTTACCTCAAGATCATGTGTTGTGACCTCGATTTGTGTGCTGTACGAGTATTGTGCGATGAAGGTCTCAGCCATTTCCTCCTAGCTCTGCTTAATAGAATCCTTAAGCTTCGCATACCAGATAGCTGTTAGTACCAACATTGTCTGGCCAAAAAGTGAGAGCTTCTGCAGTCTAGTTAGGCCCATCAGCCGTAGAATGTCTAAAAATATTCGAATATGAACCATGGGGTCTCTAGAGCCATCGAACCAATCGATTTTTGGCATTTTGAACCGGTCTGGTAATGTCACTGCAGAGTCAGTATACCCATCTTCTATATCAAGAATAGAGTTAATGCCCTGTGCTTTTTTGAGGAGCTTCTCCAACTTGTTGACTTTAAGTACGGTTAGGTCAACTTCAAACTCAAACGGAGGCTCAGTTTGATACACAGGTGCTTTAGAGGCCTGTGGAGGGATTAGCTCTACCGGATTGCCCTGATTCTCTTAAACAGTGGCAGTGGCTACAGGTACTGGGATACCCAGAGGAGGTGTATGAGAAGCAGAAGCTGCTGCCGGCTGTGGTTGTTGTTGTTGCAGCCTGTTTATTACTTCAACTTGACGCTGTAACCTCGGCCTAGCGAGCAGCGTCTTGCTACATGGTTTCAACTATTTGCTGAAGGTGGTGAATTAGGTCCTCCATGCTGACTAGAGGATATTGTGCCATCGAAATTGGCGAGTGATCACGTGCTGGACTAGATATAGAAGACTGAACCTGGCTAGATGCAGGTGATCGTTAGACTGGTGAATTGTGCCTACTTCTTCTCCGTCTAGTAACCGAGGGGAGCGAAGCAAACACGGGCTGTCCTCTAACAAGATCTCCAGATCTATAAAGCCTCCTGACACAAGTCCAGAGTGTTTGGGGGATATCTGAATTATCCGAAGCTATTGTAATAAACTACCTAGCAAAAAGAAAGAAGTAATTAGAAACCGCATAGCACCTCAGCTCAGATGTAAACAACACACAGATGTAATCAAAGCTGTAGGATTGCACTCAACACTAAATTCTACCCCCAAAACTAATACCCAATTTGTAACTGACATGCACATTCCTGTACAATTTCACTGTAAAGCACATACCAATTAAGTGAGATCCAATACACCCCTATGAGGGGTAGGGTTACCCTATCCTAGTTTCGTCAGGAACTAGGGTTCACTATTCAAACAATGTGGTTTCACACAATCTTATATTTGCGATAAGCATCCTGTCCTAGTTTGGAGCAGTCTTTATGGCTTTCGATATGCAACTAGGCCAAATGGTCAAAAAGGGTACCTCAGCAAGACTACCTAATATACCTCTTACACCTAACACTGAGAAGTGAAAGAAGGATCAAACGGTAGAACGGTAGTCCAGATCTAAGGGTTATGTTCCCATCGTAGTAGAGCCCGCGACCGGTCATCCTTTTGGCAAGCTTTTCAGGCAAGCCTCCGGCAAACCGTCCAGGAATAGTAGATGGCAAACACAGTGACTTAAACGCACCAATGCAAATGCAATGCAAAGAAACAAATAAGTGTAGATAGAATTTCATATCATGAGTTTCAAGTCTAGTTCTCTAATTCCCCAGCAGAGTCGCTAGAAACTGTAGCTCAGCCTTTCAAAGCCCCCTTTTGAAAGTTCGAAATAAGTCCTACAGTTCGGACTCTCGCAGTTCTGAATCTAATCTCATAAGTGCAATGTGAAATTGATAAACACCAAAGAGTCCAAATCTGGCAAATCGTTTGGAAAATTGATTTTGAATCAAAAATGCCAAAATTGAACTACTTTGCTAGATACAGAGTCGCCACCTAAATATTTTTGGAAAATCTAGGAAACCCATGACTCGTACCAAAGGCCACGTGTCCGTCATCACCAAGATCGTCTCGGCTCAAGAACTTAGGTACAAGAGGGGAAGGTCATGAATTGAGTACCCCCGCTCGCCCGATCAAATATCGGTCTTTACTAATCATGATATGATTTTTATGTACATTATATGCTCTTATTCTGATTATTAGGCTAGTATTACTATGTGATGCGCACACACACAAGTATAGACTAAATCGCAAGAATTGGAACATTTCAAGTCATATTTGTTTTGGAAGTTGTTTCGAAATATGTACCACTTGAAAAAGTGATCTCATATTAACATTGCCCAAATTATTCCAATTCAAGCAACAAGCCTTCATCCACAGGCATTCAAGCAGTTATAGCACTTAAGCAATTAACCTCAAGGCAAGCGTGCTAAACATGGCAACAATCACATGCATGGGATATGCTAAAGCGAGTAAAGGCTCACCTAGTACTCCAAGCCAAAAATAAACAAAAGAGTTAGAAAAATGCATGATTTCTAACTATGCAATAGGACTAATACAACACATGCAATATGCAACTAGTAGGCTCAGCTACTAATATGGCATATGAGGCAATTTGATAGCATGCAGTCTGAGCACGTATTCAAAGAAGTATTTAAACTAACAATACAGTTAGAATGATAAACCAAGCCTCGATGCATGCAATACAAATGGATGCAAACATGGAGAATGCTAATTGAAACGTGATGTCCCTAAACTAACCATCAAAAGCTAGTAAATAAAAGGGAGAAAGACGTGGGGTTGGAAGACATACACATTATTACAACATTGAGCTCTCACGAAGAAGAGTCCGTATAAATAAACTAAGCTAATTAGCTAACTAACTAACTAAGCTAAGCTAAGCTAATTAAGCTAGCTATTGCAAACCGAAATGAATAAACTAGCTAAGTTACTTAACTAATTATTACAACAAATGAATTAACTAACTAATTACAACACAACTAGTTAACTACTTTAACTAATTAAATAATTACAACACAAGTGCAATTAAAATAAGTAATTAAACTAAACAACTAACTACTACGCCTCGGGAAACGAGGGATGTGCATGCGCATGCTCGGTTTCCACCCAAAAAGACCATCGTTTTGCTTCCGAATGCCTCTATTTGTACATTTGAACATCAATATTGTTGCCCATTTCCAAAACAACTCTGCTCCACCTTACCAACACTCTACTAAGTTTTGCATCAGTGGCTGGCCGGCCACTGGTGAAGGTTGCCGGCCACCAGCCGTCTATGGAAAGTGGTATGCCGGCCACTGATGCAGAGGTTCATCTTGCTACAACAGAGGACAAAAAGAGCATATACAGGGTATTTTCAAGGGTTGTCTACACAACTCACCCCTTCTTTTCATGAGCAAGTCAAAGGAGTAGTGAATTCGGTTCTCAAATCATCAATGGATGCAATTTCATTACATGATGGCTTGTGAAACCAAGTGTGCAAGTTCAATAAATGCAAAATAAGACACGAACCTCCTCCCTTTCATGAATGATCAAGAGAAGTGGTGACTGTGGAACCTTGAATCATTTCATCACTAATGAGTATGAAATGGTTCAAGTTTCCATGTGTTCAAATAACGTCCGATTGAACACAACTAATTATTATCTTGCACCATTTTAATTCCAAGTTTTAGTTACTCATTTTAATTTACCAACTATTCTTTAATTCCATTAAGTCCAATAGTGAGTTTAAGTCCTCTAAATGGAAAGAATGTTCAAACTAAAAGTTGTTTTAGGCATGAAAAAGACATCATGTTGTTGGTAATGAACCCCAAAGGGATTAAACCATTAAGCATGACACCTCAATCTCATACTTTGAACAAACAAATGATTGAACCACTTTCAAAGAAAAACAAAAGCCAAGAAAGGAGGGAGATTGCAGAGATGATTAGGTGCTGAAAATGAGTGAGAAAAGCATAAATAAATGCTATCAACTCAAACAAGATGGTGTCTAAGGCCTAGAACACCAAACTCGTGAGAACTATTACACTATAAGCATGCAAAGCAAAGCTCAAATGCAACTATCAACCAAAAACAGTCCTAAAACAAGTCTAATACAGCCCTAAAACATGCTGAAATTGAGCTTAAAAAGTCTAGATTAACATGCAAAAACATGGCACAAACGAGGCTAGTAAACAAGACACAAGAAAGAGAGGCCAACCCCTCCAAATTTGGACTTCAAAACATGATTTTGGCCACTGAAAAAGCTCTGAAAATCAGTGTTTAAAAGCTCAGAAAAAGATAGTAAAAGGGTGGGAAACACAAGGGCAAAGGCCTCCAAAACAAGGTACAAAGAAGGGCTATCAACCCCTCAACCTTTAATGGCCTTAAACTCAAGCTTCAACCCAAAAAATAGAAGTTTTATAGCCCAAAATCAGTGGAAAACAGTAAGTAAAATAGAAAGAAAAAGCAAGCAAAGAGGCAAGGCCTTGTACCTCTTGAAGAGGAAATGAAGTCCAAGCAACAAAACCAAAGAAACAACACCCTCAAGAACTCCAACAAGGCTCTAGGATACCTTAGCTCAAGTATGGAGAGATTTTCTTAAGGGTGTATAGGCAAAGGTTGAGAGTGTATAGGCTAAAGTGTAGAAATTTACTAAAGAGAGAAGAAAATTTTTGATCTCAAAATTTTCTAACCTTAAAACATGAGAGAGAGGGTCCCTATATATAGAAAACATGAAATTCCCTCAAGGAGATCCAGTCCTACACCTAGGGATAGAGGCATGCATCTGTGCAAACAACTGACACAGCTAGCATAAAATATCTACAAAATACACTGGTGGCTGGCCGACTTTCGATGGTAGCCGGCCGGCCATCACTGGTGCCCGTCAAGCCACATTAGTGGCCAACACCAGGCCATCAACCAAAAGGTGATGGTCTGCAGCCCAAAAACGGCCACCAGAGGCTGCAAACTAGAAAAGCTAGGCTTGGTCCAAAAACTGGGACAACAAAGGTACAAGGTTTTAAAGGCTCAAAGTCGTGGCATTCCGCTAGGGACTTCGAACACTTGGCAAGCAAATACGTTCATCATCGCGTGTGCATGCGAGGACGTCCAAGTCATAAAGGCCGTCAAAAATGGGGTGTCTACACCTCCTCACCGTATGACCTGTCGACAGGCCCAAAAATCCCAAGGTCTTGCCCCCACCAGATAACAACTTCTCTCCTTTGAAAATCTAAAGGTTACCCCCACCCAAGGTATTGAACCTTAAGCTATAATCCTTCACACTCTCCTTCAGCTTGTCAACCAAAATTGCTTGTAATTTTTCCTTCTCAGTTCCACACCTTGAGCACACAAACTTGTCTTCATCTATCACCTTCTTTCCTTTTTCTTGCTTCTCCTTATGGATTCTCTCCAAGTCAGCCAACAACACAGTTGGATTTGGTGCTTTCCTCTTAATGCTAGCTATCACCATATGGATTGGTGCCATCTCTAGGAAAGGATTACTGTCCACTACCATAACTCCTTTCTCCTTTTCTACATATTTCAGTAACCCCTTCTGTATCAAATCCTACACACAATTTCTAAAAATATTATGCCATTTACAATATTCTTTTCCTACTCTATCTTGTTCTTTTGGAATCACATGTCCAAGAGACAATGTTAAAAATTTATTAGCCAATAATTCATCAAAAATGGCATCAGCTTTAGACAAATCAAAAGAATACTATTTATATATGGGGTTTGCATTTCTTTAGGCTGGCTGAGTTGCTGGCATGTTCACTGGTTTGTCCACTTTCATCAAAGTCCCACAAACCATTGGTATTTTGCCAACCACTTGTGCCACATCCATATCAACTTCTGTCTTTACATTAACCTCTTGGAAATAAGTGCCATAAGAGTTTGCATTCCTATGTCTTTCCTCCCAAAGTATTGACTCATATCTGGTTACCCTAGATGACAACTCAAACAAGTCTCTGAACTCCATTCCCTGAAACTTCTTTCTCAACTCAAAATCTAACTCATTCTGGGCCATTATCATAATTTCAACCTCAGACATGTACATTCGACACCTATTCTTTGCCCTCTTAAATCCATCAGTGAACTGCTCTGCACTCTCAAAAAATGTCTTCCTTATTTCAGATAGATCAACTAAATTCACTTCAGGCTTAGTCCTATAGAACTGGGCATGAAACTGGCTTTCCATCTCTACCCAAGTATGAACTGAATTAGAAGGCAAGTTAATAAACCATGTAAAAGTAGTTCTAGACAAGGAATATGGAAACAACCTCATTTTAAGAATGTCAGTATTCCCTACTTCTCTATGTTGTAAGGTGAACCTCCCTATGTGTTCAATTGTTTACTAATTTTCCTCACCATGAAACAAGGAAAACTCTGGTACTCCATAGTTCCTAGGAAAAGGTTCGTCATCTACCCATTGTAAGTAAAGCTTCCCAAACCTAGGCCTTTCAGGCCTTCTCATCCCTAGACCATAAAGGTCTTGGACAATTGGATAATCTGGGCCCTTTGAAAATTATCACCATGATTAAAAGCATTATACCCCCCATACCCATAGTTATTTTCAAAAGGCTCTCGCCTGTCGAAATGTAAAGGGGGTCCTAGACCCCTTGGCCTTAGGCCATTACCAAATGGTTCATGGTACATGTCGGGTCTATGCATCTCAAGATGTGCACCCAAATTCCCAATATTGTTAACTCTTTGATTTTCATAACCCATATTAGGAACTTCTCTATACCTAACATTTTGGTTTTCAAACCCTTGATTATAATTTCAAAAACCACATTATTTCTTGGCCTCATGTTAGGATAATCATTAAATGCTATGTTAAACAAATTCCTGTTTTCTATACCTTTTTTGGCCACAAAGTGGATTAGAGAAGACATTTGGCCCAAGTTGCCCCCCAAGCCAGTCTCTTTGAATTTTAACATTTGGGGTTAGGGTTTGAAATACCTCATGTGTTCTTTCCTCAGTAGTTGGGTCCCTGTAAAAGGACATTAGCTTACCAGCAGACTGATATGGCATACCAGTTGGTGGCATATTAGTTGACGGTAGCATGTGTGCACCCCATGCCTTTGAAGACACCTTATGTCACACCCTAAACCCAGGTATGACCTGCCGTGGCCCACAAGGCCTTAGCCCAAGGCATACGTAAACCAAAACACAAATCCATAATCACATTGAACAACTATACAATAGTCCAATAATAAATAACCAAACTCAATCCAGCGACATGCCACAAGTATAAACGGCAAAACCAACCGTAATCAATACCATCCAAACTTATGGGATATAAATAGCCCACATATCAAAATAATTCTAAATGAACCTCAATAAAAGAATAAAAAAGAAATATGCACAAACTTGACATAACAATCCAGAAATAAATAAATAAATGTCCTAGAGGTCCATGCAATTGGGTCCCCGCTATGCCATGAGTCCACTCTAAGTCCTTCTAACACCTGGAAATGATAAACAACTAAGTCAACTGATAGTTCAGTGAGTAGCAACATGGATAATAACTATAGTTTTGAAAACAGGGTTCGATTCCAAAATAAGATATATATCACAGAAACTAGATTGGCATATAATTTTGATAAAGATAATATATTTCAAAAAGAAGGTTCTACAATTCAACAGTTAAAATACTCATGTCATTTTCCACTTAAAATAGATTACAACATGAACATCAATAATTTTCTGGGTACCGAGAATAACAAGTAACATGCCACACAGTTCTCAAGGCAATAAGCCCGTTGGATCCAATATCGAACCAAAAGTCATCCTCGGGGCAGCAACCCGGGCCTTTTCTCTAAGACGATCCAATTGAAGGTCATCTAGCCTAGCCTAGGTCTTTTCCTTACAATCGTTGAGCACTAAAGTTATCATGGCCCAACCCGGATCTATTCCCTAATGGCCAGAGTCACCACACACAGTGGAATAATTTTCCTAGACTAAAATATACAGATGGTCCCGATAATCAATAAAATTCAGTTTCGCAAAACATGGTAGCTCACCATTATAAACATGAGACCATAACAAATAGTTTACAGTATGCCACGTTTACACATGTTTCAGAAATAATTTAATTCCATTGATAATATAATAATTTATCAAAACAATTTAGTCCTGAAACAACAATTCAATTTTCCAACAGTTCAGGGTAGGGGAACATTTATAAAAATATGTAGCATGAAACTACTCACCTACAAACGAAATAACGTAATCCTCGAATAGAGTATAAAAGTCCAACTAGTGCCCAGAACCAAGTATGAAAACTACACGTCACTACTAATTTAAAAATACTAAAGAATAAGAAACTAAGTAAGCCCAAACTAAAGCGCACTAACACGGCTCAACCCAAATCACCGTTACTCTTATATATTACCTAAGCTTATGTTCTTCAAGGTCTAAAATCACCAAGACATGGATTCAAATCGAAACTTAATTAAAATTAACTTTAAGATAAAACAGAATTTTAAACAAGCTTTCCCAATCTATTCACTAACTTTGAAAATTACAAAACCCACTCCATGCTATTTCAAAAATTCCAAAACCCTTCAGATATCAACTAATATATCCTAAGTTTCAAACCAAAATGGTTTCACTTGATTTTCTTATCAAAATAATTATTTACAATTAATTATATCTAAACAGGTTGTTTTCTGCTGCACTTTAAAGAAATTAATGGTTCTCTTAGTATGCATGAGCAATCAATGCAAGGCCAAAAATTTAAGAAACTAGACTTGTAACCGGTTCTAATGAAACTAACTTGATAATTTTTGGATTTATACTCAAAGAGAACGACACTTCCGAAGCTACTGTTTTACACTAGTTTTCTGGACAGATTTGAACGCATCAGTTTATATGGATTTTGACTCCCAAAAATTATGAGAAAATTCCAATATGCAATTCAATATGTAATTAATCTACTATAAAAATTTCAATTCAAAATTCATCTGTTTGATATGATTCCTCAATTTTTAAAGTTTGTGGTTCTGTGTAGAATTTTTAAACTAAGAATTTCTCCCATTTTTTCCCCAGGTATCTTAACAGTGTATCTATATACAAAATACATAAACCTACAACCTCTCCATCAATGAACTAAATAATAATAGAGTAAGGATAAAGGATAAAAACAAACAGAAGAAGAAAAATAGAGACTTACCACACACCCAAAAATCCTTCCTAGTTTGCAACCCTTTTTTTTTTTTTTCCCTTTTCTCTCAAACTCTCTCTTCTCTCCCATGGCTGCTGCTGCCGCCTTATATTGTATTAGGCTACCTAGGGTTCCTATATATATATATATCTAAACAAAAGGCTCTAAATTGTTATCTTTTGTTTTATTTTATTTTCTCTCTCCATTAATTTAAATAAAATACAACTATTACTAGATTAAAATATACTAACTAATTTGTCCCCTATTTTTTTTTTAATAATAAATCTTACCTCTAAATTAAATACTTTCACCATAAATTTATTTTAGGTTTAAAATTAATTAAAAGACCCTCCAATAATATTTAATTTGTACTTAAAGATTCACAGTAAAATATTTGAGATTTGTAAAATTATTGTTATCTAATTATTTGTTTGATTTGTACATTTGGATTCTCACATTCTCCCCCCCCCCCCCCTAAAAGAAAAGTTTTGTCCTCGAAACTAACCTGCGTAAATCATGAGAATAGATGTGGATACTTCTCACGCATCTCATCCTTGCGTTCCCATGTCGCCTCTTCAACTAGATGATTATGCCACAATACCTTAACCAATTTAATGGCCTTTGTACGCAACATTTTCTCTTTCGAATCCAAAATCTAAATAGGCATCTCCTCATACGAAAAATCCTCTCTAATCTGAAGCGGCTCATAATCTATCACATGCGATGAACTGTGCACATATTTCCTCAGCATAGACATATGAAACACATTATGCACTCCTGCCAGCCTATGGGATAAAGCAACACGGTACGTAACCTCACCAACCTTCTCTAATACCTCAAATGGTCCAATGTACTAGAACTCAACTTTCCTTTCTTTCCAAACCTGATGACTCCTTTCCATGGTGATAGTTTCAAGAATACCATATCCCCTACATGAAACTCTAAATCTCTCCTATGATGATCAGCATAACTTTTTTGTCTACTCTGAGCAGCCAATAATCTCTCTCTGATGGTGATAATTTTCTATGTAGCATCCTCCATCAAATCAAGTCCTAACATTTGCTTCTCACCAACCTCATACCAACACAGAGGAGGCATATACTTCTCATACAAAGCCTCATAAGGAGCTACTTCCAAACTAGAATGATAATTATTATTATACTCAAACTCCATGAGCAGCAAATAATTATCCCAATTACCTCACCACTCCAAAGCACAAGCCCTCAACATATCCTCAAGGGTTTGAATAGTCCTCTTCAATTGCCCATCTGTCTGAGGGTGATAAGCTGAACTAAAATTTAACCGAGTACCCATAGCTGACTGTAACGCACCCAAAAACTTAGACACAAAACGAGGGTCCCAATCTGACACTATTGACACAGGTGCATCATGCAATCTAATAATCTCCTTCACATACAACTATGCAAATCAAGCTAGAGAATAATTCATCCGAACTGCAATAAAATGTGCTGACTTGGTTAATCTATCAACAACTACCCAAACTGCATCGTGATTACTACTAGTACGAGGTAATCTGCACACAAAGTCCATGGTAACATGATCCCACTTCCACTCTGGTATAGGTAAGGGTTGTAGTTTCCCCGCAGGTTTCTGAGGTTCTATTTTAACCTGTTGACACACCAAACACTAAGCCACAAATCCTATAATATCACCCTTCATACCATTCCACCACAAATGTTCATGAAGACCCCGATACATCTTAGTGCTTCCAGGATGAATGCTGTAACTAGAACTATGTGCCTCCATCATAATCTCCTTTCTCAAATCACCACCAGCAAGAACACAAACTCGGCTACGAAATCTAAGCAACCCATCATCACTAACGACAAAGTTTGCATGCTTACCCTATGCCACCTCTCGTTAAATACGCTCACACTGGGAGTCCATCTCCTAAGCTAAACGAATTCGTTCTCTCAAGGTTGGCTGAACTGTCAATTGACTACAATAAGCCCTATAACCAGGCGTAACAACCTCAAACCTCAAATGTCTCATATCTTCCACCAAATAACTCTCAATAGACAAAGCCGCAACATCTCAAACCATGACCTTCCTACTCAAGGCATCTGCCACCACATTTGCCTTCCCCAGATGATACAAAATATTCATATCATAATCTTTTAGCAACTCAAGCCATCTTCTTTGCCTCAAATTTAGCTCATTCTGTATGAAAATATACTTCAAACTCTTATGATTAATGTAAATCTCACATGACTCTCCATACAAATAATGTCACTAGATCTTAAGAGCAAAAATTACTGTTGCTAACTCCAAGTAGTGTGTAAGATAATTTCTCTCATGTACTTTCAAATGTCGTGATGCATAAGTAATCACATTCCCATGCTGCATGGGCACACATCCTATACCCTGTCATGAAGCATCACTATAAATCACAAAGCCACCCCTATCTGCCAGTAAGGCAAGGATTGGAGCTAATGTCAATCTCTGTTTAAACTCTTGGAAGCTACACTCACAATCATCATTCCACTCAAACTTTACCCGTTTCCTAGTGAGATTGTTAAGTGGCAAAGCAATACAAAAGAATCCTTCCACAAACCGTCTGTAATATCCAGCAAACCCTAGAAAGCTGCGTACCTCTATCACAGAAGTATGTGGTGGCCAATCAACAATTGCTACCACCTTCATGCTATCTATAGATACCCCATCTCTACTCACCACATGACCCAAAAAGGATACAATGCTCAACCAAAATTCACACTTCTTAAATTTTGCATACAGTCTCTTCTCCCTAAGGATCTGCAGTACTACCCTCAAATGCTGCTCATGCTCCTCCTTACTCCTTAAATAAATTAGGATTTCATCAATAAACACTACCACAAATTTATCTAGCTAGGGTTTAAATACTCTATTCATCAAATCCATGAATGCGGCTGGTGCTTTTGTGAGACCAAAAGGCATCACCAAGAACTCATAATGCCTATAATGGGTAAAAGCGGTCTTAGGAACACCCCCATCCCTTACCTTCAACTGGTGATAGCCTAACCTAAAGTCAATCTTAGAGAATACTTGAGCTCCCTGCAACTGGTCAAATAGGTCATCAATGCGTGGCAAAGGATATCTATTCTTCACTGTGACTTTGTTCAGTTCCCTATAATCAATACACAATCTCATAGACCCATCCTTCTTCTTCACAAACAACACAGGTGCTCCCCAAGGTAAGACGCTAGGCCTAATAAAACCTTTGTCTAGCAACCCCTATAACTGAGTTTGTAACTCCCTCAACTCCAACGGTGCCATTCTATAGGGTGCTTTAGAGATAGGTGTTGTATTGGGGACCAAGTCAATGGAAATTTCTACCTCACGGTCTAGAGGAAGACCAGGTAGATCCTCTAGAAAAACATAAACAAATTCCCTCACTACAGGCAACTCCTCTAACTTCTACTCTGGCTGTTCGATACTCACCACATAAGCTAAATAACCATGACACCCTTTTCTCAACATTTGGTTAGCCTAAAGGGAAAAAATTAAACAAATGGAAGACCTTTTCCCATCTCCCTGAAAGAAAAACTCATGTTGGCCCGGCATAGCAAAAACTACCGTCTTTCTAAAACAATCAACAGAAGCATGATGCTTCGTCAACCAATCCATTCTCAAAATCACGTCAAAATTCTTCATCTCTAAAGAAATCAAATCCGTTGGAACAAGATCTACAAACATTCCTTAACACTACTGTTTCTCCTAATGGAGTAGACACAACAATACATGCATCCAAAGGCTCACAAGGAATAGACAAACAATGTAGAAACTTAGGTGCAGCAAAAGAATGTGTAGATCCTGAATCAAATAAAACTCTAGCAAGTACAGATGATATAAGGAGTGTACCTTGCACCACAGATGGAGCAACCTCAGCCTCCTCTCTAGTGAGAGCATAAACACGTCCTTGGTTAGCCGCTGACTTCTTCTCCTAAGTCTCATTCCCAAATGCCTGACCTTGGGTAGTCCCACTTTTGCCATTATTCTGCATCTAGTTAAACCCACCTCTATAAAAAAAGGTCGTCCCTACCCTTGCCCCTGAAATGACTGTGTCGCTGACTGACCTCCCAGTCCCTTAGACCTACATTGTGCAGAGAGATGCCCAAGCTTGCCACACTTAAAGCACATTCGAGCTGTGCCATCACAATTATACCCAACAGAATGTGACCTACCACATCTATCAATAATCCTCCGATTCTGCTGCCTCATGCCATTGCCAACCTAACCTTGGGTGTAAGTCTTCTTACTAGGATTGCTACCACCACCACGCTGCTCTACTTGTCTCTCCTCCCTAAGCCTCTTGTTTTGTGGTTCCTTGGCCGTTTGTTCCTCAACTTTCTTTTCCTCTTCTAATCCCTTTTCAGCTAGTAATGCCTTGCCTACCAATGTGGAATATGTCTTCATCTCCAAAATTGCTACTTTTGCATAGATCTCTGACCGCAAGCCATTCTCAAACAACAGCACTCTATCTTTCTCTATGGCTACCTGATGTGGGGCATACATCGACAACTCTGCAAACTTGGCTTTATATTGAGCCACTGTCATGTCATTTTGCTTTAGATTGAGAAAATCCACTTGCTTCTACCTTCGCACTGCTTCAAGGAAGTATTTCTCATTAAACAGTTCCAAAAACTTGCTCCACACTAGCTTTGTTTCTCTACCCTCATATTGACGCTTCACCATGCGCCACCAATGCTTTGTTTGACCCTTGAACCTAAAAGTTGCAAAGGCCACCTTCTAGTCTGCTGAAAATCCTAGAACATCAAATATTTTCTCCATCTCTAGTACCCATGCCTCTGCCTCCGTAGGGTCCACAACTCCGTGAAATTCTAGAGGTTTTGCCTTCATAAACCTCTCAAATAAGGAACCTCAATCCAAACTTAAAGTTGGTGGAACTGCTGGTTGTGGGGCTACATGATTGTTCAATAATCCCAACAGTGACTATAAAACTTGTGCGGCTAGTGCAGCAAGAACAACTCCTGGTGCTTCAAGGACCACTAGAGCAACAGATGGTGCAATATGGGGGAATAGTGCCCACAACTGGAGTAATGGTTGGCACTACTAAAGGAGGAATAGGAGCAGGGGGAACTCTACGATTAGCGACTAGCTGATCAGTTCCAAAAGCATTTACACTTCTTCTCCTAGGTGGCATCTCTTAACCTTCAAACTGAAATCAAGAAAATCACAACACAAGCTTAAACAAAACTAACTTAACCAAACACTACTAAGGACTATAGGGACTCAGACCTTGTCTAAATGATAAAATGAAAAATATGTAACTCGATAAAACTATAGCTCTGATACCATTTCCTTATTCTATTATTATTTAGTTCATTGATGAAGATACCTGGGGGGGAAATGATGTCTAAAGAATGGAAGAAATTCTTAGTTTAAAAATTTTGTACATAACACAAACTTTAAAAATCGAGGAATCATATCAAACGGATGAATTTTGAATTAAAATTTTTACAGTATATTAATTACATATTATCATAATTTTCTCATAATTTTTGGGAGTCAAAATCCATATAAACTGATGTGTTCAAATCTGTCCAAAAAACTAGTGTAAAACAGTAACTTCGGAAGTGTCGTTCTCTTTGAGTATAAATCCGAAAATTATCAAATCAGCGTCATTAGAACCGGTTACGAGTCTAGTTTCTTAAATTTTTGGCCTTGTGTTGATTGCTCATGTATACTAAGAGAACCATTAATTTCTTTAAAGTGCTGCAGAAAACAACCTGTTTGGATATAATTAATTGTAAATAATTATTTTGATACGCAAATCAAGTGAAACCATTTGGGTTTGAAACTTAGGATATTTTAGTTGATATCTGGAGGGTTTTGGAATTTTTCAAACAGCGTGGAGTGGGTTTTGTAATTTTCAAAGTTAGCGAATAGATTGGAAAAGCTTGTTTAAAATTCTATTTTATCTTAAAGTTACTTTTAATTAAGTTTCGATTTGAACCCAGGTCGTGTTAGACCTTGAAGAACATGAGTTTAGGTAATATTTAAGAGTAACGGTGATTTGGGTTGAGCCGTGTTAGTGCGCTTTAGTTTGGGGTTACTTAGTTTCTTATGCTTTAGTATTTTTAAATTAGTAGTGATGTGTAGTTTTCATACTTGGTTCAGGACACTAGTTGGACTTTTATGCTCTATTCGAGGATTACGTTATTCCATTTGCAGGTGAGTAGTTTCATGCTACATATTTTTATAAATGTTTCCCTACTCTAAACTGTTGAAAAATTAAATTGTTGTTTCAGGACTAAACTGTTTTCATAAATTATTATATTATCAATGGAATAAAATTATTTCTGAAACATGTGTAAACTTGGCATGATGTAAACTATTTGTTATGGTCTCATGTTTATAATGGTGAACTACCATGTTTTGTGAAACTAAATTGTATTGATTATCGGGACCATCTGTGTATTTTAGTCTAAGGAAATTATTCCACTATGTAAGGTGACTCTGGCCACTAGGAAACAGATCTGGGTTGGGCCGTGATGAACGATTGTAAGGAAAAGACCTAGGCTAGGCTAGGTGACCTTCAATTGGATCGTCTTAAAAAAAAGGCCCAGGTTGCTACCTCGATGATGACTCTTGGTTCGATATTGGATCCAATGGGCTTATTGCCTTGAGAACTGTGTGGCATGTTACTTGTTATTCTTGGTACCCAGAAAATTATTGGTGTTCATGTAATAATCTGTTTTAAGTGAAAAATGTCATTTATCATGTTCTTGAGAGACATGAGTATTTTAACTGTTGAACTATGGAACCTTCTTTTTTAAACAGATTATCTTTATCAAAATTGTATGTCAATCTAGTTTCTGTGATATATATCTTATTTTGGAATCGAACCCTATTTTCAAAATTGTATTTACTATCCATGTTGCTACTCACTGAGCTATTAGCTAGCTTAGTTGTTTATCATTTCCAGGTGTTAGAAGGACTTTGAGTGAACTCATGGCTGTGGACTTGTCTTTTTCCCCTGCCTTTCGGAAAAGGGTTGAAAAGAAAGGCCTCACAGTTCAAACTCCCGAGGTTTTGAATCTAGTCTCACAAGTGCAATGTGAAACTGATAATCACCAAAGAGTCCAAATCCGGCAAATCTTTTTGGAAAATCGATTTTGAATCAAATAATTCCAAAATTGGACTACTTTGCCAGATTACAGAGTCGCCACCTAAATATTTTATTTTTGGAGAAATTTAGGAAATCCTAACTCGTGCCAAAGGCCACGTGTCCGTCATCACCAAAGTTGCCTCGGCTCGGGAACTTGGGTACGAGAGGGGAAGGTCATGAATTGAGCACCCCCGCTCGCCCGATCAAAGATCGGCCTCTACTAATCATGATATGAGATGTTATAAACATCATGTGTTCTTATTCCGGTTATTAAGCTAGCTTTACTATGTGATGCACATAAGCAAGTATAGACTAAATTGCAAGAATTGGAACATTTCAAGTTATGTTTGTTTTCGAAAATGGTTTGAATTTGCCACCCTCAAGTGAGCTTAAAAGACGCGGATTTGCCACCTCAAGTGGGCTTAAAAGATGATTTGCCACTCAACAAAGTGAGCTTAAAATTTACATTCATTGAATCGTTCCAATTCAAACAACAAGCCTTTATCCACAGGCATTCATGCAATTTAGCATTTAAGCACATAGCCTCATGGCAAGCATGGGAAATATGGCAATATGGAAATCACACTCATGCAAGTATGCTAAAGCATAAGACTTACCAAGTATTCCGAGCCAAGAAAGAAAACAAGGTTAGAAAAAAAAAATGCATGATTCCTAACTATGTTAAATGACTAATGCAACACATGCAATGATGCAACTAAATGGGCTCGGCTATTTAATTATGATATTTGCAACACTTTGATAGCATGCTTTGAAATACGTATTCAAAGAAGTATGAAAATGACAATGCAGCTTGAATGATGCGCCGAGCCTCGGTGCATGCAAGACAAATGAATGGATGCAAGTATAAGGTATGCTAATCGAAATATGCTCCTAATCTAACCATCAAAAGCGATTAAATAAAAGGAAGAAAAACGTGGGGTTGGAAAACATACACACACGCACGTACACTAATTACAACATTACACCCTCACAAAGGAGGGTCCGAATGAATAAAGAAAAAAACTAATTAGCTAAGCTGAGCTAATTTAAAACTAATCTAACTAAGCTAATTAGACTAATTATTACAAAACCCGAATAAATAGCTAAACTAATTAACTAAATATTACAACACTTGAAATGAATAAATAACTAACTATCTAAGCTAATTAATTAAAAATTTAACTAGGCTAAGCTAATTAAATATTACAAAACAATTCATTATGCTAATGAAACAATTAAATGATCAAACACATTCAATGCGAGCACCAAAGGAGATAGATAGAGGTTGCATGCACATCACTTGAAAGCTACTCTATCTGTCCCAGATTGCCTCTGTTTCACCTTCGGCCACTGCCTCTGTTTCTACAAAACTGCACTGCTGGCCACACACCAAGGGTCGGCCGTGTATTACTTATGGCCGGCCAGGCCCACAGAGGGCTAGCCGTGCATTGATTTGGTGCAAACTCTGTTTTTGTGCTCTAAGGTGAAATCAGTGCAGATGGAGCATTTTCAAGCTCTGTTTGTCCTTCCTTCCTTCTCTGTCATAGGAAAACCTCAAGAGAAGGTTGGGATTAACTTCAAAACCATCAATGAGTGATGTAATCGCTTAATGATCTCGGATGTCATTTTGGACCAAAAATCAATGAATGTAAAGCAAAAGACCACCCTTCCCTTTTCATCATGGAATGAACTCAAGAAGAGGAAGTTGAGATGCTTCAAAGACATCAAAAACATCATAAATTGATGCTTGATGACCCTTGACATAAGAAACTTAGCATAACGTCTAGCCAAGTTCAAGCTATTCAAGCCATTTTCTTTAATTGTGTTGATTCAAATTTTAAACCAATTGTTTTAGGTCTAGCCATTCATTAGTCCATTTTTCCAAATATGATGTTTAAAGTCCTCTAACCGAGAAGTGATGTCAAACAAGAGGTCCCTCTAAAACATGAGAAGGAGACTACACCGTTGACGATGAATCTCCGAAGAGATTAAACCATTAAGTGTAGATCCCCTTTACATGCCTTGAGCAACCTCAATTGGTTGAAACTATTCTCATGAATGAAAGATATGGATTCATTGATTGATTAGTGAATTTCAGCCTCAAAGCATGTGAAATGAACCAAGAAAGCATGTTAAGCAAAAGGTGTTTTAACTATGCAACCTCAAAGGTGTCTAACAAGGTGTGAACCAAATGGAAAGGCTTAGATAACCTCAAAATAGTCCCAAATACATGCAAATCAGAGATAAAACATGCATGAAAAGAGGACAAAAAGCTAGGCAACAAAGATAAGAATTGAAGCCTAATAACAAGAAAAAGGATGGGTGGCTAATCTCTCCAATTTTGGAGCTTCAAAGCATGATTTTCAGCCCTTTTAAACCTCTGAAAAACAACATGAATACCAAGGAAAGAGAGTAAAAAAGAGAAGATTTTAGGTTATGAAATAAAGGTGTATTTCTACCCTTTTGGTAACCCTTCAAACTCAACTCCAACACTTCAAACAAGCTCAAAAACAACCAAAACAGCAAGAATGATGGAGTAAAGAACAAAAATGAAAGCAAGGAAAGAGAAAGCAAGCTTATACCTTTCAAGAAGCAAGCTTGCTCTTAGAGTTTCCAACTCAATTTCAATGCACTCTCAACTTGAATTACACTTCATTAAGATCAACCAAGGCTTTAGAATGATCAATCAAGGTTGTATAGGGCATGTAGTGGTGGTGTAAGCAAACAAGGTTAGCTCAAAGTCTGCCTTGCAATGGAAGAATGAGGAGTCAAGGCTCTCAAGGTGTATATCTCTCTTCTAGATATTTTTTCTACCCTTAAAACAATTCCAGAGCTTCAGTTTTATAGAATTCGAGCTAAAAAGGTAACAAATATCTTCAAAAATGGACAGCTGGAAGCCTCCCGCCCAGAACAGTGTTTATCACCATCAAAGGCCGGCCAGCCGTTCATAGCCATGACCGGCCATCACCAATGCATGGCCAGGCCTTGATGGCCTCCCCTGTTTTTTTGGTTCAAACTCAGCTCAGGGTGAGAAATGGTTCAGAAGTGAGACCCAAGGGTTCAAACAAGGTAAATGTTGAAGATGTGAAGCTATTTCGGAAGCCTGATTGATTCCGAATCGCTGCAAATTCGTAATTCAACTTTCATCATTGAGTGCACTAAATTAAGCATCTAAGTCTTGCTGGCAGTTAAAAGTGGGGTGTCTACAATGGCGTAGTGGGGACTTAATTGCATGGACCTCTAGGACATTCATTTATTTTGTTTTAGATTGTTATGTCAAATTTGTGCATATTTCTTTTTTTATTTTTTTTATTGAGGTATATTTAGGATTATTTTGATATGTGGGTTGTTTATATCCCATAAGTTTGGATGGTATTGATTACGGTTGGTTTTGCCATTTATACTTGTGGCATGTCACTAGATTGAGTTTGGTTATTTATTATTGAACTATTGTATAATTGTTTAATGTGATTATGGATTCGTGTTTAGGCTTACGTGTGCCTTGGGCTAAGGCCCTGTGGGCCATGGCCGGTCATACCCGGGTTTGGGGTGTGACAATTGTGGTATCAGAGCCAACCCATGCACACAACCATGTGGGCCACTTATTCTGAGCTGGCCACAAGTTTGTCGTGGTATTCTAATTGATTATTGACCCTCGCGAGGATTTATAAGTGTGGGAGTTTGTAACACCCTGTCCCACATCGGAAGTTTGCATGGGTGATCTTGGGCATATAAAGCACCACTACCTTGCTACTAAGTAACTTGGACTTAAGCTTTTAGGTATTGTTGGTCGACCCATAGGTTACTTGGGCCAGCAAGTAGTGGGGTGTTACACCTTATGTGCCTTTACTTCACTCTGACTTGCATACTCTATCGATGGAGCTTTCAACACACTTCTCATTTCTCCTATAAGGATCTAGTTCTCTTCCAATGATTGATTTGCCAATGCATCCCTAATTTGAGCCACCAAAACTCCTATGGGAATTCTAGCATGGCCATTTGCCTGGCATTCTATACTGTTTGGCTACTCATCTGGCCTTTATGGGCCATTACCTAGCCAACATATTGAGCACCACCATCATTAGCCATGACCAAGTCATGGTCCACCTTTTCTTCTTCAAACTCAACAGGTCTCTTCTCTGAATGCTTATTAACCTGTTTCTTTGCTTTCACCATTTTTTATCCAAATTATGCAAGAAGGTCCCACTGGGCATGCCAAAATTGTTAATAAAAATTATGTTGGGCCTAGATCGATGGCAACCAAACAATAATTCAAGCTAGACAATTAAACAAAAACAATCAAGTAATTGTGGTACGGGTTCGAATGTCTCAAAAGGATGAGGACTTCATTGGATCAACTAATGGTAACAAAGTAAACAAGAAGGAAAAAAAAACTTTTTGTATAACCTGATGGTAACAAAGTAGACAAGATAAACAAGAGTAATTTCAAACTGAAATCACCAATGTTCTCCCAATTACAAAGTTCAAGTTACAAAGGAAAGAAAAACTACTCCTAAATTACAATGAACGAATCCTAAGTCTAAAAAGCTAAGTTGTTATATTGTTGTTGATGTTCATTCCTTCAAATCTCTGGCCTTTATATCCTCTCCCTTTTTTCTTGGCCCATGATCGTATGACCTCCTTGAGCCTTGTAACTGCCACTGCTTAATTGTTTCAATTGCTTCCTGATTTCTAGGCTGTCAAACTTCTCCAATCCTTCATCTCTTATTGTCGAACTGCTTCCCTTCTAAGTTGCCACATACCTCTCAGTCCATCAATAGATAAAAACTCCCACCTGGCACATTCCTCTTTTTACAAGTCACCCATTAAACCCATGACTTAGCCAGTAACTACTCCATCATCTACATTGTTTAATGCACATTATTAATCTCTCTCATGTCGCTTGCCCACTCAAATAAATGTTGAACCCTCACTTGACTTTGCCACATGTCACACTCCAACTGGTCCACCTGTTGACAGACCCAGCAAAAATTGGTGCAAATAGCATCGTACTAGAATATATTTTTTTTGTTCTTAATAACACGATATTCGTAAAGTCAGGATAAATGCTTCTATAGATTAAGACTTTGGAAAGAGCACATCTCCAAATCTTAAACCTTAACCACTAGACCAACTCTTGAAGAGAGCATAGTGTCACACCCCTACGGAATTCTCCAAAATATTCAGAAGGGAGCATGCAAGAAAGAGAGGTTAATGGAAGAATCTAGAACTCCCTAGCAAACTTTAGAAGACTACGAAGAATTCTAGAAAGATCTAGGGAAATCAGGAACCTATACACTTGTACATATAATTAGATATTTGTATAGATAGTCCTAGAAGGCATTCTAGAACATTCTTGTAGCTTGTAAAGAAGGCTTCCATGGGAAGCTTCTACATGATATTCTCTTAAGAGTTCTAGAATGCTCCTAGGGAGCCTATAAATAAGAGAGGAGCTCATTTGCTCCAATCCATCTAAGAGTTGTAAAGCTTTCTCATAGTGAATACAAGGCATTCTCTCAAACTCTCATTGTCCTCTTAACTTGTCTCTCTTCTAAGTTTGTGAGTTAGGCTGATTTAGCTTCATCAAGTGAAGCTTGAGATTGTCTAAGTGCCGTACGGATAGCTTGGAAATAACCAAGGCCATGACACGTGGTATTAGAGCAGGTTTGTGACAAGAGGAGAAAAGGCAACATGTCTTCTGGCGCTGACGACAATACAGTGACCGAGCAAACCCGTGGAAGGGACAACACTAGCAAGGAAAGGAAGGATAAGTCACGAGATGGATATGATGTTGCAGCAACCATGGAGACTCAGCTGGCTAAGGTAGAGCTTGCCATGGGCGATTCGAGAGAACACCTTGATATGTTGGAACAAAGTTTAGAGCAAGAGGTAGAAGGTCTCAAGGGAGAGATCAAAGAACTCCATGATGGCATGCTTTCCACCATCAACTCCGTGGTGTATGATGACCAAGTTGCCAGTGATTTCTTCCAAGCTAAAGTGTTGGAGATGCTTGCGAGCTTTGAAGCCCGCTTGGAGGAGATGCACCAAGATGTGGCAATGTGCAAGAAGGCCATAGCCCATTCAAATTAGCTACTGGACAACAGCCGCTAACACCCCACACAGTTATATCGGGCTATATAGGAATGAGTCCAGCAGCATTCAAACTTGCCAAAGGTTGGCAAGAGCAGGCCAATGTTGCAAGAACCTACTTGGATAAAGCATCTAAGAAGATGAAGAAATGGGCTGACAAATGAAGACGTGCAGTGGAATTTCAAGTCAGGGACTTAGTGCTTGTCAAGCTGCTACCACAACAATTCAAGTCCCTAAGAAAGGTGCACAAAGGGCTCACAAGGAAATATAAAGGCCCTTTCCCTATAACAAAAAATGTAGGCAAAATTTCCTACCAAGTCCAGCTACCCCCACGACTCGAGATCCATCTCGTCTTCCATGTAAGTTACTTAAAGCCCTATCATGCTGACAAGGAATATTCAAGTCGCGAAGAGTCAACAAGGGCACCAATAGCAATCGTAGCCTCATACGACAAAGAAGCTAAATACATGATGACTGACCGAGTGATTAGAAGACGTGGAGTACCTCCTTGTATCGAGTACTTGGTAAAATGGAAAAGACTACCTAAAAGCGAGAATAGCTGGGAACCAGTTGATACTTTGTGGCAGTTCAAGGAACATATACAAAAATTTCAAGAGGAAGACGCGACAGGTGGGGGAGAAATGTCACACCCCTACAGAATTCTCCAAAATATCCAGAAGGGAGCATGCAAGAAAGAGAGGTTAATGGAAGAATCTAGAACTCCCAAGCAAGCTTTAGAACACTATGGAGAATTCTAAAAAAATCTAGGGAAATCAAGAACCTATACACTTGTACATATAATTAGATATTTGTATAGATAGTTCTAGAAGGCATTCTGGAACATTCTTGTAGCTTGTAAAGAAGGCTTCCATGGGAAGCTTCTACATGACATTCTCTTGAGAGTTCTAGAATGCTCCTAGGGAGCCTATAAGTAAGAGGGGAGCTCATTTGTTCCAATCTATTCAAGAGTTGTAAAGTTTTCTCATAGTGAATACAAGGCATTCTCTCAAACTCTCATTGTCCTTTTAACTTGTCTCTCTTCTAAGTTTGTGAGTTAAGCAGACTTAATATCATCAAGTGAAGCTTGAGATTGTCTAAATGCCACACAGATAGCTTGGAAATAACCAAGGTCATGACAATAGTCTCAAACCAAGACTTAATCACCAAACCAACTCTTGTTAGGATTATCATTTGGGTTTATATATCTTATTCTATAATTAGAATATCTTTAGATTAAGAAGAGAGAGCAATAAAATCTTCTCGGTTCTCTTATGGTGTGCACCTCCTTAGGGTGCATATAATATGCATTTCTATCACAAAATGTGTAACTTTACAATAAAATTTTGTAATATTAATCACAAAATGCGTAATATCATCATAAACTGATGTAATAAAATGGTTACAACATTTCTTATTATGCCAATTTTATAGCATGGTTATGCATTTTATAATTGATGTTATAAATTTTTGAAGTAAAATTACACATTTTGTGGTAGGGTGCATATTTCCAATCTTCTCACATCTTATCTTTGTTTAGAATAAATAGACATAAATTACCTTCTATAATGTTTACAATATGAAGATATTTGATATTTTAATTTCCCAATCTGGATCCCTTTTACCTATATATTTCGAAAGAATTTAATCCATGTGTTTACTTTTGTATTTAAATATAAGATTTAAAATTAATCAGAATACATAATTCATTCTTATGATTTAATTCTCCGAGACAAACACAATTATTTAGTATCAACGGTCATTAACACAACTTATCACTACTCATTAGACTTTCTTCCTTTTTTTTTTAATTATGTGAAACATTTTTAAGTTAGATTTTTCTAGACAAACTTCTGTAAAATATTTTTGAATATTTACAAGTACTTGCAAATTATCGGAGAGTTGAATTCAAAATGTTAAATTTTGTTAAGTCACTCAAAAGTTCACTCGCTTAATCATTGGGCTGTCAATTTAGTTATTAAAAATGTATAGATAGAATTTATTGGAAGTACTATACGTGTTATAGTAAAATTAAATTTATAATATATGCTTAATTTTCAAAGTATATACCTGGCTTTTTCGCTTGTTTTAAAAATTTAAATTTACAACAAAATTTGATTTAAGTCAATTAATATATGAGGAATATCTTTTTTCAGTTAACACATTTTAAAATTTATTCAAATTCTAAATTAAATTTAAATAATTTGTTATTCAGCTTGTTTAATGGCTCTAGGTCAATATTCGTCGTTAGATTCATTTCAAACATAAAACATAGGTAGAAAGAGTAGAAAAATTGAAATCATCTAAGCCGCTGTTTGGGAAGATGGGTTAGGTCGGGTTTGAAGTTATTTTAACCACAAAAAGATAAAATAGACTTTTTAGCCCAATAAAGCAAAACATCACATCCAATACATTCATTCTCTCACAAAAAGTCGAAAAGTCAAAAAGCCCTTTCCAAAGGAGACTTTTTAACCTCAAACTAAAATAATCAAAAAGTCAAAAAATCAATCTATTTCCCAAACAAACCCTATATAAATGTTGATCCTTTCCTTTTCATCAATAAAATTCTCTAAATTTGTTCCTTTGTAGATTTTTCTTAATCGATGACCCAAGAATTGAAATCTTGAACTATTGGGTATGAATGTTGAATGGTCTATTATAAGGACAACATTAACGTTCTATTTTTTTAGATAAAAAATATATTTTTAGAAAGTTTTATTTTTTTTTTTATTTTTTTTTTTTTTTTTTTTTTTGACAATTAGACCTTATACAAGAGGTTAATTGACAGTGATATGTCTGAACAAGTCATAATGCAAATATAAATGCGGTATTAAGAATTGACCCTTTTCCCCAACCTACAAAGAAAAAGAAAGAATTGATGCACTTTAACTAGGATTAGAAAGACACGAAATATAAACATAAATAAAATGATTATATAAATCAAACACAAAGAATACAAAGATTTATAATGTTTATCTCAAAATAAAGTTATGTCCATCGTCAATGCGATTTCACTATGATTTGAAAGAATTACAGTACAAGATTGAAAATTGAAAAATGCGACAATTCAACTATAAATACATAGTATTGGATAATATGACAAAACTGTGAAATACCAAATATATCCTTAGTTGTTAGTGTTTAGTGTTTAAGAGGATCCACACTACCTTAAAGATCATTCTTATATAATAATAATAATAATATAGCTTTTATGGAAACACATTTAGATTAGTACTATTTGATAACATTGTTAGTTTTTTTTATTTTTGTAAACGTGAAACAAAACAAGAAGTATTTTTTAAAATAAAAAATAAAAGCAAAAAGCTTGTTTGAAATGCAGAAATATATTCAAAACATATAATAATAATAAGGGTAAATTAGGCAAATAGTCTCTGTAGTTTACACGATATGTCAATTTGGTTCCCGTAGTTTCAATTTGCTCGATTTTGCCCCTTAATTTAACGGATTATGTCATTTTGGTCTAATAAATAACGGTTGTTAAGTTAATTTAACGGAAGGTCAAATAATATGTCAATTTGGTCCCTGTAATTTACACGATGTGTCAATTTGGTTTCTGTAGTTTCGGGACTAAATTGACACATTGTGAAAAATACAGAAACCAAATTAGCACATTGTTTGACTTTCTGTTAAATTAACTTAACAACCGTTATTTATTGGACTAAAATGACACAATCCGTTAAATTAAGAGGTAAAATCGAGCAAATTAAAACTATAGGGACCAAATTGACACATCGTATAAACTACAGGGACTATTTGCATAATTTTCCCTAATAACAACAATAATTCAGTTAAAGTTAAAGTTTGATTAGTTAAAGTTAAAATTAGTCTTAGGAGTAAATTGAGTTAGAGTTAAAGTTTGATTAGTTAAAGTTAAAATTTGATTAATAAAAGCACAATAATTCTGCACAAATATATTAAAGTTAAAGTTTGATTAGTAAACTCTGAAGACTTAATTCTATTCAAATTTAAACAGAAACTACTATGTTAGTTGTCACATGACATAAAAAATATGTAAGTAATATAATTAGTTAATGATTAAAAAGATATGAGAAAGAATGTTACTTAAAATATTTTAATTAATTAATAATATGTCATTAGACTTGATAATTAGATCTAACTTTGTACAGCAGTGTTCTATTGAATATTGTTGTTTATGGCCTGTTATATTTGGATCAGCTTATATGGACAGTTTAATTGGACACGTGGCCATGGGTGAATTTGACAAGACCTCAGTGGGTAACGTGTTCCTCTAATTTTTTTTTTTTTTATTATGTCACACAACATCGTGGACTGGAACAATGCATCCCCTCATTTTTTAGGGATATAAAAATTTGTGCTAAAAGTGATAATGTGTTTTGATGTATTGAATTTAAAGATTTTGATTTGTTATGATTTGTGCTGAAATTAGAAGTTTTAAGATATTTTTAATTATTAAAATTGTGATCAGGTGCGAAACTAAATAAGTGGTTGCTGGATGAATAATGACTTGGTTGTATTGAGATATTTTTTTATCCTATTGACAATGTTATTATCATGAAAAACTTTTAAAAAATAAAAACTCATCGGGATTAGTTGTAAGAGTTTAAATTAAAAATCATCAAGAAAAATTTCAAAGTTATAATTAATAGGTGACATCTCTGAATTAATGAGCATTTCAAAGTTTTTGTGCTTTTCGTTTCACGTTTACAAAAAAAATAAAAAATTAACAATGTTATCAAACACTAATCTAAAAGCGTTGCCATAAATACTATATCATATAAGAGTGAGTTGTTGGGTAGTATTGATCCTTGCAAAGACGAAATGGTAATTGCAAAAGATATTTTTGGTATTTCACAGTTCTCCCACATTACTTCAATACTTTATATTTATAATTGAAGTGTTGCATTTTTCTGTCTTGTATTGTATCTCATAATCTTATTTTAAGAGGAACAAAGTAAATATTTATATTCTATTTATATTTGTATTTTATGTTTTACTTATCCTAATTACATTGTATCGATTATTAATATGGCCTATGTATTTGCATCACGGCTTGTTTTTACCAATCACTATCAATTAATCTCTTGTACAAATTTTAATTGTCAAAATTTAAGAAAAATAATTTTTTTTTTTTTTTAAAAAATCGTCAAAATAAATGGAGTGTTAATGGTGTGCTTATGGTTCCAATTAATCGTTGTACAATAGTAGACTATTCAACATTAGTACTCCATAGTTTATAAGATTCGAGGTCTTGGCTCATCGATTGGACAAATCAACCGAAGGAACAAATTTAAAGATGAAAAAGAAAGGATCAGTCGTATCATTTAGAGGACTTCAATTTTTGTACTATTTCTATATATGTTTTATTTTTGAAATGAATACTAACGACAAATATAGAATTGGGATTATTAGGCAAGTTGAATAGTAAATTGTTTAAATTTAATTTAAAATTCTAATAAGTTTTAAAACGTGTTGATTTGAAAAAAGATATGCCTCACATATGAGTTGGCTAAAATATGATTGTATTGTAAATTCAAACCTTAAAACAAGCAAAAAAAATTGTAAATGTACTTTAAAATAAAGCATATATTATAAATTTAGTTTTACCGTAATATATGTCGTATTTCTAATAATAAATTTAATTCATACATTTTTTATAACTAAATTTATTAATAAGGACAACCCAATGGTTAAGCGAGTGATTTTTTTGATTAACTTACAAAAATCAAACATTTTGATTTCAACTCTGCTATAATTTGCAAATACTTATATATATCCAAAATTTATTTTACCGAAATTTGGCTAGAAAATTTTAACTTAAAAATGTTTCACATTAAAATAAAATAAAATTAATGAGTAGTTACAAAAGTTGTGTTTAACTTTAGACTATTTTAATGAGGAATGAATATAGATAATCAATGATTGTATTTGTCTCGGAGGATCAGATCAAAATATTGGATTATGTATTCTGGTTAATTTTAAATGTCATGTTTAAATAGAAATGTAAACTAATAGACTAATAGTCTTCTGCAGAACATATCGGGGGACTATTGAAGGGGATGGACAACTTAGGTTAAAAGCCATCTTATCAGTTTTTTTGGATTATATCATTTCTTTATTTTTTTTTTGTACGTTTTTTTAGAAAAAGCCAAAAAGTTGACTTTTAATCTACTTCCAAAATAAGCTTTGTTCCTTTTATGTTTGGCCATTTGTTCACTTTGGACCTTAAAGTTTTTTTTTTTTTTTTTTTCCACTTTGGCCCTTCATGTTTTATGTTTTTCTTAATTTGTCCCTAAGACTAACTTATGTAAAAAATTAGACAGAAAATGGCATATTAACAGTCAAGAGACATAAAAATATTTTATTATAACTCACATCTTTGACAAATTCAAATTTTAATATAATAATATTTTTTTTGAGCACTACTATACAAGTCCAAAAATTAGACCTAATTTTCAAACTTAATGATGTGTCAATCAATTAGGATATCTAAGGTAACACTTTTGCTCTCTTATCTTCTCAATCGTCAACCAATCATATCACTTATATGGGTCTAAAAAATGGACTTGTATATCATTTTCTTATTCAATAACGAATTATGTTGGAGGTTGTACAATGATGATCACTCAATGCAAATTAATCAAACTTCCGCAAAAAATGATTTGGTTAGTTTTAGGCTTAAAAAATTCAATTCAACATAAAAAAATATAATTAAAAAAAATGATTCTACCTATAAAAGTACTCTAAAAAATAGACAATCATACTCAAAAAAATTATAATATTCTGCACCTTAACTTTTATAGAATATGTACAGGCACATCAAATTCTTCATATATATGCAATTTTCAATAATATAACAAGTGTAAAAATCTTATAAATATTGAATGGTTCATTTTGTTTCTATTCGATTCTTTTGAATCTTAGTACATGAATCAAACAATATAACTAATGACTTAATTATTTAGAACTAGAACCTAAACGTCCTCTAAAAAAATGGAACCAAATTGTTCATTTGAATTGGTCTGAATCGATTTACAAATTCCACTTGTTTATTTGAAAACCCTACCAACCTTGTGAGTGTTCTAAGATCTCATGGCAAGAACCAACCTTTGTGAGTGTTTTATAAAAAAAAACAATAAGAATATGTTATAACAGTGGAGTGCATCTCTCTTCGTTTCGAGTGGAAATATTTTAATGAAAGTCAAGAAAAAATATTTTTTATAATCAACAGAAAAACAAACTTACTTTGATAGAAAATATTTTCTACTTTTGAAACATGAAAAATGTTTTTTAGATTAAAATGATGTCAACGCCACCTCACTCCCACTAGTCTATTAGTTTCAAGTTACATCCAAATATAAGAAAATATTTTCTGCTAAAACAAATAGTGCATACAATGAGAATACTACAAAATGGAGATACCATAGTTAGGTCTCACCATGTCAATATATATGTATATTCTTCATACTTCTCTAATTTAATTATGTGCATATGAACATGTTGTAACAAGAAACATTTATTATGCTTTCAAATTGTACATGGTAGCAAATTTAACTAAAAGAGCCTGAACTCTAAAAAGAGGAACTAGTTTATAAAACTTAACCCAGTAGATGAAAAGAAATACTGTAGTCTTTTACAAAAGTGAAGATTTTCATTTTTTTTAAATAGGTTTTGGGGCATATAATTTGCATCAATGCAGTGTATGTTTCTATCGAGCATTCAACAAAGTAATGGTGATTTCGTTGACTGAACCTATTGCTTCCTTGCTTGACGAACCAACCACCTCAAGAACATTCCTTTCGGTGAAGAAGCCGGGTTGTTTGGCCTGAGGCAATGTACGTTCACCAACCAACATCAGAACCACAGATGACATGCTTGGCCTATCCTCTGGAGATTGTTGCACACATAAAAGACCCACGTGGATTGATCGCAACACTTCAGTTAGATAGCATGAGTCCCACAAAGCCTCATCAATCAATTCCAATGACCTACCTTCTTTGTAGAGTCTCCATGCCTGAACAAATGCTCACACAATCACACAGTTGTGAATGTTTTGGAATAGGGGAGAAAGCGGGATTTAAGACAGAATATAAGAATACTTCTAAACTAAGTATGCTTACATGGCCAAGGAGGTTGAGATGGTGATCTGGATGATAGAAACCTCTGTTTTTCTTCCCACTCACAATCTCTAGCACCAAAACGCCAAAGCTGAATACATCTGATTTTGCTGAAAATAACCCATCCACTGCATACTCTGGAGACATGTAACCACTGCAGAAAAAAGTTAAATAAAGAACTAGATTTTGAAGCAATAGACTAAACATGCTGTATAGATTCTTACTATGTTCCAACCACTTTGTTTGTATTTGCTTCAGTCTCATTTTCCTGAAAACTTCTAGCCATTCCAAAGTCTGATATTTTTGGGTTCATGTCAATATCCAACAAAATATTGCTTGCTTTAAGATCTCTATGAATAATTCTTAGCCTGGAATCTTGATGAAGATAAAGAAGGCCCCGGGATATTCCATTAATAATGTGGAAGCGCTTTGGCCAATCCAGTAATGTGCTTCGGGTTTGATCTATCAAAATTTTGTTTGGTTTAGTCCATGCTCCTGCTAATCGGGTGCATGAATTTAACAGGATTCCTCAATGGAAAATCCCAAATTTTGGAAGACCCAAGTTCATGCAAATGCACATGTAATACAAACTACATATAATTTTGTTCCCATAATCAAATAAATCAGAAGAGAGCCAAACCGAAAATAGTTGTGGAATGGTATTATAGTTTCAAGAGAGCCAAACCGAAAATAAAGTAATCCAGGCTTTTGTTGAGCATGTATTCATAGATCAACATCTTTTCTTCTCCTTGAATGCAGCATCCTAGAAGCTTCACAAGATTTCGGTGCTGAAGCTTGGCAATACAAATAACTTCATTCTTGAACTCGTCAAGTCCTTGGCTAGAATTCTTTGATAGCCGCTTCACAGCTATTTCTTGTCCTCCTTCCAGCATACCCTGAGAATTACCATTATAATTGTTAGAATGTTCTTTTAAAACTTAAAAGAAAGCACCCTTTTTCTTTACTAATTATTATGACTTTAACCTACCTTTTTTTTAATATGTTGCTCTGGCTGACATTGTTCCAACTCCCAACATGTGCAATTATGACTAGTGATTTATTTTACAACAATACCAAATACATACTCAAAAGACATAATTACACACATTTATGAAGTTTCATATGTGAGAAAAGATGCATCAAACCAATTGACTTTTCTAAAAACTGAAAGAAAAAAATATTGCAACCACCAATAACAACTTCGTCGTGTAATAAAGGATAGTGAATGTTTTACTATGTTTGGGTGAGTGTGGAGAGTGGACAGATGGAGAGGATTTACGGAGTTAGAGCTTCTCTATAAGATTTTAAATAAGATTACCTTTCATTCCCATCACTCCTAATCAAAAGCTTAGTCTTAATCATTTTTCATTACAGCAAACTCAAAAATAAAATTCTAAAGCAGTTGTATTTATCAAAATTTTACATTCAAAATAGTGAGTTCTGTGTTGAAAGGTTTTATCGAACAATAAGTATAGGAACACAAAATTTGTGGGCCCACACACAGAAATGAATGCAGTGGTGTAGCCTGCTGTAGCACAACATTGTATGCACTTTTCCTTGAAAAAAAAAGTGTTTGTAGCCTTACAGAAAAGCAGTGATAAAAAATTTGAATGGTTTTATGGCTTCTACATAGGCTTCATGACTACATAAGAGTGTCTTTACATGGTTACCTTGTAAACAGGTCCGAATCCACCCTCTCCAAGCTTATTGTTGATTGAAAAGTTACTAGTGGAATTAGCTATTATAGCAAAGTCAAACAATGGTAACTCTAGATCTTCCTTCTGGCTTTTGTCAGTGCAACCTTGTTCAAGGTTGTTCATCAAATTTCCTGCAAAGTGAGGATGAAATGGTTGTAAACACAATGAGAAAATTAGTTCTAACAAGTAACATACCATTACAGACTTTACCACAGAATGACACATCGAACATATACCTTCTTTGTTCAGCTGTGAATTCTTCCTTTTCATTTTTTGGAGATACAAGGTTACGCTCATGCCTATCAGAAGAAGTCCAATTAACAATGCCAATGCCACTGCCACTATCTCCCTTTTCTTGCCTTTGATGCCATCTTGTTGGACTATTGAATCCTCAATCCATTAACAAAAATGGTCAAGTCAGTTAGATAATACAACCATGAAAGAACAAACTTAAATGATTTTTTTTTTGCCCATGAAGCTAGACTTTAGATTCCAAACCTTTGAACATTTCCTATATATTGAAGTTGTTATGGAAAAGGCGGTGAGAAAATAGTTGAAACAGAATAAAAACATAACCACACAAGGATTTATGTAGTTTGCCTATAAGCCTATGTCTATGGGCGAAAAATGACGGAAGAGTTTTACACTCGATGTAAAGTCACTCTCTCTCTCTCTCTCTCTCTCTCTCTCAACAGCCTATTTACAGAAGTTCACAAGATAATCCTAGAACCTTGAAATAATCCAATCATGTCAAAATAGACGCAAATACAATACAAATAGGAAGTTGAACCTATAGGATCGATCCATGCAGGCCAAGGATGGGAAATAAGCATCATTTGGATTGAATTCAAGACACACTGACAACAAGAATCAAAGTCCAAGATAAAAACCAAAATGGACACTTCTTTTTGCTAAACTGTAGTTAGATGTATACTACAACATACATTAGAGTTCTAGAGACCACAAATAAAAGTGAAAATTTTGTTACAAAAGACATTTAAGGACCAATTTCTATCATCGTGAAGATAGTCGCTAAAAGGTCGTCTCAAAAAGTAAAAAATAAGGATTTAGTGGCAAAATTTTAAAAATGTCATTAATAAATACATTTTTAGAGATAAGATAATTTGGTCTCAAAATGATTTATTTTTTGAGACAAAAAATTTGGTCCTAAAAAGATAATAATTCATCACTAATATCTAATTTTCGTTACTAAAAATAATAACAATACTTTTCACAATAAAAATATTTGGTCCCTAAAAAATAATTTTATCCCTAAATTTTGGTCTCTAAAACCTTAATTTTTTGTAGTGGTAGAAATGTAACATAGAGGAAGGTTTTGAGGAAGAAATGTTAGTGTTCAACATATTTAACTATGATTCTTACATATGTATAATATAATCTAATTAATCTGTGCTTAGTATGAATTCTTACCCAACTCAGAGGAAGCCAGCCTTATGTAAATATCTTGCCCATTTTCACTGTACTCTTTCATATCAATCAACTCCTCAAACCAAAGCAAGCAACCACTTCCACCGCCTGTTATATCTAAATTTGCGTAAGCCATACAAAAGCAGTTTTTCAAGCACATCATCTCACATTCCCTCAGGGTCATGCTCTTGTCAAACCAGGAGTTCCGTGTGTCTGGCATCTTATATCGCGAATACTTGAGAAACCCATCTCCGTTACGGCAATCTAATGGTGTCCTCCGAACACACCCATTAGACCAATCTCCATTTCCCCATTCCGTTTGGTTCTTGGGCACAAATTTATTCAAACAGCCACATACTGGCGACTTTTCATCATTACACTTACCATTTGGACCACATAGTTTATAATTATCGCAGTTATCGGTTGGTGAAGACAGGTAAAGGACCCATTTCTGCGTTCGATCAATCCATGTAAAGCGCTGCATAACACCATTATGATTCAGAGCAAACCTTGAAACAACTGAACTGATGAGTTGATAACCATAATACACCTCCTCCTTGGTATAAACCAATCCATATGTGTAGATGGAGTTTGGTTTAAGGCTTGGATTCCCACTGAATCCGAGACCATTCCATGGCCCAGTTCGGAACAGCTCAACAGAACCATTACTCAGAATGTTTTGTGGGTATCCTTGAGGATCACACCGGTATGTAAACTCACCTTGAGCTGGATCATCTCTGCTCTTCCAGGAAGAGAGGTGACGCTCAAGGCCCGTTACAAAGTTCTTGCCAAGCTTCATGCCTGGTAAAAGAGTGTCACATGGATAATCAAAGCTTTGCCACAAAATATTATCATTCACATCTTTCACCACAAGATTTCCTGACTCCATAAGTTGTGCAGCAGGGTCTTGTGTGGATCCTGTCACATTGGGAGACCAAATGACACTGCCGGCACCATTGACAAGGGCAAGAATTCCAGGGTCGATTACTGTTAAGATGCCTGACGAATTGACAAGTGGAATTTCTCTGTTGGCAACCCATACAACAGTCTTAACAGAAATTTTCTTGTACCAGATTCCCAAGTATGTATTCTGGGAATTGCCAGGGCTGAAAAAACCCATCTCAAAGCTTCCACCAGATGAAACAATGGTATTACGGCCTGTAATGGATTGGGTTTTGGTTATGGTGTCTACTGCGTTGGAGATTGTTGAGATGGAAAATAAAGAGAAAAACAAGAAAGGTATTTTGAGGCCTTCCATTGATAGTCTAATGTCTAATTCATGAAATTCATTTGTTTTTATAAATGAAAACTCAAGAACTCTTACAGCACAGTAAGTCTTCAGTTAGACTTTTCTATGGTTACTAACCTACCACCGTTCATTTGGACTAGGAAATCAATTAAAAAGACTTGGAATTGAAGTAATTTAATGCTAATTTGGACTATATTCACATCTTAGTCATTGCGTCAAATCAACAACCTGGATTTCCACATGTAGAGATTAATGCACTCTAATGTTCATAACAAGCACAAATGACATAGGAACAGTTATAAATTACACAGACCAGTGTTTCTTTCTCTTTCTTCTCTTTTTTTTTTTTTTTGGTCAATTTGATCAGCGTAGAAACAACTTGTATTAGAAGAAAATGAAGCAGAATATAACAAAAATCATATGCACCACACCACAACCCCACAAAACACCCAACAACACATGCAAAAATCCCAAAATCTACACCAAAGCAATCAACATACTGACCTCTACACAAACATTTTAACAAACAGATGGTAGGCATGGCACAAATTTGACGCCGAGTCCTCCCTCGTGTACATCTTATCTGAGCTCATATAATTTTTCCTTATAATTTTTATTTTTATTTTATTTAGGAAGTCTGAGCAACACTTTTTGGGCAACTTTTATTTATAATTTATTAGACAAAAATAACTTAAATAAACTAATGTAACTAATTGTCTAAAAATTGATAGAGGGATATTTTTTAATTTTACTTTTCAATTACACCTAGCATCCCAAAGATCAAATTTTCAACACGAGCAAAACAATCAAAGTTTTTTGTAATCTTATTGGGTACCCATAAAATTTACCCTAAAAAAACCGCAGAAAAAGCGAAAAAAAATGGTTGAAATTCATTTTACATGTGAGTCTCAATATAAAATAATTAAATTCAAGTTACAAAATAAAATGTTTGGATCATAAAAAGAACATCAAACTGAACCATCTAATTAGATATTCCAAATCCAATCCCTTTTTGAATGTACAACTCTAGGGTTCCAAGTTATAAGTTTGCCACACACACAAGGGTAAATCGAAAAAATAAATAAATTATGGATTTGTAGTTCCAAAATTTCAGAAAAATAAAAAAATGACATCAACTATGAAGCAGTAGGACCCGAACACATGAATTTTTGGCAAAGGATTTTTTTTTGTTTTTTCCAAATGTTATTCTCTTACAGTTTGTCTGCATCTCTGTCAAAATTTTGGATGTAACTGTAATGAATCCAATTATAATGAGAAGATATATTTTGGATTACGGTGCCCGCATATTGAGTTGGGTCGGATGGCCATTCAACTACCATTCTTCTGAACTTAAAGCGGATTGAAAAAAATAATCTGCATCTATCTTTTTAGTTAATGGATGCAGATTGAGCGGGCCGTGCAGGTTTTCTTAGTTAGCAGATGCAAATTGAGTTAGTCGTGCGGGTGAATACGGATTGATTTGACAGTTCGAGTTTTACTATTTTGGGCTTTTTCCAACTATTTTTCAATAATTTTTCACTATTATGTGCCCTAAATTTTCTACTGTTCATTTTTTACAGTAAAAATTTAACTTTCATATTTCATAAATAGTAAATATAATTACTAAATAAAGGTCATTTTTTAACACACAAAACATAACCTTATTTTCTCAGCAGTGTCGGCAAATCAAGTTAGGCCGAGTAACCTCTCATCCGCTATCTGTCCAAACTTATACTGTAGGAAAATCATTTAGCAACGTTTATAGATACAAAAAAACGTCGCTAATTCTTTTTGTGACGTTTAATACCCAATGTCGAAAACGTAACCATCACTATAGCTTTATGGTGTTTTAAAAATGTCATTATTTTAGTATAGGCGGCATTGATAAAAACGCTGCCAAATGTCCTAATGTCACTATGATATTTAGCGATGTTTTTTAAACGTCGTCTAAAATCTAACTATTAGTATTTAGGGTTTAAGTGGCGTAAAAAACGCCGTGATTATCCTTTTTCTTTTTTTTTCGTTTTTTTTAAAAAATTATGCTAATTTTATGTGATTGAACTAAAAAAATACTGTAATAAAACTCAATAGCACTAATATGAAATAATAACTCTTATTCAAATATCAAATGCAACATTAATTCACTTTCCCATTCAATTTAATATTCAATCACCATTATCCACAAATGATGTTTTACTATTACCCACAAAATAATATATCCAAAAATCATGTTTTAACATTAACCACAAAATAACATATCCAAAAATCATGTTTTAGCATAGAAGATATAGTATTCACTGGTCTACATGCATGCATCAGAACATAAACTGCAATCAGATTCACCAAAATAAATACAAATTGAAAAATTTGTACCCAATACTTATAAACAGTACTTAAAACTTGAAGCAGTACTAACAAGAAGATTTTATCACATAACAAGAGCTAATTAATTAGACTTGATTAGAATTAAATTTAATTAAACTTAATTCTAATCAAGTCTAATTAATTTATTCTAATTATTTTGATTCAAATCAAGTTTTAATTAAATTTTCTATATGATTCTAAATATTCAAATTAGCCTATTGAACTAGAAGGAAAGAATCCCAAAGCTAACTTCCAAAATACATACACATGATCAGGGCAACCAGTTACTCTTTGATAGAATTTGCGATGAAACAAACAAGCCATTGAGAAAAATCTACACATCAAATTTCAATGCCTTCCAAAAAATGAAAACATAAGAAACAAAAACAATGTCAAACAATATGCCCAGTATTTCTATCGAAGCCTTCATTCAGATTTAGCGGTATCTGTAGAACTTGACAAGCTTTTGTTTAGGTAAAACAAATGGAAAGATTAATGTATCACAAGTTTTCAAAGATGCACGTTAGAATATACAAGCAAATTTTGTTTTACTGTTTGGGACTTGGAAAGTAAAAAATCATTTTACTTTCCTCTTTTTTTTAATCAAATTCAAGATCCAAGGATAATATTAATGTAATATAATGAATTAAAATAAGCAACCCAATTAATTATCAGGTCGGATTTGGATAAAAATGGATCCATTGGCAGGCACACTTGGCACCCTAGATGCATTAGAAAATATACTGAGCTCCAAAAGCAACCATAAGTTATTTAGCAGTAGTACCAACATAAATGTGCGATGTCATTGAGGTAGTGCAACGGAAAAGGTGATGGTCAAATGCATCTGCACATATCACATATCATTTTCACTCTCCTTCTCCAGCTGAGTCTCTTTTTCAGCCCACTCACATGGATTAAATGATACAATGATCAAGGTTGTTAAAATCGGGATCCTACGTTGGATCGTTGGAGGTGTTTATAGGATCGGATCGTAGAATCGGATCGAGGATCGTAAGATCCTACCGAAAAAGACAAATTACATAATAATTTAATTTAAATAAATATTTCTTATAAAGTATACACAAAATGAACCTATATTTTATTAAAAAGAAGTGAAGATATTGTGAAAAATATAATACTCCATGTAAAATGTACATATAATATTATGCAATAGAAAACTCGATGGTAAAAGTTCTGTATTTTATCAAAAAAGAAGGTGAAGAATAAGAAGAATTCTATAACAAAATACTTTACAATGTAGAATAATGCATAAAAAGTGATGAAAAAATATTTAACAAAATTGGATATGAAAATAGGTTAAGAACTCAAAAGAGTAGCTTAGTCGAATGATAGGGTTTGTCATTAGCATCACTGGTGGAGCGGATTCGAGTCACAAAAATAATTTCTCCAGAAATTGGGATAAAGTTACAATCATCTTACCCTTCTTAGATTCCACTAAAGCTAAGTTTGTTTTTCCGACTATTTAATTTTCTTAAATTACCGCAATATTTGAATGTTTGTTTCCTAGTTTGTTTTTCTTAGTCTATTTGATTCAATACTACTTAATTTTTATTATTTATTTTGACAACATAAATTGATATTTAGACAACAAATATAAAATTTACAACAAAATATGTCATACAATACAAAACAAGGCTTGTAAATTGGATCGGATAGGATCAGATTCGGATCGGGATTCCATGATCCTATAAAATCCCACAACCAGGTTCGAAAGATCCTACCTATAAGGAGTTTTTTACACGATCCGGATCGATTGCACTCAAATGGATCGTAAGATCATAGGATCGTAAGATCCGGATCGGGATTCTGATAACCATGACAATGATCCCATTTCCATGTATTCAGTCACCATGGACAGCCGAGGAGGCTTTGTGCAAGCACCAACGAATAAAATAACTGCAAAAAAATGTATTATTTTCTTCATATCACTACACTATAATTATTTCTGATATGAACATCAAAAGAAAAAAATTGAGTGTCTTTTCCATTCACAAATCCTACAGTGTAAAGTGTAAACATAATATGGCAGAGTTAAGTTGATCAAACAAATGCAGGGCATTACCATTTGGGTGGCATAGACGGCTGTGTATGAAAAGAAGAAAAGAAAAAGCCAATCGCATGGACAAGAACATAGTTTCGGAGGGGAAATATGAGAAGCTACGATTGCAAATAGATCAATTAAAACAAACCTTAGAATAGATATCTCATTGCAGAAGTCTTCGATGTTCTCAACAGTTAAATCTTGTTCAAGAAAAACTTTAATGGCAACATCTGTCCCATTCCAAATGCCACGAAAAACTTGAGAATGAATATGATTTGCAAAAATTATATGATGAAAAAATACATAGCAAAAGAAAATTGAAGAGAGAATGAATATGAATTTGGCAAAGCTAAAATATGCATTTTTGTAAGCTTGCCAAAATTCCTTCAGCGATTTTGAAACTAGTGAACATGATTTTGAAGAGAGAATGAGCTGTAGAAATCAAACAAAAAGAAACATAAATTTCTGAACGATTTGTAGTGATTCAAGGAAATGAAAGTTAACAAAGCTGAGCTAATTTAGAAAGCAATGCCAACTTTTGGTGATAGTTGGAGACTTGGAGGCTGGCTGCAATGGCTGAGGAACAACTTGAGCAAGGAGTATAATCTAAGTTGTAAAAGGTAATGGAACAAGTAGCTGGTAAGGTTGTCGATGAAGGTAGATACAGAGATTTTGGTAATGGATTGTTGAAATGGTAGGTGAAGATTTTGGTGATGTGAGTTTCAGTGATGGTGGTTGTGTTCTGATAGGTCTGATCCGGGAAAGTGACAGCAGTGTTGGGTTGGCAGTTCAGGTGGTGCCTCTAGTGTGCTCAAATTGATCTTATTGCAAGTGTAGCAGGTTACAGAGAGAACAACACATAGAGAAAGTAGATAGAGGAGATGAAGTATCATAAAAATGTGGCCTGGAGAGGCATAGCAATGGTGGGATGGAGAGAGGAAATTAGGAATTATGGAGGTGGTTGGGTGTAAGAGATGGTCAAATAGGGTGGTTTAAAGATTAATAAATTCATATCCTCTTTTAGTACCACATTTCATGTCAAGTTTAGGTCTTCTCTTTCCCCAACATTTCCATTTATGTTGATCATATCACTCTTCCTTACCCTTGCATCCACAAATCTTCATTGTACATTACCAAAGCCACCAGATTTAATCTCATCTGATAACGCTACATTTTCAGCCCGTCATAGGCTTCCCTCAACCTGCTCCTCCTCCAGGCGCCTCCGAACCATATGCTAATGCCTATCAAGCCATTCCAGGTTCCACTCTCTCTCTCTCTGTGTTCAATTTGAGCGAGTCAACCATATATTGACTCCTCCAGATCTAAATGGTTAAAAAGAAATTATAAAATGCTTCATATTTTTTGGCATTCTTTTAATGGTGTCAGATTTTCAGTCAGACTACAAATCAGTCACAATCGCAAAATCTGGAGATGAAAAGCCAGTGAAGTGAATCATGTTGTTCTTTTTTTACATAGAAGCTGTGGTATTAGTTATGCAGGGGACCGGACCATTACTTTTGGAGCAAATTTTTTTCTTACAGCACTTAAAAGCACAAAATATATTGTGATGCATTAGATAAATTACCTACAAAACTTGAGAATTACACTGTTTAGAGCTGAATAAACTTGGAAAATGAATAAATTTACTCGTCCATAACTGGTTAAAAAAGGGTATCCCTAATCAAAGCATGGGAAGAAAGTGAGAAGTCAAAAGCAGAGAACAAGGGACTTTCTTCAAATTTATGAAGTTATTTCAGAGGTAATGAGAAGTTTTCTCAGCAACCAACCAAAGGACCGAAAGCACAATCTAGAGTTCTGAGATTGTAAAACAAAGGACCGAAAGCACTAACCTCTGATTGAAGAGGACGAAGAGTTCCAAATCCACAGAGATAAATCACAAACAGAACACCACCACTGAGATAAATCACCTATTTCTACCACCACAGTCACTGAAATGGAGTGAAACAGAGCATAAACTTGAATCTCAAATGAATGATAGAACTGAAATTACAGCAAAATCAAGTGCATGAAAGAAGAAAACAATCCAGATTTATATTCTTTAATAATTTTTTCCCAGTTTTCTCAGCAACCAAACAAAGGACCGAAAGCACAATCTAGAGTTCTGAGATTGTAAAACAAAGGACCAAAAGCACTAACCTCTGATCGAAGGAGACGAAGAGTTCCAAATCCACAGAGATAAATCACAAACAGAACACCACCATTGAGATAAATCACGGAGCTGAAACACATTTTGAAGGATTCGATTGGTTTTTCTGAGATTGTAGACGACGGTGCTCCAAATCAAACTTCGAAATCGCAATCGCTCTGAGATGAATCATCGAGCTGAAGAAGAATCGAGAGAGAGAACTTCATATTGATTCGATACTCATGGACCAGAGAGAGCAAGAGAGTGAGAGATTTCAGTGAGTGATAGATTTGAACTTAAAAAAAAAAGTGAATAAAATTTGAACTTCATATTGGAGACGGCGGTGGGTATTCAAAATAAAGGTTTGGAGAGACGAAACAGGGTTCATAGAGAGACAGGATTTGGAGGCGTTTCCAAGCGCCTTCGATTCATAAAACCAATCCATTTGATTAATAACGGCTGTTAAAATAGATTATAGATTATATTTAAATAGATTATAGGTTATAATTTTAATTAAAAGTTGTTAATTTTGGTGTAGTTGCTGGATTTATAGATTTAAATTGTTGAGTAATATTTGTTAAATAAGTTGTGAAGTAATTTTTTTAATTAATTTTTATTTTTTAGGATAAATTATGTTGACACCCCTTGAGATTTATATTTGTTACAATTCTCTCTCATCTTTGAGAAATTATATCTCTTTTTTTGAGGTTTAAAGTTTCATTACAGATTACTCTTTCCAGCAATTTAACTTTTTTAAATACCAATTTTGCCTCACTGGGTAAATTACATTGACACCCCTCACATTTTAGAAATTACAATCCCCTCCCCAAAGTTTAAAGTAGCATTATCAATTGTCCCCTCGGTTAGTATTAGTTGAAAAAAAATTCATTGAAAAAAAAATTAATTGAAAAAAAAAATTATTATTCAAATTTTTAAATTTCTGTTTAAAAACCAAAGTAAGTTTTGAATAATATATGATAAAGAAAATTTTTAACCATCATAGAAAATTTGTACTTTATTTTTTGAACTATCATTTCTTATATTTTAAAATCATACATTTAGACCCTCAACTATTAAAATTTATACAAAAGCTCTCATCCTATGTAGGATGAAAGTGAAGTAATTTTGATAATTGAAGGGACAAAATATAATGTTTTGAAGTTGATCAGATAAGTTAATGGCTCCGTTTGGTAGAACTGTGGGAAAGTGATTATAACTTATAGCCTAACAACTTATAACTTATGGCTGTGAACATAAACTGATTTTTGACTTATAAATTAAGTTTCTCCCTCCCACTTAAAGAATAAGTTGATTTTTGACTTACAAAAAACTATAAGTTATATTGTTAAGCTGAACCAAACATATCAAAATAACTTAAATTAAGCTAAAAGCTAAAATAAGTTAGAAATAAGCCCTACCAAACAGGGCCACATATTCAGAATTAATTGGTGGGGTTAAAGTGCAATTAACCCAAAAAATTATGATCATTATGGTATTATTCAACTTTTAATTACATGACCAATGCATCATTGGCCGCGACTAAGGTGATCCTGCTGTTGCACATTGGCAATTCCATTCCCATCAATTAATGACTGCAAACAAGGCAAGGCATTATTGTATTCAAAATTTACCATATAATATTTTTGTATAATTTAATTATAGAATTAAACACAATTTATTATATGAAATGGAATCTATACATGTAGCTTATATCTCATGTAAAAAAGTTATATCTAATTATGATCGAATTTTATGTATTTAAAAATTTTCTTTATCATTGTAACGACCTGAATTTTTAGACAATTAATTAGTTTGATTAATAATAATATTAAGTCAGTTAACAGTGATTATTAAATTATCGAATTATAATGTTAATAGCATCATGGTTAATACCAATATTATATTCCTTTAAATAAAAATTATTTATCTTTCTGTGATAAAAAAAAATTTATATCTAAATATAGTTGTGGAAACTAAATAAGTTAAACAAATAATAACTAAGTTAGTAAGAGAATAATAGGGAGCAAAATATCTAAGTGACTAGGTTATATATATATATTCAATTGATTTTTATTTTTGTACAAAAAATATAAATAAATAAATAAAATAAAATAAAGGGTTATATATATATATACTAATATTGTATTGGCATCAATTTCAATTCAAAAAAAAAAAGGGTCAAATTGCAAAAAAAAAAATGGCTGACTGCCACTTCTTTTTTCCTAGGCTGCTCTGCTGCATGCAAGGCATGCTTGTTTTCCTAATTTCACACTCAACATCCCTAGAGAAGTAAGCATGGCATAGGATGACAATTCCAAGCAAATAGAAATTTTTTTTTTTTTTTTAGCTAAAGAAAGGAAATAATAAAATAAAACAAAAAGTTCCTCCCATATTCCCTACAAAAGGGACCTCACCATCAGCCATAATACATACACACGTCTGTGAAAGAAAAGAGTGGAGAGAAAGAAGAAGAGAAAGCAAGAGGGAAATGAGAGAAGAGAGGGGAAGAAAGGCTCAACACTTGGGATTTTTCTTCCTTCATTGAGGTAAGAATACTCAACCCTATCCTCCCTTAAATGTTTTTCTTAACTAAATCTATACATTAAAAATATGCAAGAGTGTGTATTGATAATACACAAATGCTCAATGCATGTTACATTTGGATAGAATGATAATCTTATGATTATGTGATTTATGTCCTTCTTACTAGCATGGATTAGATGGTTTAGCTACTGATTTTGCTCCTCATGTGTTCAAATATTCTCTATTGTTTAATTAATCTTGCATGCTTATGAATTTGTGTTTACTCGTCATAAATATTATTTTCTGTTATTACTAATGAAAGTAAATATGAAGGATTAGAGTTTCACATGGGAATAATAGTAAGAAGCATTTTTTTTAGTCTTGCATGTGATTCGTGGTGAATACAAAGTGTGTTTTTCGCAAACTAATGAACTTCTAGCAAAACAAATTTTTAATCCGTTTTGAATAAACCCTAAACAAACTCATGAGAGCACTTTCATAAAATCTGAAACTACTAGAGTTAGTTTAACATGTTTTCATGGTGCTAGAATATTGAAGAAAATTATTTGACAACGTTTCATGGCCTGAATATATTTTTAACTTCATTGCTGTTTGGAGGCAACAGCAATGCTGACTTTACCAGGTCACCGTTTTATTTCATAGAATGAATTTTCAAGTGATTCAAATCGGCAAAGTTAGATTTTTAAGTTACCTTTCAAATGATTTCATAATTTGTTATTAAGCATTGAGAGAGAAACGCCAATTTTTCCAAAATGTGACAGAATCTGTCCAGTTTTCTTATAAAAATTATTTGACCATCTTCCACTGGTTTTCAATCTTCAAACTCTTCTGGAAATATGTTCTAAACTCAAAAATTTAGCAAACCATTCTGACCATGCCTCTTTTCGACACCGTTTGAGGTTGTTTTTTATTTTTCGAATACGGAACACCTGTGTTGGAGGTTAAAGTAACTCACTGTCCTAGAAAACCAGTTTTCTTCCAAAAATTATTTCTCTATTTTCAAATCATTTTTAGCCATGGTATTCTTCTCGAAATATTTTCCTAATTCGATAAACTAACACCAGTTAAAATATTATAATGGTTGAACTTTGTTTAGTATGGGTTTCAAATTTTTTTTGTTTGACCATACAGTGCTTGAAAGAAGAAGTGTGTGAATTCTTAAGAAATCTTGTGATGATTCCTAAGACACTCTATCACATTTATTTTTGTTGCCATATATGATTGTGTTGTGCTATATAAACATTATGTCACTGTGGTTCTCAAACTAAAACTCGCACATGCATAAAAATGTGAATTCGACGAAATAAAGAAACACGAAATTGAGCCGATGATACATTAAAAATTTAAAAGAGATGGGGCGAGCCCGGTTTAGAATCTTGCACAAGTGAGTTGCGAATCCTAACATTTTGGCTCTTATCGGTGTAGGCGATATAAGGTTGGTGGTGCAGGTGTCACAACATAGACCGTTCCCTTGGGGCAGACCGTGATGTCACAACTCGGGTACATAACCCTGGTGCGTGGGCATCATTGGTAGTTACAGTAAGTAACATTTTAATATTTGACCAAGGGGGAGTCAGAATTTCCCGTAGCCATTACTTAGCGGTTGAGTGGAAATAATGCTCCACGGGAAGTTACTTAAACTTATCTGATAAACTAAATCTATGAGAATTTAAAAAGAAAAGTAGGCATTTTCCTTATGATGAAATACTACTTCTATTTGTCATTTTTTTGTTTATTATCTATTGTTATTATTTCAACTGATGACATTCTTGTTATACTTATTAAATGCTACCTGTTATTCTGTTACTACACATTATTCATTAATTGTGAGTATTATTATCGGGGTGGTTATTTCGAGTTGTAGTATCTTATTGAGCTCGTCGCTCATTGGCATTCCCGTTGCCCTGGCGTTTCATGCCAGGTACCGAAGAAACTGAAGGAAACACCGAGGTGTTGGAAGAAAACATTCAGCCCTGATTAGCTTGAAGCGTGCCAAAGTTCCATGAACCATTTTTTCTGAGTTTTCTAGTTTTTCTCTAGTTTCTTTTTTTATTTGTGTACTAAGACAAAATTTTAAGTTTGACTGGAGTTGAAATTTAAGAACTTTTAGTTTTTGTGTTGTTAATTAATGGATGATGGTAAATTTGATGGCAACATTGATGAGGATTCTTAATTAAGAAAATTGATTTTAAGTTTTAAACCTTATTATGATGTCCTCAAATTTTGGGACATCACAATCATATATTATTCAGAACTCACCATTAAAAATTTTCTTTATCATATGTTATTCAAAACTCACGTTGATTTTTAAACAGAAATTTAAAAATTTGACTAACAATTTTTTTTTTCAATTAATTTTCTTTTTTCAGTTAATTTTTTTTTAACTAATACTAACTGAGGGGGCAATTGGTAATACTATTTTAAACCTTGGGAAAGATATTGTAATTTCTAAAATGTGAGAAGCGTCAATGTAATTTACCCAGTGACGGCAAAATTGGTATTTAAAAAAATTAAATTGCTGGAGGGAGTAATCTGTAATGAAACTTTAAACCTCAGGGAGGGGATGTAATTTCCAAAAGGTGAGGGGGGAATTGTAATAAATATAAACCTCAGGGGTGTCAATGTAATTTACCCTATTTTTTATTATTCACTTTCAGTTTTCTGTTTATATTTATAAAATTTTTAAAAACTCAAATAAAAACTTATTTGGTAAAATTTTTTATTTATAAATCAGTGGTCTCAGTTTATAAATTTGGCCAAAAAATGAAAACACAAAAAATGTGTTTCCGTTTTGAGTTTTGAGTTTTTTTTTTTTTTACCACCCAACACTAGCCACCATCCGCCACCATTTTCCACCACCGTCTTCCACCACCACCACCCATCCCCCACCACCACTTGCCACCACCACTCACTACCCACCTGCCACTACCACCCGCCACTACCAGCCACCACCACCACCACCCACCACTACCATCCACCGCCCGCCACCATCACCCACCACCTACTTGCTACTACCACTCACCACCCACTTGCCACCACCAACCACCACCTGCCACCACCAGCTACCCACCACCACCAGCCACCTACCACCCACCCGCCGCCACCACCCACCACCACCACTACCATCACCCACTACCCACCCGCCACCCACCTGCCACCACCACCCACCACCCACCACCACCCGCCATCCGCCACCCACCTACCACCACCACCCACCGCCACCGCCACCCACTCGCTACCACCCGCCACCGTGACCCACCCACCCACCATCACTACCCACCACCCACCCGCCACCACTGGCCATCCGCCACCCACCTGCCACCACCACCCGCCACCCGCTACCACCACCACCACCACCACCACTTACTCGCTACCACCCACTACCCGCCACCGTCACCCACCTACCCATCACCACCACCCGCCACCACCACCCACCCGCCACTCACCTGCCACCACCACCACCATCTACCACCCGTCACCGTCACCCACCCACTCACCCACAATCACCACCCATCCACCACCACCCACCACCACCCGCCATCCGCCAGCCACCAGCCACCAGCCACCACCCGTCACCACCACCACCACCACCACCCACTCGCTACCACCCACCACCCGCCACCGTCACCCACCCACCCACCACCACCAGCTACCCACCACCCACCGTCATCACTTTCCATCACTGTCTTCCGCCGCCACTTGCCATTTCTCACTCTTTTTTATATTTTTAAAATTTTTTAAACATTTTGTCAATTACCAAACGTGTTTGTAGTTTATGTTTTTCTAAAAATAAACAAAAAATAAACAAAAACCAATTTATAAAATTTTTGTAAATATAAACTAAAAACGTAAACGTTACCAAACACACCCTATTTGTCTACATTTCTCATAAAATAATAATAATAATATTCTATAGTCCATTTGGGTCTTTTTCTATTTTAAAAAAAATAAAAAATAAAAAAAATCTAAGGGTATAACCGTGAATTAACATGTCCACAGCAGAATGTGATAATCAAAAGTAAGGGGTGAGCAGCTTCTCAGAATCAGCTTTTTTGACTTAAAATAAGTTGTTAGAATCATAAACTCTTTAAAATAAGTTTAACCAAACAATCCAAAATAACTTTTTAAAAGCCAGAAGCCATATGTTGGCTCAAAAAAGCCCCACCAAACACCCCCAATAAATGCGACATTTAAAAAATACCGTTAATTGTTAGAAAAAGTAATATTTAATAAAACGTCATTAATTAAATGCCATGAAATTCCCGATTTCCTGTAGTATTAGATGGATTGGAAAAAAATATATTCACATCCATCTACTTAGATCATTAAAACCGTATATTTTGTAACAGATTGGTTCGAGCCAATCGATTTTGACGAGTGGATATTGTCACGACCCGCGTCTCGTACCCAAGGGTTAAGTATCGTGATGGCCAGTAACTGAGGTTACTTCTGGCCAATTCTTAAACAAATCAATAAACGCGAGCAAAAGTAATATTTAAGAAAGGGTACCAAAATAATCATCGGAACTTTTATTTTTATAACAAAATGTATTGACCAAGAAAGCCGATATTTACATAGAAAAAATATCAAAAAAATGTTGTGTGTGTCTATTCCGCAGCCCCGCATTTAAGATTTTCCAAAAACTATTTCTGAATTGCATTATTTCCTGAAAATTGGTAAACAGCTATAAGTACATGGCAGAGTGAGAAATATTATACCAAGAGTATAAGGGACATGAAATAACCATGGATAGTTATGTAGCCAAAACATTTAAGATAACTTAGTCGGAATAAATAATCCTTTAAGTAGCAAAACTGAGATTATGTAAATAAATAGCCATAACCACGGTAATTTGGCAAACAAATTAATTAAGTGGCAGAAACTGAAATACAGAAATTATGTAACGATATAACCATAACCACGGTACTGAATAGAACAGAACAGAGGTCACAGAAGTGACAGTCAGAACAGAGGTACGGATTCAAGAGGTGGCTCGTACGAACTCTAGAGGTGGCTCCCACAATAGTGTAGCACTTAGCTCCATATAGTATTTTGCTCCGCACAAAACAGAGGTCAATAGATCCATGACAAACAGAGGATCACAAAGTAGTCAAACAGAGGCCAGTGGTTATTTAAGTCCCCCAAAACGTGGGACTCCCATGGTGGTACTTACAAAACATAATTGTTTATATAGTTATAGTCAAATATTCTTTAAAATATAAACAAACATATCCATAGATTTCATTTTAATAAATAGGGTTCAAAAATTAAACTGCATAACTGAAATATTAATCTAACTTAATATAATTTATAATAACTTATAAAACATAATCTGTATAAAATAAATATTGTAAGTCAAAACATATGTAAAATATATTATGGTGACTCAAAATACAATATAACTCTCCTTAACTTTAATATCTCAGTCTTTTTTTTCACTATTAAAAACCCTTTCGCCTTCCACTATTTTTTCCCTTCCTTCTCTCTTTTCTTTCCCTCCTTTCTCTCTTCTTTCTTTCCTTCTTTTCCTTTTCTTTCCAGGATCACCACCTCCTTATTTATTTATTCCTTATTTCCCTTATCTTTCCAGGATCACCACCTCCTTATTTATAAGGAGGTGAGAGCGTCAGTTGGCCAATTCCTCTCTCCAGATTCGTTCACTAATTATATAGATTTATACTTATTATTAACAGATATTTAAAATAATTCCACTTTAATTCAATTTTTTAATATAATTATATAAATAAATTAATCTTTAATTAAATTACACTCTATTGTATACCAACAGAAAATTAATTACTTATTTTACTATTACACTCATTATTATTATTTATTTATATTTTGATCCCTAAATTCATAATAATTATATTATTTTACAAAATTACACATAATAATACAAAATAGATCATATATTTTTTCAATTGTAATTAAATAATATTAGTATACATTTTACAGAATAATTAAAAATCTGGGTTGTCACAATCTTCTATCCCTTTAAAATTTCATCCTCGAAATCTGTCAGGTGCGTAAACTATCCACTGCGCACTCTGATAAATATATATTAGATGATTAATTTGATCGAAAATATTACCTCAAAAAAGAACTTTACCAAAAATAATACACTGTCTAGTTGTCAAAAATTAATTTGGACCAAAATGAGGAACAATTGGTGACTTTAAAAAACTTTCACTTGTTTTGTTTACGATAAAAATAAATAAAAAAAATAAAATGAGAACACAATGACAAAATCAAATGCAAGAGTCGAAAAAATTTGAGATGAACTTTTCATTGGGGAAATAGTTTCAAAATTAGTATATTTAAAATTTGAATCCACTTTATAAAAGGTCGAAATAAATTTTTTTTTGAATAGTGAACTGAAAATTATATATATTTAATTATATTATAATTTTTGTGGGTGCTTGAGCCCGACATCCTTTGTTTCTTTTCCTTCTTTTGCTATAATAAATATAAATTATATCTATTATCCTTCACAAATTATTCACACAAAAAAAAAAATTAATATATATATATATATATAAAATCATATAAAATTATAATATAATTAAATCGACTAACAAAATATAATATTTAGGTACTAATTACCCGCTATCCTACTTCTTAAATGTTCATGTGTCCTATGCTCTAATGATAATTTTTTTTTTTTTAACCATTGCTCTGATACCATTTGTCACGATCCGCTCCCCGTACCCAAGGGTTAAGTATCGTGATAGCTAGTAACTGAAATTACCTCCGGCCAATTCTTAAACAAATCAATAAACGCGAGCGAAAGTATATTTAAGTAAGGGTACCAAAATAATCATAGGAGTTTCTATTTTTATTACAAAATATATTGACCAAAAAGGCCAATATTTACATAGAAAAAATATCAAAAAAGTGTTGTGTGTGTCTATTTCGCAGCCCCGTATCTAAGCCTTTCCAAAAGCTATTTCTGAATTGCATTATTTTCTAAAAATTGATAAACAGCTATAAGCACATGACAAAGTGAGAAATATTATACCAAGAGTATAAGGGACACGAAATAACCATGGATAGTTATGTAGCCAAAACATTTAAGATAACTTAGTTGGAACAAATAATCCTTTAAGTAGCAAAACTGATTATGTAAATAAATAACCATAACCACGATAATTTGGTAAACAAATTATTTAAGTGGCAGAAACTGAAATACCGAAATTATGTAAGGATATAACCATAACCACGGTATTGAATAGAACAGAACATAGGTCACAGAAGTGACAGTCAGAACAGAGTTACAGATTCAAAAGGTGGCTCGTACGAACTCTAAAGGTGGCTCCCATAATAGTGTAGCACTTAGCTTTGTACAACACTTTGTTCCGCACAAAACAGAGGTCAATGGATTTATGACAAACAGAGGACCACAAAGTGGTCAAACAGAGACCAGTAGTTATTTAAATACCCCAAAGCGTGGGACTCCCATGTGGTACTTACAAAATATAATTATTTATAAGGTTATAGTCAAATATTCTTTAAAATATAAACAAGCATATCCATGGGTTTCATTTTAACAAATAGAGTTCAGAAATTAAACCACATAACTGAAATATTAATATAACTTAATATAATTTATAACTTTTAAAACATAACTTGTATAAAATAAATATAGTAAGTCAAAACATACGTAAAATATATTATAGTGACTCAAGGTATAATATAATTCACCTTAACTTTAATATCTCAGTCTTTTTTTCCACTATCAAATACCCTTTCACCTTCTATTTTTTTCCTTCCTTCTCTCTTTTCTTTCCCTCCTTTCTCTCTTCTTTCTTTCCTTCTTTTCCTTCTTTCCAGAATCACCACCTCCTTATAGCGTCAGTTGGCCAACACGTGGCCCAACGCATTCCTCTCTCTAGATTCGTTAATTAATTATATAAATTTATATTTATCATTTATAGATATTTAAGATAATTACACTTTAATTTAATTTTTTAATATAATTATATAAATAAATTAATCTGAAAATCTAAGTGATTCGTGATTAGATCAAGATTAAAATATTCCAGATCCCAAAAATCCAAAACACACAATCTAAATCAACAAGCACTTACGAAAGTGATTTAGATTGTTTGTTTTGTCAGATTAAATAATAAATCGACACAAAAGATTTTTACGTGGAAAAAACCACAATTGGACACCTCCAACTGTGATTAAAAAACCACGGGCGAAACGCCATAAATCAATCCACTACTGAAGTAAAAAGATTACAAAGATATCTTACAAATTACCCAACTTAGTCAATCTGTCTTCGAATCTTCTGTAACTCTTTTTCACGACTTCATCTCGGAACTGATCAATCTTGAAGTTGATTCCACAACCTCACCCACATATAGAATCAAACACCTTTCGAAACTATATGCTAGAATCTTCGGAATCCACCGAAGAGAACTCTCTCTTGAATTTAAAGAAACCAACTCCTTGATGTATGTATTTTAGATCCTGAGTGAAGAACTCTTCTCAAGACATCAAGAAAAACTCTCAAAAATCTCCCAAGAAGACTTTAAACACAACCCTAGTTTGTTTTGATCAGATCTAGGAAAACCGTACCAAACAAAACAACGTTAGCAGCTTTAAATAGGAATCTGAATCGCGATCTCCGCTCGAGCTCAACATAGCCCGCTCGAGCGGACTGAACAAAAACTGCATACGAAGAAACAGAGATGCGCTCGAGCGTAGGAGTTGCCGCTCGAGCGTCAAATCACACCTTCCAGTATCTGTGCTTGCCCTGTCAAACTACTGTGACCTGCTAATCTACGCTCGAGCTCAAGAGTCTCCGCTCGAGCGGACAGTACAAAAACAGAAAAACATAGTTTTGAATCAACATAAGATTTTGTCTCCGGATTTGACAACACAGGGACCTAACAATCTCCCCCTTTGTCAATTCCCGGACAAAACTTTTCTAAACAAAAGTCCTTAAACACAAGCACTAGACAAAATTAAAAAAAACAGCCACAAAAACACTCAATCCACAAAAACACTCAAAATAACTCTATAAACAACCAAGCTTTCCAATCTTGCCATATAGCGATCCATCAATCCAATTCATCATCCACCATTCACCTGTGAAAAAAAAAACGAGCAACATACCAGAAAAACCAAAACTTGTGGAACTATATAAGAATATAACAAAATGTATCCATTCAATAGAACCAACGAAGCAAAATATCAAAAGATCCATGTATCAGAACCAAAAGACAAAACGAAACAAAATATATCAACAATATCCAAGAACCATCAACAATAACAATATCCAAGATATCAACAATATCCATGTACCATGTACCATCAACAGAATATACCATCAATATCCAGCAAAGCACAAATGTATCCAAACTCTCCCCCTTTTTGACCGGGAATGAAGAAAGCAACAAATCAAGCACCGGATGGAGGAGGGGGCGGCTGAAGCGTCAGTAAGGAAATGATGTGATCCAGCTGCGAAGTAGTGTGCGCAGCAGTCTGCTCCAGCTGACCAAGACGACCATCAAAGGCGTCAAAGCGAGCATCAAGAAAGTCTAACCTCCGAGTCATAGCCTCCTCAAAATGCCGAAGCTGATCAGGAAACGAGCTAGGTGGAACAGGTGGAGTAGGATCCTCCTCACCCCCGGCGGTAGCAGCATCATATTCAGCCTCCTCAGCAAGACCAGCAGTGGTACCTGTAGAAGGACCAGCCCGAGAGGACTCCCCCTTAACATGAGCCCGACTCTGTGATACAGTTTTCTTAGTGAAAGGGCGAGAGGGAGAGGCAAACTCATCATCATCGAGGATAGGAGTCCCAAGGTCAGACAAAAGTCGGTTGATCAAGCAACCGTAAGGAAGGCCAAGCTTGGAATGGCCATGAGCACTGATCATCTTGGTGATAATAAGAGAGGCAAGATCAATAGAGCGGTGATTGGCAATACAAGACAGAATGAATCCTTGGTCTTGTTTGACCTCGGAAGAATGGGTGGTGACAATGATGTTGGCGCAGACAATCAAATTAAGCAGTCTGAACTCCGGAAGAAGTTCAAACTGTTTAATCAAACCGCCTTTAGGCCAATGCCGGGCAACACCACAAAGTTCCAAAGACACCTCATCAAAGTCACACGTAGGACGATCAGGTACAGGAAACGGATAGTATTGAGGAAAAACTTGCTCAAGCTGTAGAAGTTGGCGAATCAAAGCAGGGGTGACAGATATGGATTTGGACCTAACCCAAGTGGTGAAAGATGGCTCATAATCCCGTATACCCTCCATATTACAGTAGAATTCTCGAACCCAATCGAGATTCTGACGCCCCGAAAATAATAAAACATGGTCACCACCTAGGGGGTCGAACAAAGATCGAATTTTGATGGACTCAAAAGTATCGGGTTGAACATTACGTTCTAAATGAACGGTTCGAGTCACAAATGATTTATGGAATGACTTGGATTGAGAGGCCGACTGAAACCTCTCAGGGTTATAGGTAGGGCGAGAAACGGTGGCCTTGCGGCGTTTCGGAGCAGGAGCAGACATACCGAAGAAGATACTATTACACCCAATCCAAACCCCAACCCAAACCAAAACAAACCAAAACAAAACATTAGTGCAAGAAACAAGTCAAAACAGGGCATAACAAAAAAAAACAGGGCATGAAAGCATGGTAGTGAAGAACTCATAATTAATACACAGAATGTGAGAGAAATGGCACAGGATAAGTATGAATCATGAGTAAATCACAGCAAAGTAACTAAGCCCAAATTGTTACCCACACAAAGAGACCTCAACAGCCCATTAAAGGAGGAACACAGATATCTTCAAAATACCACAGACACAACACAAGAAAAAAAACACAAAAAAAAAAACAGACAAACAGACAAAGAAAAAGAGTGTGAGAGAGAGAACCACAGACACGACACACAACCCCCCACAAAGCTATAAACCCAACAACCAATCGAACCAAATTAGAACAAGAAAACGGGAAAATAAGAGAGGATAAAACTTACCAAAGAGCAAATCAGTGGGAAGGATGATGAATGGGAGGAGAATCGACCACAATGCAGCCACACGACCAACCCTAGATCGAGAGAATGAAACAGGAAGAGAAAAAAATACCTCGAAGAGTCAAGAGAGGGAGTTAAGTATGAAACAGGTCCGCTCGAGCGTACTGAGTACCGCTCGAGCGTACAATACTGCAAGCAGACTCCCGCTCGAGCGCGCAAAAGTCCGCTCGAGCTCAAAATACCATCTCTCAGAACTGTCAAAACACGAACAAACTGCTGCAAGAGTGAAAAACACGCTCGAGCGTAAAACATTCCGCTCGAGCGGAACAAAACAAAAACAAATCTTTTTTTTTTTTTTTTTTTTTTTTTTTTTTTTTTTAAAAAAACAATCCAATATGCAAAATCACGAGGTGAGACCTGAAACAAAAATAGATGATCAGACTGAGCCAAATGAATACTAAGATGAAATAATCCACAATTCATGAATCGTGTGAACTTGCACCTTTTTTATTTTAAAAAAACGACACTAGAAATCATGAGCATAGCAAAAAAATATAATCAATGATCATAAGCTACATGAGAATGTACACCTCAAAATCCCAGATGAGAGCTCACATAAAAAAGGTGTGTGTGTGCAATCCATGAGAGGTCACTGAGCTAGAGTTAATCCTAGTAGTGATCGGATGGCTGGACCTCCATCAAGAGTAACTCAACAATACAGTGAAAAGTCAAACCACTAGGAATCACGGGGTATTTGTTGAGTAAATGCGGAGGCTCCCCCTCAGTCAAAGAGTCCCTTTTTGTTTCTTTCTTGTGGGCACTCACTGGTGGCTTTCACTCTCAAGAGTATGGAAACCAAACCAGAGAAGAATGAAATCATAAAGGATGGCCTGGTTGGTGCCTCTGAGGTAGCCTTTTCCTAATGCCCGGACTTCAAGGAACTGAGGGAGAAACCGTGGAAGTGAAAACAGATGGTGGATGGTTAAGAGACTCAACATCACCCATGATATGCTAGTATCGGTCAATTCCACAGTAAAAGTACAAGAAACACTGTTAGTGGTCCATAGAGAACTTTGATCACATGTGCGGAAACCCCTGCAACAATTAATCTCAAGGATGTGTACAGAATGAGATCATGAGGTTAATGAGCATGGGCATTCAAAATGAGCTATGACCAATGAACAATGAGATCTTGTAAGCAGCATGAGTAGTGTATAAAAATTGGATGCAAGTAAACAGATATCAGTGATAATGAGATTATCACATCCAAGCATTCATAAGGCACAAACATTTACACCTATTCAAGAAACAAGTAACACTCTAGTGATCGAGCATGACACCCAAGGTCTTTCTAAGGAACTCAAACCGAAGAAGATCAAGGGGTTTTGTAAAAATATCAGCTTTTTGATGCTCAGTGGGAATATGCTCAATAACAACAAGGCCCTCTTCCACTAACTCTCGAATAAAATGATGACGAATGTCAATGTGTTTGGTGCGAGAGTGTTGGACAGGATTTTTTGAAATGTTTATGGCACTTGTGTTATCACAGAAAAGAGTAAGAGTGTTCTGTTCTATCCCATAATCATGAAGCATTTGCTTCATCCACAACATTTGAGCACAACAACTCCCTGCAGCAATGTACTCAGCCTCAGCAGTGGAAAGAGAGATGGCATTCTGCTTTTTACTATGCCAAGAAACCAGATTATTCCCAAGGTAAAAACACCCCCCGGATGTACTTTTCCTATCATCAGCACATCCTGCCCAGTCGGCATCAGAAAAACCAGTAATTTCGGCTGTAGTGTCAGTGGAAAACCAAACCCCATACCCTAAAGTCCCATTAACATACTTGATGATGCGTTTTACCGCAAGAAGGTGAGACTCTTTAGGACTGGCTTGGTAACGAGCACAGACACCGACACTGAAAGAAATATCAGGACGACTGGCTGTAAGATACAAAAGACTCCCTATCATACTCCTATAAAGGGTAGGATCAACATCAATACCAGAGGAATCTTTGGAGAGGTGAAGACTGGTGCTCATGGGAGTGCGTGCATGCTTGGAAGACTCAAGACCAAACTTAGACACAAGATTTCTCGCATACTTAGACTGAGACACAAATATACCTGAAGAAGACTGTTTAATCTGAAGACCCAAAAAATAAGACAACTCTCCCATCATGCTCATCTCAAACTCATGTGTCATACAATCCAAAAAATATTTCACAAGATGTTCAGCAGTGGATCCAAACACAATATCATCAACATAAATCTGAGCAACAAGAATATGAGACTTAGTATGTTTCACAAACAAGGTCTTATCCACACTACCCCTTTGAAAATCATTGTCAAGAAGAAATGTAGTAAGTCTATCATACCAAGCTCGAGGGGCTTGTTTCAACCCATACAAAGCCTTGTCTAACTTGTAGACATGATTGGGACATTTAGGGTCCTCAAACCCTTTTGGTTGCTCAACATATGCCTCTTCTCTCAAGTACCCATTCAAAAAGGCACTTTTCACATCCATTTGAAACAATTTAAAGCCAAGAAAGCATGCAACACCAAGCAAAATACGAATAGATTCGAGACGTGCAACTGGGGCAAACGTCTCATCATAGTCAACACCCTCTACTTGTGTGTAGCCTTGAGCAACCAACCTAGCTTTGTTCCTAACAACTGTACCATTCTCATCAGATTTATTTTTAAAGATCCACTTGGTACCTATCACATTCATGTCTCTAGGTCTGGGAACTAGAGTCCAAACTTTGTTACGTTCAAATTGACCTAATTCTTCATGCATAGCATTGACCCAACTATCATCTAGCAAGGCCTCTTTAAAATTTTTAGGTTCAATTAAAGAAACATAACACATATGTGATACCTCATCCCGAATCTGTCTTCGGGTTTTCATTCGATCCGAGACACTTCCAATCACCTGTTGAGCTGGATGATTTAGTTTCACCCTAGCTGATGGTTTAAGCTCAGGACTCGCAGTGACAGGGGCAACAGGAGTTATGTCCCTTGGAGCACTCTTTGGACTTGACCTTACCTGTGAAGATGGTTCTGTAACCATTTCTTGTGATGGGTCCACACCTTCTCCTTGATTTTGTGATTCCGTGTCCATGATTGGAGACTCATCATTATCATCCTCATTTGTTGCTGGAGTAGGTGCACCTGTGTCATCTATAACCACATTTATAGATTCCATTAAAGATGAAGTTCGCAGGTTATAGACTCTAAAGGCCCTACTAGTGGTTGAATACCCTAGAAAAATACCTTCATCACTTCGGGAGTCAAATTTGCCCAAAGGCTCTCTATCTTTGAAGATGTAACACTTACTCCCAAAAGTTTTGAAGTATTTTACATTAGGTTTCAACCCCTTCCACAATTCATATGGAGTTTGTAAAGTGCCGGGCCTTAAGTACACGCGATTTATGACATAAACAGCAGTATTTAAGGCTTCAGCCCAAAACTTAGGAGGAAGTTTCTTACTAAGGAGCATGACCCTAGCCATTTCTTGAACAACCCTGTTCTTCCTCTCAACAACTCCATTTTGTTGTGGAGTAATAGGAGCAGAAAATTCATGCTTGATTCCATGCATATCACAAAAATCCGAAAACGAACTATTTTCAAATTCACGACCATGATCAGTTCGGATTCTTATGATACGCCCAATGGAAACACCCTGTTCATTTTAGATTTTAGGGACTAAGGCCTGGAAAGCATCAAACGTATCAGATTTTTCTCTTAAAAAATTTACCCACGAAAATCGAGTAAAATCATCAACAGTTAAAAAAATGTATCTTTTACCTCCGATGCTTTCAGTGCGAGTAGGACCCATTAAATCCATGTGAACTAATTCAAGAGGACGTTTGGTTGTAAAGCTGTTCACTTTTTTATGAGGAGCACGGGTTTGCTTTCCAAGCTGACATGGTCCACACACATGGCTCAAATTCTTACCTAGTTTAGGTATTCCCCTCACAAGCTCTTTGTTGGCAATCTTAGTTAGGTCATTGAAATTCATGTGACCTAATCTTTGATGCCACAAATCAATGTTACTAATGATGGCAGAGTGACAAGTGAGATCATTAGTTGTAACAATCCCATAGCAGTTATCAGATGTGCGAACCCCATGTAAGACAGTATTTCCTTTTTTATCCAAAATTTCACATTTATTTTTAGAAAACAATACTTCATGATGGGAATCACACATTTGACTAATGCTTAAAAGATTTGCTTTAAGACCATCAACTAATAAAACATTATCTAGCTTGGGAAGACCAGCAACACTTATAGAGCCCTTACCAATGACTCTCGAAGTGCCACCGTCTCCAAAGGTAACAATTCCTCCTTCATATTTTTCAAGGGAGGTGAAGTAGGATTTGTTACCGGACATATGACGAGAACACCCACTATCAAGATACCACATGTGTGAATCACGTGCTTTTAGAGCAGTGTGAGCAACAAAACAAGTCAAATCCTCTTTTCTAATCCAAACCTTTTTAGTCTTGGTGTTCAGCCTAGACATGTAAGGTTGTCTCCTAACCCAAAAAGTATTAGAATTTCTACCCTTTTGAGACACCTTACCAAAGAGTTCAAAACAGTAAGGACGAATGTGGCCATACCTACCACAGTGATGACAAATAAAAACTGGTTTTACCTCCTTTTTGTTGATTTTACCAGCTTTCGGTAGACGGAGAGAGAGATCAGCCTGGTCTACCTTCAATTTTCCCTTTGCTTGAGTCTTCTTATCATGTGAAGTAGAGGCCTGTCCCTTGTGTGCTGTTGCATCATAGCCTAACCCGCTTTTGTCGCAACCCATTTGTTGAGACCCGAGGATGTCTTCTAAGGATTTTGAACCTTTGTTCCACATGGCAATAGTGGTTCTAGCAACCCGAAGCTCTTCATCCTTTTGACAGATTATCTCTTCCAATCTGGCTTGTGACAGCTCAAGACTTTCAAGCTTTTCTTCAAATGTGGAATACACCTTCAGAAGTTCATTCCTTTCAGTTTCAGAGGATAGTAATTTTCCACATAAGTCTTGCCTGTCACTCGAGATCTTGACAATATTCTGCTTTGCTGCTACAAGTTCTTCTTTCAGCCTGACATTCTCACTCTCACATGTCTTGAGCTTGAGAGAGAGTCTGTCGTTGAGTTTGGACAAATTCAAAGATTCCTCGTACAGCTTTTCGTAGGCTTGTTGTAGTTCATCGCCATTGATCTCCTCATTATCCTCAGATGTCTCATCATCCTCTTTTTGCTCTTCATTCTCCTTTGCCTCCTCCAATCTTGCAACTAAGACTGAAAAGTCGCTGGATGGTGGTGAATGTGAGTTTCCTCTTTCATGGAATTGGCTCAAAATTTCCCATGCCTCTTTAGCCTTTGTGCAACGAACAACCCGTTGCTGTTCTTCAGCAGAAATTGCTCTACGAATAGTGCTAAGGGCTCTCAGATTGCTCGGACTGTCAACACTTTCTGTATCTTCTTCAATGGCCTGCCAGCCTTCTGGATCAAAGGCTCTCAGAAAAGCCCTCATTCTGATTTTCCAAAACAGGTAGTTACTCCCATCAAAAGTAGGAGCATGATGCAAGTTCTGACCACGAGCTAACTCCACTGGCTTTGGAAGAGTTTGAGTGAACGTGGACCAAAAAGCCATAAAAGCACTATCCCCGTCTTCTCCAGATTCAGGTTCTTCGGGTTCTTGCTCCGACCCGCTTTCATCATCCCAAGTTACAGTGTAGACTTTCTTTCGATTCTTTTTCGAAGGGCATTCAAGGGCAATGTGACCAAAGCCTTGACACTCATAACACTTGACCCCTGGTCCCCTAACAATCTTTTTTTCAGTAGTTTGAGCAAATTTTGGTGGAACATTTTTGGGTTTGTCATTACTCTTATCTTTTGAAATAGGGGCTCTGAAATTCGGCTTCTTTTTCAAAAAATTTTTAAACTGTTTTGTAAGCATAGCCGTCATCTCAGACTCTAAATCAAATTCAGTCTCCGGAGGTTTTGCAGTCTCATGGGCACTCGTGAAAGCCATATTTTCTTTTTGCTTTTTCTTAGAAATTTGGTGGGCTTCATAAGTCTGCAAATTTCCAACCAATTGATCGAGCTTGAGGGTATCAACATTCTGAGCCTCCTCAATGGCTGTCACCTTTGGTTGGAACCTCTCGGGAAGGGACCTCAAAATTTTTCCAACAACTTTTGCTTCCGGGATTTTCTCACCGAGAGTGAAACAGGAATTCACGATATCACTGAGTTTTGCATAAAATTCATCGAACGTCTCATCGTCGCGCATAAAAAGGGTTTCAAAGGCGGACGTGAGACGTTGAAGTTTTGCCCTTTTAACAGAGGTGGTACCTTCGTGAATCGTTTCAAGAATATCCCACGCCTCTTTTGCTATTTCACACGTGCAAATTCGACGGAATTCTTCAGGTGTGACAGAGCAGAAGAGGGAGTTGAGAGCTTTGCTGTTCCAACTCGAATTCTGGTAATCGATTGTGTCCCATTTATCCAGGGGTTTAGGAATATCACTCCCATCAATGGTGATTGTAGGTTCACTCCACCCAAAGATTACGGAGTGCCAAACTTTCTCATCGATGGATTTTAAAAATGCTCTCATACGAGCTTTCCAATAAGAATAGTTTGTACCGTCTAGTAAAGGGGGTCTATGAGTGGAGTTACCTTCACGAATAGAATCCATGATACTAATCACACAAAATCACACTCCTATAGTTTTGAAAAAACAAAGAGTGACCCGCTCTGATACCAATTGAAAATCTAAGTGATTCGTGATTAGATCAAGATTAAAATATTCCAGATCCCAAAAATCCAAAACACACAATCTAAATCAACAAGCACTTACGAAAGTGATTTAGATTGTTTGTTTTGTCAGATTAAATAATAAATCGACACAAAAGATTTTTACGTGGAAAAAACCACAATTGGACACCTCCAACTGTGATTAAAAAACCACGGGCGAAACGCCATAAATCAATCCACTACTGAAGTAAAAAGATTACAAAGATATCTTACAAATTACCCAACTTAGTCAATCTGTCTTCGAATCTTCTGTAACTCTTTTTCACGACTTCATCTCGGAACTGATCAATCTTGAAGTTGATTCCACAACCTCACCCACATATAGAATCAAACACCTTTCGAAACTATATGCTAGAATCTTCGGAATCCACCGAAGAGAACTCTCTCTTGAATTTAAAGAAACCAACTCCTTAATGTATGTATTTTAGATCCTGAGTGAAGAACTCTTCTCAAGACATCAAGAAAAACTCTCAAAAATCTCCCAAGAAGACTTTAAACACAACCCTAGTTTGTTTTAATCAGATCTAGGAAAACCGTACCAAACAAAACAACGTTAGCAGCTTTAAATAGGAATCTGAATCGCGATCTCCGCTCGAGCTCAACATAGCCCGCTCGAGCGGACTGAACAAAAACTGCATACGAAGAAACAGAGATGCGCTCGAGCGTAGGAGTTGCCGCTCGAGCGTCAAATCACACCTTCCAGTATCTGTGCTTGCCCTGTCAAACTACTGTGACCTGCTAATCTACGCTCGAGCTCAAGAGTCTCCGCTCGAGCGGACAGTACAAAAACAGAAAAACATAGTTTTGAATCAACATAAGATTTTGTCTCCGGATTTGACAACACAGGGACCTAACATAATCCTTAATCAAATTACACTTTATCGTATATCAACAGAAAATTAGTTACTTATTTTATTATTACACTCATTATTATTATTATTATTTATACTTTGACCTTAAATTCATAATAATTATATTATTTTACAAAATTATACATAATAATACAAAATAGATCATATATTTTTCCAACTGTAATTAAATAATATTAGTATAAATTTTATAAAATAATTAAAAATTTAGGTTGTTACAGATATTTGTCCACCCTTACTTTGAACTTTGTCATTGCCCTACATTGGTTCCGTTTGGCGTAATTATTAAAACAGATTATACATTATAACTTAACAAATTATAGATTATGACTTTAATCAGAAGTTATTAATCTGTTTGGTGTAATTGTTGGATTATGGATTTAAGTTGTTGAATAGTGTTTGTTAAATAAGCCGTGAAGTAGCTTTTTCAATTAACTTTTACTTTTTGTTATTCACTACTTGCCTACATTTCTCATAAAAAAAATAAAATAATTTATAGTTCATTTGGGTCTTTTTTTATTTTTTTAAAAAAAAATCTAATAATATAACCATAAATTAACATGTTCATAACAGAAACTGATAATCAAAAGTAAGGGGTAAACAATTTTTCAGAATTAACTTTTTAGAGTTAAAATAAATTATTAGAATCAGAAACTGTTTGAAATAAGTTTAACTAAATAGTTTAAAACAATTTTTCCAAAATTAAAAATTATAAATTGACTTAAAAAAGTCCAAACAAACACCCCATTGGGAGAAATATTACTTGAAACATGCAACCCTTGAAAAGTGCATTATATGAAGCAACAATGATTCATCCCACTAAAAACATCACCACTAATAGCACTAATGCATTAAAAAAGTAAAAAAAAAAAAAAAAACACAACTCCAAGACCAAAACATCACATCATTAATGGCGGGACCCCCCAGCTTCAAACACATGTCAAGTCATCCCTCTTAATGCCAACTTCTAAAATTGCCATTTTACTCTTCTAATGTGCAATTATTTATTTCTAATATGTCACATCTATACTTCTACATAAAAACACAATTCAAAAGAAGTTGTCATGATTTTTGTACATTTAAAATAATCCTATACATAACTGTCATGTTTCTCAATCTTAACTGCTTCAAATATTTGCCATAATTAATTTAAATTTTACACACAGTGCATGCTTACACTTTTAATATATGATATATCTACAAAAAATAAATAAAATATCGGCCTCATTTGGGAAGTGGCTATTTTAGTTGGCTATTTTAGTAGGCTAAAATTTTTGTGTTTAGAAAGATGATTGGATTTTTTTATGGTTGGATATGATGTTTGTGAGAGAAAAAGTGAAATAATTATGGGTTTAATGTGATATTTTGTCTTATTAGCTATTTTAGCCTATTTTGTCTTTTTGTGATTTTTAGCCTACACTAGGCTATTTTTTTTCTTCCCAAACACCCCCTCAACAGACACTCATATCAACCCATCAAACCCTTCGTTTTCCCTGTACTAGACATGAAATTGAAGATCTTTGGTCCAAAGGGTTGGATTCCTACTAATCTCCCTGAAGTGAGATATACCAATAAAAATAAAAATAAAAATAAAAAATAAGTGAGACATATCTTTGATTCGAATATGGTAATTTTCTTTTTCAATTAATACATTTTAAAATTTATTAAATTTAAATAATTTATTATTCGACTTGTTTAATAGCCCTACTTCTATAATTGTTGTTAGTTATTCATTTCAACCATAAAATATAAATAAAAATAGTATAAAAAAAAAATAAAGACCTTTAGTAGTACCATCGGTCCTTTCTTTTTCATCTTTTAATTTCTATCAATTTATTTGGTTGGTAGATTTTTTTTACTTGAAGAGCCATGACCTGAAATCCTTTAAATCATGGAGTGTAGGAGTTCAAACGGTACGATTCAGTCAGTATTAAGACAAAGTTAGCGCCAAATCCAATTTTTTGATTTGATGGTCAAAGAATCCACACAAATGGTAAGTAACGATTTAGTTTTATCGGTTTTTGCAATTTGGTAGAAAGGAGGAATTTACACAACATTTTAAAGCATTAAACAGAAGAAAAAGTTTGAAAGTTGTTATATAAAATTTCCATCCCTAGTTTTTATCACAAAAAATTTAAGGGAAATTACAACAGAAAATCAGGTATTGTCCCTTATAATAAAATAAAATTTAAGTTTTTAATTTTGTCAATTGAAATCCTAATTTTATTTATTTATTTTTAATCTAAACTATTTGACTATTTTTGTTAAGTAAAACTAACAAAACAAATGGTATTTTAGTCACTAAACTCAATAAAAAAATATTAAATAAAAAAAAAGTATTTTAGACATTTTATGTACATCTACATTGAATTTAATGACTAAAATTTTTAATTTTTTTTTATCGGTTTGCTTAACGAAGATAGACAAATATTAAATTGATAAAATTATAAATTTATGATTTATTTTATTATAAGATCAAACTTTAGAGTTTTTTTATTTTTTTTATTTTATTGTATTGATCATTTATCTTCTATGCTTAAAGAATTAAAATATAAAATATTTAAATATAATATTTACTTTGATTGACTCCATTTCGATGAATTTTTAGCTAAGGATTGGATTTCATCAATTTTTCTTATGAATAACCAATGATGTTTTGTTGAATGAAAAATGAATGAGAGCACTAATTAGTGTTATCACTAATGATGTGACAATGGGTCCCACCCGCTGCACAGTGTTGTTGTGTCAGTTTTTTTTTTTTAAAAAAAAAAAAAATTGGATGCCGCATCATTAATGGTTGCTTTAGAGCACCACTTTTAGTGGTCTCTATCATCGCCCAAATTGAAGAATTTTGTGGAACTGTGGTTTATTATTTTTTAGGTATGTAACTCAAGAAATTTCTTATTTGTCCAATTTTTAATGAATCAAGATAATCATTTATTCCGGCATTATCTGATCTTTCACGGTAAGATAGAGGTGGAATTTGGGCGGGTTTGACCCGAGCAACCCGAGCTCAGTCCAAATTTTTTTAAGGCTTGGACAAGATATTTTTGAATTTGGTACAGGTTTAGACAAAAATTTATAAACCCGAATTAAATTTGGACGGGTTTGGATAAAGATATCAAACAACCTGAGCAATCCGAAGCCTGAATTATATATATAGATAGATATATAAAAAATTATTAAATATACATATAAATTATTAGTCATTACATGATATTAAAATAATTTAGATCATTAAATCATATTGAGGCCTCGTTTGGGAACAGGCTAATTTAGTAACTTTTTGGCTGTTTGGCTAAAATATGAGCTAAAAAAAACTAGTATGTTTGGGATGACTTTTTGGCTTTTTACGAAAAGATGTGTAAAAAGTGGAGAGAAAAGAGAATCTTTGACTTTTTGGTATGGGTTGTTGGCTTTTTGGCTGATTTAGTAACTTTTTGGCTGATTTAGTAACTTTTTGGCTTTTTAGCTAAAAGGGAGGGTTCCCAAACGAGGCCTGAATATATATTATATGTACAAGTAACACAAAATTTTACATTTTTTATTCCCACTCATAAATTGTAAAGAATATCATAGCTATATCTCTTATACATTATATAAATTATTTGTTTTGATATTATTAATGATATTCTTAAAAAAATGTAAATAGGGTTTAATTTTAATAAATTAATAATTTAGCTGCAAAAAAAAAAAAGAAATTTATGTACATTTCAACAACTCAGGTTTAATTTGGATCGGGCTTAGGCAAACAAATTTGGGTTACAATTCAGGCTTGGGTGGAGCTAGGCAAGTATCAGCACGACTTGAGTTTGGTTTGGATAACCTCCTAGCTCGACCGAGCCCCAGGGTCAGTCCAACCTTCGATGAGGCTTAAAGCAAAATCTCAATTGGAGGATTTTTTATATTTAAATATTTTACAATACAAATTTTGGGAGTTATTTAAAGCCTTTATGAGGGTTATGAAATGAAAAGAATTGAAAAGCACAAACTATCAATTAAATATAATTTATAAATTCAAAGTGAAGATCATGTCAAGAAAAAAGTGAGAAAAATTGAAAATAAACTTGTAAAACATATTTTAAATTGATGGAGGCGTTTTTCAAAATAACTCTTTTTAAATTAACAGATTGGATAATTTTAAATTTTGTGTAATTTCTTTTCAATGTGAACCTTCCAAAAAAATAGAATGGGTACTTTATACTAACAAAACCTTTTAAAAAATATACATATATAATTGTAATTTCTTTAAATTTTGGGGCCTTCTTCACAAATTGGGCCTAAAGCCTTTGCTTTTGTGGCTTGGCTATTAAGTCGAGCCTGCCGAGCCCGCCTAAGTTGCACGCTTACCGTAGGAGGAGTTGATTAGGATTGTTTGAACAATTCACGTAATCATTGGCCTCTTACCCATGATTCTACGTAGCTTTGTTGAGATCAAATTAGCACGAAATTAATACAGTTGACAGGTGCAATCAAACCATCATGCTCCATTTCTTGTGGAGGTAAATATTTTTTGCATTTTAGTTTGTTTTGATTGAAAAATATATTTTTCTTTTAAAAGATAAAAACCGTTTTACGAATTAAAATCTTATTAATGCCATCATATTATTACCGCCACCATCTCACCTCCACTATCACACCACCAATATCACTATGGTCGTTGTCACCACCACCACTTCCATCAAACAAAGCGTTACATAATATAGTTTTTATGGCAACACTTCTAGGTTAGTGTTTTTGATAATGTTATTAGTTTTTTTTTATTTTACAAAAACTAAAAACAAAATAAAACTTATTTGATATGCACAATTGTTTTTAAAACATAAAATAACAAAAATAAAAATATATGCTTGATGAGTTGTTGAAAGTTTGAGAAGTGGGGGTTATAATGACTCGGATTTTAAATTAACATTGGATTAATATATAGTTGTGCCCGTCACCTTAAAACTTGTATGGTTGTCGGATTCTTGATATTGATAGGTTGGCAAGTGAACTTTAAATATTATAATTGAGGACCCTTGGGTGATGTTTGGAACTTTGATTGAAGTCTTAACAAGGTATTTAGATAAGATTAGATAAAAAGCCCCAAGTTTGAGTTTGAGTTTTTGACCAGCCATCACTCTTTTGCCATTTTCTCCTTCCATACTTTGAATTTGAATGTGAGGCTGGAACCATTGGAAAGTTTGTTTCCGGGGCTTCAATTTGGACACAAGAACGACTTAAAACGGAGTCCGAACAAGAGAGTTACACCTGTTTGAATTTTGAATTTCTGTGCTGAAAGTATTCTCGCTCGAGCTAGATTTTCTTCGCTCGAGCGACCAAGTCGCTAACAGACAGTATAAAGTGATATTTCGGCCCCAAAACTTCATTTTTCATCCTCTCTTCTTCTCCCCTCTTCCATGTCCGAAAACCTAGCCCCCAAAACTTTGATTTCATCCATTCTTACCAACAATCCACCATGGATCTTGCATCAAGGTTCAAGAACAAGCAAGGATCAAGGCGTTGGCCGATTATTTTGGGGATTTCATTGAAGTTTGAAAATGGATCTTCACCCATAGCTTCCAATCTTGAGGTAGGGATCCTAGTTCTCTTTCAATGCTTACATTAATAGATAGATTTGTGATATTTTGGAGTATATAAATGCAAAATCTACATTTTGAGCATATAGTGTTAATCATGAAATTTTGGGGATAGGGTTTGAAATGTTGGGGTTCTATTATTGGGTTTAGATTATGGATTATGGATTATGGACCTAGGGTGTATAATAAATGGGAAGATTGGAACAAAAAGCAAAGGTTTAAGAAGTTTGAATTTTTTTCTTGAAATTCTAGATTTTCTAGAAAACCCTAAGTTGATTCATGATGATAAACAATGAGTTTGCCCAAATTGAAAGTAGAATCATGAAATTGAGGTATTGAATTGTATATATACAAGTTTAATTGAATTTTGAAAGTGTTTGAAAATTATGTTAAAAATTAGTGATTGAACCTTATTTATGGATATTGTAAATTATGCTATGATATGAAATGAAACTTGGGAAAAAGGATTAGTTAATGATATGGATAACATGAGCCTTGGGATGAAATGATGAAATGAAAATTTATGAGTACACTTTGAATTATAATTAGTGGTGTTGAGTTAAGATATGTTGAATTGTGGTGATTGTGTGGAATTGTATTGACTATGTTGATTTTGATTTTTGTGACCTAAAATGTGGAGTTTTCAAAAATGGGTTTAATCCCAAATCATTTTTCTAAACACTTGTGGGTTTGCTTGGTTATTAAAATCAAGAGAATGATTTAATGGGGTTTCTTTATGGGGATGGGAAATATTTGGTTTTTGGTGAAAACCCTAGACATTCAGGGATTTTTGAAAAAAAAATGTGAAAGATGTCCATACAATTCCTTTCTATCTTGAAATCGAAGTGATTGATTATAAATTCCATAATGTGTTTGCAAGAATGGTAATCTTCTATTTATATACATATTGAGATGGAGGAAATTGTGGTATGAATGGATGGTTAATGGTGGGTTTGTGAAGAATAATGAAGGAAAGAAATGAGAAATTTTGAATGTGGCATTATTGTAGAAATTTTGAACATGAAGAAATGTTAAGAGTTATGGGAATTATTGCATTGCATATAATTTCATTTATTATTGTGCATTGTAGTTCTAAATCGAAGAGATTTGCATTCATGACAGAAAATGATTTGTATGAGATATATGGAAATGTGTATGGGGTAAATACGTTGGTAAGTCCGGATAGGGGGTGTAAATGAATTTGATAAGTTGGCCTGAGTGTCCAGGGTGAAAGACCCAAAAGCCGCGCGGATAGGTGTCGAGCCTTCCGGTTAGCACCGGTAAAAATGACAGTTTGGTAGTGCTTGTTGAGCCTACTTGCAAACACCAACCTAGGGATTACCAGTGTCGTATTTACCGCCCCTATTGAATTAATATTGGAAGTTTGAAATTGATGAAATCGCGTGATAATGTTGAGAACATGGCGATTTTGAAACAATGTATTGAATTGAATATTTTTCCTCATTGATTACCCTTGGCATAGCATTGCATTTACATTTACTTTTGTGTTGAGGAAAAAGCATAACTATATATACTTTGTGAGAATTCTCTTCAAAACATGGAAATTAATTACAAAAAATAGTTGGTTTTCGAAAATGAATTGGGTGCCCGCTATCCTGCCGTAGTAAGTCGGCCAAGGTGGATTGTGTTGAGCTATGTGTTGAGAAGTGTGTTGAGTTGATGATGTTATTTGTTGCTTGTGACGAATTTGTGAAATTTCATATTGATGTGTAGTTTGGTTCAAAGAGGAAACGTGCATAGGCATTATTTGCAAATGATGGAAACCAAAAATGGATATGGGAATTATAGACTATGATGGTAAACTTAATGAAGTAGTTGTGTTAATAAAAGTAAATTGTGAGCGTTGTTCTATAATTAAATAAAGGATTGGATTGAAGGGGTTATTAATATTGTGTTATCTTGAAATGAAACTTTGCGGGTGTAATTAACGGTGTGAATTGAGTACATGAGAATTGTTGGCGAGTCAAAAAGGAACCTAAACTTAATGTTATGGGGTTTTAAATTGAAAACGAAGAGTAGAAAAGAAGAATGAAAGGAAAAGAGAAGTATTAAAAATGGAAAATTAAATGAGAAATATTTTGGGGATTGGTTAATAACCTTTAAATGATGTTGTTTCTTAAATATGGTTGTTTCACAAGGATCTATAGTTTTCTAAAGTTAAGGGATGATTTTAATGGCTGAAGGTTTTTCTTAAAAGTATTTCAATAGTTTTTGAGAAAAAGATACCTTCTGATATTTTGAGATTATGAAATGTCACCCTACTATATGGTATCGCCCTGCATGCATGATCATTTCTATCTGTGTGTTAGTTATTGATTTAGAACTATGAGATTCCTACTGGGCATTAGTGCTCACCCCGTTGTTGTTTTATCTTTTTACAGGAAGAAAGTTTGGATTATTTGATTGAAGATTTATGGAGTTCTTGAGTCCATTTGTATAACTTCATAGTAGATATAAAGGAAGTAGATTTTGTATTTGTATCTATTTATTTTTAGCACAGTAGGAGATTGGCATGTATGGTTGTCATTGTAATATTCATTGAGAGAGAGAACATGTGTTATTCTATTTCTATTACTCAAGTGTAATAGATATTTGTATATGTGTAATAAAAAAAAAATGGACCTAAATTACAGGCTTTGGTAATGTTTTCGAGTAATAAAAATTCGGGGCGTGACAGGGGTTGTCAAAAGTGGAAGAAGGTAGTAACCAATAATGGGGATGACTTCTGCACCAATTGTTAAATATAGTAAATATATATTTTATTTATCATACATACCATATTATATTTATTACCATACTTAGGATTACTATACTTAGATTTCTCTTCTTCTATATAAAGGAGTCTTGTATACACATAATATTGAATATATACATAACATAATATTCTCTCTCTCTCTCTCTCTCTCTCTCTCTCTTAGATATTGTAATATAATATCAGAGTTAAGTACCTACTAATTTCGCTTCACTGACGAGCGGCAGTCTTGCCTTGGTCGCCTGCCGGACCTCAACTCAATTCACTATCATATTTTCCTTTCAGTATCATTTCGTGGTGATTTCCTCCTTTGTTTGTTGGTTTCTCTATATTCCTCCATCACCAACCAAAGTTTCGCTGTATCTCCCAACTCCAGCCATCGCCGCTGTCTCACCCTACTGCCCACAAACCCATCGCCATCTCAATATCATACTACATGTTTTATTATTTTTTTTTCATTAGCTTCAACAACAAAACCAACATAACCACCAATTTTCTATTTTCTTCCGTACTTTATCATATAAGTTTTGTTACACATTTTTTTATATTTTTTATTCCTACCATCACATGGGTTTCCTTCACCAACCCATTCGAATTTTTTTTTTCTTTCTAAAAATAAAAATAAAAACAAAAAAATCTTTTTATATAACATGAAAATATTCTCTTTTCCGCTCCACTCTATCCCTCTGCTTCAACCTCAAATAGGTTTCTATCTTCAACCTTATTTGAGTTTGATGGGGGTATTATACCTATATCATGGTGAGCATGGTTATACACCATGCAAACCACCCAATCCGCCCCCTTGGCACACTACCTAAGTCGTTGCTTTGGCGCACTCCCTAAGCCGCTCCCTTGGCGCAATACCTAAGTCACCCCCTTGGCGTATTTTTTGTTTCTTTCCAAGCCGCCCCATGGCGCACTTCTTTATCGGTTGCCATCATCGTTCAGCATGATGTCATAAGTTATGTGTGTGCCACGTTTGCTGGTTCAACATCCAGTTCTTTTTCAGTGGTTCGACACAACCAAAAATTGTCTTCCGGGCACACCTTCGCCGCACTTAGACGGTCCGACATGACTTCACCAAAAACTATCTCCCGATATTAGCTTCGGCCTCTGATCTATCGCAAGCGCTCATGTGCTTCCATCCAAACTTTGCAATCTATTGCCTCAAATCTATCCATATTTTTAGTTTTATTTCATGTTTTAGTTTGTCTCTCCAAACTCAAGTTATTATCCTTACTTTAGTTTAAATGGAGGTGTTAAATATAGTAACTATATATTCTATCTATCGTGCATACCATATTATATTCATTACCATACTTAGAATTATCATTCTTAGATTTCTCTCCTCCTCTATAAAGGAGTCTTGTATACACATAATATTGAATATACACATAACATAATATTCTCTCTCTCTCTCTCTCTCTCTCTCTCTCTCTCTCTCTCTCTCTCTCTCATATTGTAACATGGTAGCAAAAGTTTTCTATTTCACTCCTCCAAATTAATCACCAAAGTGCTAAAAGTAAATAATTTTATTTTATTTTTTTGAGGAAGCTTAAGATGCATCATAATATTAACGAAATCGCAAGAGTGAGTACATTATCACAATACAGCATTACAATGAAGGATTGAAATAAATATTGCACAACCAATGTACTATCACTATGAATAGTGGAGAAAACTTCCATCAGCAACACCTGCGAGTACCTACACATTGGTTAGAAAAAACAAAAGAACGTACCATACGTCGCAGGTCAATACGCCAATGAGAGCATCATCTTAAGAGAATGCGAAAAAGGCTCGGGTCTTCCTGACTGTCTTCTATGCAATGCACTCTTTTTCGCTTGACGTGATCTATGATTTGAGAGGATTGGATAACTTCCATTGCATTGTGGATGTCCCAATGCCGGATCAAATTTTTCCATGCTCATTTGTGCAAGTTCTAATTTTATCCAAGGTAAAGAATTTTGATTAAAAGATGAAAGTAAATTCACTGAAAATAAAAAAAATTTACTCACTTTTTTTTTTAGATAGGGAATTAAGTCACTTATAATTTGTAAATTGAGCCAAAGGAGGCATTAAATGTTGGTTAGTCATGTGTTGGTAGCCAAACATAGATAAAGTCAGGCCATTCATTTTTTTGAAATTAAATATAATGAAATAATTTGTTATGATTAATGGATCAATCTGATTTATTTATTTATTTCTGAATGATTTACCTACACGAGATTACAAAATTAATAAATCAAATTATTGAAGTAAGATTCATGATAGATCTCATGTGCAATGGTGGAGCTAGAAAATCAGTTTAGAGATGTCACCTATTAAATACAAATTCAAAATGTGTATTCTTCTAGTCAACAATGATAAAATAATGGATAAAAAACAATTTTAGTCTCTAAAGTATGCACTTATTGTTATTTTAGTCTCTTGAATTTTAATTTTGTCATTTTAATCCTTAAAGTTACTAATTTGAGTTATTTTGGTCCTGAAGCTAACGTATGTTTCCCTTACTAAAGAAAAATCTATTTTATCCTGTTTTTGCAAGAGCAATACTGACCAAGAGAGACAGAGAGAGAGAGAGTGACCGAGAATGAGAAAAGGGGAGATTGAATGTAGGGTTTTAGTTGCTTCAGAAATTGGTGAAGAATCTAAATTCATTTGTGCTTGCTTTATTTTATTGGGGAAGCTACAAATCAGTGGGGTTTTGGAAAATATTTACAGATTAATGAAAAAATTTATGAATTTAATTATTAATATCTATAAACTTTATCATGAGTTTGAATTTTTTTTCATAAAAATTCACTATTTTATTTTATTTGTCACAGCTTCTAACCAAGAAACAAGTGGGGTTGATGTTGGTCTTTCGGGATAATTTTTATTTGGACATGGAAATAGGCCATGACTTTCTGTCACATATTGATCTTGGGTCATATGGTGGGGTTAGTACTACTGTTGGTGAAAGTCATGTCCAGAGGGATGATTTAGGCTTAGGTGAAACTGAGGGTCACATGAATGAAAATGATACTGAGTGCCAGAGGGATGAAACTGATACTGAGGGCCAGAGAGATGAGGGGACTAGAAGAGAACATGATTCTGATTTGGATTCAAGTGGCTATGAAGGTTGCATAGATGACGAATATGGCATATGTATTGATGATGATAAACTATATGAGTCTAACATAGATGCAGATGTTGAATGGTCTAGGGTGAAACAGATTGTGCAAGGAGAAAATTGGGATGGTGGGGTCTGGAACTTTAATGATGAAACTGAGGAGAGTGACATTAACTCTGATTATGGGGACTCAGATGAGTAGTTGAGCTTGGACAGTTCATCTGATGATGACACATTTAGCACAGAAGTTTATGGAGGAACTCAGAATCAATCCAAATTGGCCTGTCTCTGCCATGAAGCAAAGGATTAGAAAGCATTTGAAATTGGATGTATCAACAAGTCAAATTTATAGAGCCAAGAAAAGGGCATTTCTAATGATTCATGGAACCGATGCTAATCAATATTCCAAGCTTTGGGACCATTGTGAAGAGTTGAGGAGGACAAACCCTGGCTCCACTGTGGTGATGGAAGCACCAGATGATGAGGAACCTAGAGAGCCAAAGCCAAGATTTTTGAGATTATATGTTTGTTTGGAGGCTTGCAAAAGGGGGCTTTTAGAAGGTTGTAGACCATTTGTTGGTCTTGATGGTTGCCACATAAAAGGTACACAGTGGGCAATTGTTGACAGCAATTGGCATTGATCCCAATAATTGCTTATTTCCAATTGCATATGCTGTAGTTGAGATTGAAAATAAGGCCTCATGGGAGTGGTTCATTGGGCTGGTTCTCCAAGATTTGGGTATTACTCCTCAACAGCAACTTCACTGGGCCTTTATAACAGATTAACAAAAGGTATAATACTTATTATTAATTTTTACCTTTACCTTGTATATAGCATTTACTTCTAAAATTTGATTTTGGTTTCCATTTGACAGGGTTTAATTCCTGCACTTAATGAATTAGTCCCAGAGTCGGAGCATAGGCATTGCGTGAGGCACCTACACAACAACTTCAAGAAACAGTTTCCTAGTTTAGCACTGAAGGATAGGATGTGGAGATGTGTCGATGGCAACCACAACACAAAGGTTTACAGCAGAGATGGAGTTGTTAAAAGAGGAGGATGACCGGGCTTTTGATTGGTTAGCTAATGAGCCAGCAACATAATGGAGTAGCTCACATTTTCCTACTAATGTAAACTGTGACCTTTTGTTGAACGCTTTATATGAAAGTTTCAATGCTCAGATTCTAGATGCAAGGGACAAGCCAATCATAGAGTTGCTTGAGAGAGTGAAGGCATACATAAAGAAGAGGATGCTAATTAGAAGGGAGTGGGTGAAGAAGTATGATGGCAAGTTATGCCCAAAGATACAAGAAGTGTTGGAAAAAAAACCAAAGAGCAGTCAAGTAAGTGTATTGCAGACTGGTTTAGCCAACTAAAATACCAGATAAGCTGCCCTTATGGAGATCAGTACATTGAATTTGACTGAGCATGCTTGTTCATGTAGGAAGTGGGATCTATCAGGGATCCCATGTGCACATGCCATTGCTGCAATTCATGACAGAGAATATGAACCGGAAGACTTACGTTGCTCAATACTACAAGAATGAATCTTACCAAAGGGCTTATGAACCTATGATTCAACCAATGAATGGCCATAAGATGTGGTCTAGGACAGGGTTGCCTCAAGTGCTACCTCCACACAACTACAAGCAACCTGGTAGGCCTAAGAAACTAAGGAGGAGGGAACCAGATGAGCCAACCAAACCAGGAAAACAACATAAGCTAAGGAGAATTGGCCAAGACTCAGTGAAGTGTAACAAATGTAGGAACAAAGGCCACAGTATAAGGACATGCACAACCAAGAAATCTCCTTCCTGGGTTAACATCAGTCCATGAAGTTGTCATGCGACTAGGCCTTTTTTTTTTTTTTTTATTCTTTTCTTAAAATTTTTTTTTTTATTCTTTTCTTTTCTTTTTTTCTTCCCTTTTTTTATCAATTTTTTTTCCCCTTTCTTTTCTTTACTTTTTTTTATCCCTTGCTTGATTTTTTTGCCTTGTTCTGTTCTCCCACACTCTGTTGCATAGTTTGGGCGGGAAAGTTTCCTCCGAGGATCCAGCTACACATCTTCCCACGTGTGGAGATGTTTTTCCAATAATGCCCTCAGTTGAAGTCAGCAAGTAAATAGACGACAGTATTGAGAAACAGTTAAAACAAAATCTGACTTTTGAATTTGACAGTTGAGCAATCAACACAAATCGTAAGTTACAATTTAGTTTTATCAGTTTTTTCAATTTGGTACAGAGTAGGGATTTATACGAAATTTTAAAGGGTTTTGTATAAACATGTAGAGTTTCACCTTAAGAATAAAGGAAGAAAAAGTTTGATTAAATTTAGGCCTCGTTTGGGATGTTACTAAATTAGTCAATTAGTCAAAAAGTTACTAAATTAGCTAATTAGCCAATTAGTCATACCAAAAAGTCAACAATTACGGCGTCTCTCTACTTTTTGCACAGCTTTTCGTAATTAGTCAAAAAGTCATCCCAAACATACAAGTTTTTTTTACCTACCTTTTTAGCCAATTAGCCAAAAAGTTACTAAATTAGCATGTTCCCAAACGAGGCCTTAGTGACATTTTAGACTCAACAAAAAAATATGTTTTAGACATTTTATATACATTTGCATTGAATTTAATGAATAAAATATTGTTTTTCTGTCGATTTTACATAACGAAAATAGACTAATAATTTAGATTAAAAATAAATTTAAAAAATTAAGATTTTAAATTGACAAAATAAAAAACTTAGAGTTTATTTTGTTACAATAATCAAACTTTGAGATTTTTTTTTATTTATATAATTTTCTCATTTTATTATATTGATCATTTATCTTCCATGCTCAAAGAATTAAAATATAAAAATATTTAAATATAATATTTTGATTGACTTGATTATGATTGATTTTGGAGCAAGGATCCTCTTCATGGCTCCCTACTTAGTGGGGCCTTGGGTTCACTTTTGGGCCTAATTTCGATAATTTGAACCGTTCGAATATGAACTGTTCGAATCATCGAAAAATATACTCAATAAATTTTAAAATATGAACTGTTCGAATCATCGAAATTAGGCCCAAAAGTGGGCCCAATGGCCCATCAAGTAGGGAGCCAAGGAGAGGATCCTTGCTCTTGATTTTGAGCTATCAATGGATTTCATCAATTTATCTTCCAGCTCTAGAGTATGAATAATCAATGAGGTTTTGTTAAAGAAAAATCCTATGGTGTGCACCCCTTTGTTCAATGGGTTGGATTTTTCTTAGGTTAAGATCTCAATATGAGAGAACTTGAGGGCCTATAAGACACCATCACGAGTCTCATTTCAATGATTCAAACTATTCATTTTGTAGGGCTCTCAATATATAATATCTATGAAAAAATCTAAGTCAATTCGATAATCATAACCTTTTTATTTTAGAGCATTTGTCTCTAAAAAAATGGATAGTTTATTTCAAAAATATATTTGTTGTCTTTTTTTTTTTTTTTTTTGGAGACAAATGTAATAAAATGAATAAGTTATGATTATTGGATTAAACTTATTTTTTAATGAAAATTATACATTAAGAGCTATATAAAATGAATGATTCGAATCATCGAAACGAAATTCAGAATAAATCTTATAAACCCCTCAAATTCTCTCATATTAAAATCTTAACATAAGAGAAGTTCAACCTTGTTGAATAGTCCAAGTTTTTTTTATAGTGTTTATAATTGGCACTGCATTAAAATTGACAGCCCAAATTATCACACACTTTATAGGTCCAGTCAAACCATCATGCTTCATTCTTGTGAGGTAAATATTTTTCGCAATTTCAGATGTTTCATACAATTAAAAGTAAAATTTAATAAAAAATATTTTTTTTAAAAATAAAATTATTTTACAAATTAAAGTCTTATTAATGCTATTTGATTGTTACCGCTACCATCTCACCTCCACTACACCACCACCACTGTCATTACTACCATCAATATCATTATCATCGCTGTCACCACCACCACCTCCTCCATCACACATACCATTACATAATATAGCCTTTATGGCAACACTTTTTGATGGGTTGTTGGAGGTGGTGATATGAAGTGGGAGTTGTCGAACATGGACGAAGGTAGTAGCCAATTATGGGGGGTGACCGGAGGTGATGGTGACTGGTGATGGGAAACAAAGGAGAGAATGAGAACATGTTTTGAAAACAAGAGGAGGCATCTTTTGATTATTCATAAAATTTTGGAATTGTTGTTAGTTTTTAGGAATAAAATAAAAATTATCAAACATGATGTTAGTCAGACCAAAATAAAGGTCCAACCAATAGGATGGTCACTGGTCAGGAAGATTCGCCAACTAACTTGATTCAATCGGGGAAAGAATAACAAAGCCCCAATTTTTTTGCCTTTTACTCCAATTGTTTGGATAAATTTTTTTTTAAATTAATCTATAAATGAATTAACCAGTCCAAAAACAAATTATATAAAAATTGATCGTAAAACACTTATAATGAGTGAATCCCACAATGTATGGATCCTATTGCAAGACTCAACTCTGTGAGTATTCTGTGACCCCATGATGGGACTCAATTCTTGTGATTATTCTTTGACCAATTATTCTTGAGAGGGTTATGTCTGATCATATGAACGGTTTTTAGATTGTTTCATTACCTATCGAGTATTGAAGAATGTAATGGTGATTTCATTTACTGAAGCTGAGCTTGGTGCATCTATGCTTGAAGAACAATCAACCTTAACACTGTGTTTGATTAGAGGATTTGGGAAGGAATTTAGAAAATGAAAGAAAAAATGTGCGTGAAACTAGGTAAAATGTAGGTATATTTTATTCACATTTCACCTACTTTTTTCATTTCTTTTTCCAAATTCCTTTCCAAATTTTCCAATCAAACACAGTATAAATGGATTCCTTTCAATGGAAAAACCAAGTTATTTAGGCTGAGGCAATGCACCCTCACTGCCCAATATCAGAATCACACTTGACATAACAGTGCCACATGGATTGATCTCGACATTTCAGGTAGATAACATGAGTCCCTCATAGATCCATCAATCCAATTCTAGTGACCTGCCTTCTTTGTAGAGTGATCATGCCTGAAGACGACATTAAAAAACGCATGTTTAAGGCGAAATTTTAAATATTAACTAATACATGGGTAAATTATACTTTGCACCCCTGCACTTTATACAAAATCTCATTTTAGTCCCTACGCATCAAATTGTGACACTTAACCCCCTGCACTTTTGGTCAAGTGTCACATTGGCCCTTCTATTAATAGTGAGGCTAACAAAAGTTATCTTTTAGGGAGCTAAGTGTCACAATTTTGACATGTAGGGACTAAAGTGGGATTTTGTATAAAGTACAGGGGTGCAAAGTGTAATTTATCCTTACATGTTTTTCATGTGACTAACCTCTATTAATAATGAGGCTAACAGAAGGGCCAAAGTGACACTTGACCAAAAGTGCAGGGGGTTAAGTGCCACAATTTAATGTGTAGGCGCCAAAGTGAGATTTGATGTAAAGTGCAGGGGTGCAAAGTGTAATTTACCCCTAATACATATTAATGATAGAAATGAAAATCAAATGGAGACCTGCTCATATTTGTTTATAGTCGATATGGTAGGTTCACAGTCCGATTTGGTTCTATTGTCGATATAATTTTAATTTTTTTATTCTCACAAACAAAACAATAAAAAATGAAAATGCTTCTTGTTTTCATATCATTTTCATTTTTGTTTGAAAACAGTAACTTTTTCATTTTTCCTCAAAACTAGGTTGTTCTAAGAATTTTTTAAAACTAATTTTGGAAAGATTTTGAAAAAATCACAATCAGGTCATTCAATTTTCAATACGTATCGCTTGATAAACCTAATACAACTTTGCTGTGATTGATGCAAATATTCGTCTTCTGATATTGCTATTTAAAATTTTGGCTTAATTAAGCACATTCAAATATAAGACGATATAAATTAGTAGACTGTTACTCATATGCCCAACAAGATTGAGGCGGTGATCTAAATGAATGAAACCTTTGTTTCTCTTCTTAATAACAATCTCTAGCACCAAAGCATCAAAACTAAATACATATGATTTTACTAAAAAAATCCCATCCATTGCATACTCTAGAGACATATAGCCACTACAGTAAAACATTAGAAGAAGAAGAAAAATTTATAGAAGTAAGATTGAATTACATAAATCATGCATATATTCATACTATGTTCCAAACACTTTGCTTGTATTTGCAGTTGACTCATTTCCTCTAAAACTTCTAGCGATGCCAAAGTCCAATATCTTTGGGTTCATTGCACTCATTTGGGAAGTTGAGTTGGGGTGGGTTAAGGCTAAAATAGCCACAAAAAAATAAAATAGGCTTTCTAGCCTCCGGCTAAAAAATGTCACATCAAAATCATAATCATTTTATTTTTTCTCAAAGTTAAAAGAGCTAAAAAGTCTATCCCAAACGAGACTTTTTAGCCTCATACTAAAAGAGCCAAAAAGCCCAAAAAGCCAACCCACATCCTAAATGAAGCCATTGTCAACATCTAACAATTGCTAGCTTTGACTTCTTTATGAATTAGTCTGAGTCTGAAATTTTGATGAAGATAAAAATAAAAAAAAATTAAAAAAAAACCCCCAAGGGACACTGTTGGTAATGTGAAAATGCTTATTCCAATCCAATAATGTGCCACGGGTTGGATTTGTGCAACATTTTGGCTTTGTTAATCCATGCTAGAGATGGCAATAGAGAACTTACTCTATGGGTAACCACGGAGACCCGATCCAAATATATGGATTTTTTCCTTTTTTTTCTTACCCGTCGAGTCAGGTAAGTAGTGTTTTTTAAATATTCATTAGGAATGGGCCGGGGATGGGTACCCGCCCATTTTCTTCATATGTTTTCACTACTTTGTTTAGAATTAGGGTTCTCATTTCTCACAACTTGCTTTGCTAAATGCATGACATTTGCAACATCTTCCTCCGCTTTTAAAGCGTTCATTTCCACTTTCTCTGCAATCTCATTTAGCCGGTCCACTTCCTTTTGCAATTCCTCTTTTCTGGTTTGCAATTGTCTCAGCTCTGCCCCAAATTTGTCAAAGTAGCTTGACAAACTCTAATATCATCCCAAGCAACCTGGACTGCTTCCTCATATTTCCTTAATATATTCGATTCTTCCTCTCCGCTTTCATGTTCTAAATCACTCTTTCTTCCTTTGCAGCTTCTAGTGAATCCACTGCCACTTGAAGCCTTGCTTTAGCCGAAGAAAGGGCCATTGGTAGTAAAATTATAAAATGTAAGCTGCTCTTTTTTTTTTTATCACATTTTTTTTCAATTACTAAAAACGTATTTGATTGTTTCAAAATTATATATTTGATTAATTTTAAAAAAAAAATTAATTAATTAATTAATGTGTATTTGATTTTTTTGTTGAGCCAAATAAAATAAAATTGAATGTTTATTATCTTTGGTTGTGAACCCTTGAAAAAAAAAAAAAACAAGGGTTAAGTTGGGTTGGGAAAAATCCAAACCCATTAAGGGATAGGGAGGGTAGTACCCATAGGAGATGGGAAATGGGGAATGGAGAAAAATTATTATAAGGGAATGGGGATAGGGAATTAATATTCACCCCATTGCCCCCCATTGCCATCCCTACATGCTTTGCTCGTTGAATTTTTGAATATAACAAGAAATGAGTTTCTAAATATAAAACCACTTCAATGTTGAGAGAACTAAAATAATTGAGAGAGAAGAACCACAAATAAAGAAGTCAGAAGCTTTTGTTGGGCATGTATTCACACCATGATCCCCTTGTTGATGCATTATGTTTGGATTTAACAACCAATAGCTTGCGTATGTTCTTATTACTAACAAAGACCATTCCTTGGACCTCCGTGACAAAACTTTCTAAATTATGGACTATTGGTCAATTTTCCCTAATAAAAATGAAACCAAAGTTATTACATTATCCAAAACCTTGTGTTATATACAATATCTGTTGGGATTAAAACCCATTGTTTATATTTAGATACAAATATGTGAAACAACATTCAAAGTCTACAAATAGCCAACACAAGACAAGGAAAAGCAACCAAACTAAGTAAAAGACATAGGTAAGTTGTATTGTAGCATAGAAAACTGGGCTTAACATTGTGTTCATAAGCCAAGATTTCTGAAGCTGGTTGCCAAGAAAGACAGCTTTGACATTATGTTCATTAGCTAAACAAACTCAAAGGTCTTGCTTGGATTAGAACAATTGCACATCAACAAGAATTGTCTTCTATCGGGCCTCTAACTGTGTTATGGTGACCATATTGGCTGAACTTGTTCAATCTCTCTTCTTTCTGTTTCACTAAGATTTCTTTCGGTGAAAAAACCAGACTATTTAGGCTGATGAGTCAGAGCACCCTCTCTGCCGAACATCCAAACCACACTTTCCATGCTAGGCCAATCCCTAGGCCGTTGTTGAACACACAATAAACCCACGTGAATTGAACGCAACACTTCAGTTAAATTGCATGAGTTTCATAGTTGTACATCAATCAATTCTGTAGCCTTGCCTTCCTTGTATAATCTCCAGGCTTAAATAATAGAACACACTTTCAAGCTGTCGTTTGAATTATTCAAAAAGTAACATTAAAAGTATTGCACATAATTTTTATACAAAATCATGCGGTTGAATTGAGGCATTTTATTTTAAAATAAAATATCCTTTAAAGTGGCTCATAATTGGATTTACAGATATTGTTGCTACATCATTATAGACAAATTTTCTATATATAACCCTTTTTGTAAGATCACGATTTTCCTTTTCAAAAGAAAAATTATTCAACTTTATGCTTACATGCCCAAGAAGGTTGAGACCGTGACTTGGGTGACAAAATCCCCTGTTTCTCTGCCCACTCACTACTTCTAATATCAAAACACCAAAGCTAAATATATCGGACTTTACTGAGAATAGCCCTTCAATTGCATATTCTGGAGACATGTACCCACTAAAGGAAAGCAATAAAAAATTAACAAAATTTATATAGTTGAAAAAGGAAAACTTTTGAATTGGTTAGAAAACTCTTACTATGTTCCAACCACTCTTTTCGTATTTGCTACAGTCTCATTTCCTCCAAAAATTCTGGCTAAGCCAAAGTCTGATATTTTTGGATTCATCTCATGATCTAGTAAAATATTGCTACCTTTCAAATCTCTATGGATAATTCTCACTCTGGAATCTTGATGAAGATAAAGAAGCCCCCGAGCAATTCCATTGATGATGTGGAAGCGCGTAGGCCAATCCAATAGCATCTTTTGTGATTGATCTGTCCAATATTTTTGCCCAAGTTAAACCAAGCTACCAGATGGTTTCTCAAGTATAAATGCAAAATGATTCCAATAAATAAAAATATAATTTTGCATTGGAGGAAGTCTAAGAGGTCAATTAGTAAGACCTTCATCCTTCATTCATAAAATGGGAAGGTTCCCATTGAAGGGGGCATAAAAGACAAAAATGTCACTAGTTTATAAAGTAGAAGTGCCTCCCTTTTGGCTATGAACCTCATAAGTCACCTTTTACAATGAGACATTGGTCACAATGTTGCTCCAATATGAAATAGAATGAAACTAGCTAAAGGTTTTAAGAAAGCCATACCGAAAATAAAGGAGTCCAAGTTATTGTTGGGCATGTATTCATATATTAACAACCTTTCTTCTCCTTGAATGCAATATCCTAGAAGCTTTACAAGATTCCGATGCTGAAGCTTGGCAATGCAGATGACGTCATTCTTGAACTCATCGACTCCTTGTTTTGAATTCTTTGAAAGTAACTTCACAGCAATTTCTTGTCCCCCTTCTAGCATACCCTGACAATTAAAAATCATTTTGTTTGTCAGGAACAATATGGTGCCACTGAAAGAAGCCACATCAATTTTTCTGTATTTTTCCTTCGTGTTTTTTTCTTCTGTATAATGTTTATGTTTGATTCTACCCTATGCTTAGCATAAAGTCTATGTTAAAAGTCACTTTACATCTTCATTGGAGCTTGTTCAGATAACAAAACTATTAAATACATGTGCTTCTTAAAAATTTAAAAATGCAGAGTTATCAATTCTGCGTGACATAATGGGAAGTTTCTAGCAAAATACTAAATCAGTTATTGAATTAGGCAATCTACTGTCAACAGTTCATGTGGTTGGGCATCGGTTAGTTTTTAGAAAACTGGAAGTGTAGTTATATTTTTACCTTGTAAACAGGTCCAAATCCACCCTCTCCAAGCTTATTGTTAATTGCAAAGTTTTCTGTAGCTTTAGTGATTGTAGAAAAGTGAAATAACGGTAATTCTATATCTTCATTCTTGGCTTTTTTGTAGTAAGCTTCTCCAAGATGATGTCTTATTCGTCCTGCATAAGGGGGCCGTCGAGAACATTTAAATGAAACAACTTGGTTCAAGCAAGCACACCTACAAACGTGAGATACTGAAGCATCAATTACTAATTTTTATTACCTTCTCTCTTTGGCTGCCACTTTTTCTTCCAAATGTACAATGAAATGCCCAAGGCAAGTATAAGTGTTCCTGTCAAGATTACTGAGATGACTTCAATCCTCTTTCCTGCCTTCCAGTTGTGGCTAGCTTGACCTAATACCGAAGGAATTTAATTAAAATCAATTAAAAGCGGGGAAAAGATGCTCAATCTTCCATCCAAACTGCATCAAGCATGGAAGCTCAAGTAGAAGAGTTGTGTGTTCCCGTAAAGAGTCCAATTTACACACCCGTATGAAATGTCCAATCAATATCAAAGACGCAAACTTATTGAAACCGAAAATAAGTGGTTAATAGTTAGATTAGCACCTGGGGGAGTTGAACTCCCACCCTATCTATAGACACCCCATTTTTGACCGACCTTAAGACTCAGATGTCATCGATTGAGCGCTCGGTGATCGCGCGTATTGTGCTCGTCCTGAGGTCACGAAGTCTCGGCTGAGAGCCTTGCCTCCGGACTTCGGGACTTTTTGTGCTTCGCCTCGGTTTGCAAACCAGGTCTTGTTTTCTCTGTTTTCTCTTCCCGAAGGGAGGGAGAGGTCTCTTAGACCATCTCTCAGTGGCCGTAGGTTACGTTTCGTGGTCGTAGGCCACTTTTCCCGTTTGGAGACCAGTTTTCGATTTTTGGAGCTGTCGGCCGTGCGCCTCGGTTCGGGACCGCTTAACTACCTCCGTTTGCTCCGGTTTTTGGCACACACCTTGTTTCCTTTCTTTAGAGGGAAACTGTGGCCCGGGAGACCACCTTTGTGGTTGCACGCCACTTCTGGTGCTTAACAGTCAGTTTTTGGGGCCCCCAGCTGCGCGTTTTTGCCCCTGAACCTTCGTTTTGCATCGGTGTGGGTTCATTTTTGGCATGGACCCTAGTTTCATTGTTTGGAAGGTGGTACAAGGGTGGGAGACCACTTTTTCTCCTTGGAGACCACTTTTCTCCCGCTGGCCGATTTTCTTGTTAGGTAGCTGGTCTCCCTCACTTCTGGGCCACAATTTCTGGTCTCCCATACCATCACTGAGTTGCATTCACCTGGGAGACCACCAATATGGACTGGCCGACCACCTTTCAAGCTTGACCCTTTTAAACCTGGTCGGCCGACCAGGGCAAGGGGTCGGCCGACCACCTGAACTAGTTGGCCAACTTTTCCCTTTTTTGTCTCACTTAGTGCTATCCAGCTGTGCCAGCTGGGAGGCATTTGCTCCATCCTCCATGTATGGAGGATTGACCCTCTTGTTTTGGCTTCTTAAAGAAGTTGGACCCTTTGCTCTAAGCTTCTTAGAGAAGCTTGACCTTTTCTTAGCTTCTTGAGGAAGCTTGACCCCTTTGGTCTAGCTTCCTCAAGAAGCTTGACCCTTTTGGTTTAGCTTCCTTAAGAAGCTTGGCCCCTTTGCTCCAAGCTTCTAAGAGAAACCTTGGACCTCTTCTTCTATAAGAGAGACCCTCCTCTCCACTTGCAAGGGTTGGGAAATTTTGGCTAAGGCATATACATACACCTCTCTCTATCTCTCTACATCCACGCTCCAAAGCTCTATTGTTCTTGCACCATTACACCACACCTCCTATCCTAACACCTCCACCATCACTCTAAGCACCTTGGAGCTGGTTTTCAGAGGTTGAAGGCTTACTATTTTGGTCCAGAAGCTGCTGGCTCTTTTGACTACAAGGGTAACTCTCATTTTCCCCCTTTTTAGCATTGTTTTGCTTCATATCTTAGCCTAGTTTGAAAGCATATTTGGGCTTTGTCATAAACTGAAAAAATTATTTTTTTAAGCTTCTTAACATGTTTGTTTAAGACCTCTTTTCTGTTGGGGGTCATCTACCCCCTTGCATGCTTCATTTCTCTTTGTTTTGAGCCATGCATTAGGGCCTTTGTGTTGAGCTTTGTTGGCCCTTTTGACCACTGAAATCCAGTGGATTTTCAATGGTTATTATGTGTTTTTGAGCATCAAAATCAGAGAGGGGTGACCCTCTCACCCCTTGTCTTGTTTTCTAGCATTATTGGCCTTACAAAGGAGCCCATATTTGCACACTTCTTGAGCATCTTTCAGGCCATTATTTATGAGTTTTATGACCTGCATGAACTCTTTCCAGAGTTGTTTTTGCCATATTAGGTGTCTATCTTGCATGTGTAGAGTAATCCTCTTCATGGCCTTTCAAAGGAGCCTTCATTTGCATGCTTCCTAGCCTCATTTCAGGCCCTTTTCAGTGAGTTTTAGGGCCCTCATAACCTCTATCCAGAGGTGGTTTTTCCATTTTGTATGTCCATTATACATGTGTAGAATAACCCTCTTATTGGCCTTTCAAAGGGACATATCATTCTTGCATGCATTGACTGAGTTTTAGTGGGTTTTTGGTCATATTTTAGCATGGAATACTTCTGTTTTTGGTTGGTTTGGTGACCTCTCATGTGCTTCATGTAGTTGTAGTGCAAATCATGGTTCACTAGCTTGTTTTGCATGATGTTTTGGCCGCCTTTCCTAGCATATTTTGGTCATGCCTTAAACTGATTTTGTGCATGTTTTGGACTGCCTTAGCTCTGTTTTTGGGTCTCATGGTTGAATGATGTTTTTTTTGCATGCCCGTAGTTCAATATCCATGCTTAACTTTGAGTTTTGAGGACCATCGCATGCATATACTGAGGTGTTTTCATGATTCGGGACCATTGTGTATCATATTTCAAAGCTGGATCACGTGTCATTCTATGCCATATTTCATCCTTTGCCATGCTTTGTTAGAGTTGCATGTTGTGCCTTAGGATCGGTCCTTTGTATCCATGCATGTTTGCATGTATTTCGGTTGTCTCATTTTCATCATATGGCCACTGATTTGAGTGTGGTTGAGGTCCACTCATATTGGTTTAAGTCCACCTTGCATTGTGTATGCCATTTGGTTCATGTTGTTGCATGTTTGACTATCGCATTGTGTATGCTTTGATTATGTCTTTGTGTATGTCCATCTTCGTATGTGTGCATTCTGTATGCCATATAGCTCATGTGCATTGTGTATGCCATTTTAGTCCATAGCATTGCGTATGCTAGGTTGCATGTGTGCATATCATCCCTCGCATGCCAGCATGATTAGGTTGCATTGCATTGCATTTAGGGTTGCATGTTAGTCGCATTGTGTATGCCATCTCATTGCATTGTGTTTGGAGTAGGGTTAGTCCAAACACGAGAAACGAGGGACGTTTTGTACTCAAAGTGACGAAACGTGTCTCAATTTCCGGTCGCCGACACTCTTGACTATCCATGATAGAGTTGTTGGCTTTAGATGCTTATATGTGCATTCATGTCCCATTGAGTCATGCAATTCGACTACTCGGCCATTATGCATCGAGATGCGTGATTGATGGCACGAGGATTGAGGACTACACTCCCTAGAGCTTGTGCAATGATAGGGAGAGTGGTCATGCACACATTTGTTGAAAATACATTGCCTTTCCTCTCTCTTGCCTTTGTTGCAGAAAAACCAGAAACCAAAGGTAGAAACTGGTCGGCCGACCAGATTTTCTGGCAGGCTGACCACCCTCTTTGGTCTCCACCACAAAGGGTGGTCGGCAGGTGGTCTCCCATGCTAATAACTGGTCGATGGCCTTCCCAAGGTGGAGTTTCAGCCTTTTGGAGCTTTGTGCAAGTTTCTGAGATCAATTGCAAACAAGGGTGAGGCAAGGCATCGCGATGGAATTTACCGATAAGGCGACTCAAGCATGCATACACCTTTCATCATTCGGAACAGAGCTGAGGCGGTCCATTTAGCTTGCATGCTAATTTATTTGCTTTTCTAGTTAATTTGTTGATTAATTAGGGTTTTGTAATATTTAATTAGCTAGAGTAATTAATTATTTATTCGGACCCTCCGAGCGAGGGCACAATTGTAATAAGTGTGCGTGTGTGTGATGTATGTCTTCCAACCCCACGTCTTTCTCCCTTTTATTTACCAGCTTATGATGGTTAAATTAGGGCATGTTTTAATTAGCATACTTATGCTTGCATGTTTGCATCATTCATCTGTATTGCATGCACCGGGCTCGGCGCATCATACTAACTGAATTGTATTTCAATTTCGAGTTGAATACGTGTATCAGTTGTTGCATTCATATGCCATTTTAGAATAGCCGAGCCTATCTTAGTTGCATTTTTGCATGTGTTGCATTAGCCATCTTAACATGAACTAGGATCATGCATTGATTACTAACTAGTTTCTGTTTTGGCTTGGAGTACTCGGTAAGTATATATGCTTTAGCATCCTTGCATGTGAGTGAGTGACTGCCATGATAGCATGCTTACCATGAGGCTATGTGCTTATATGATATACCTGCCTGAATGCCTGTGGGTGAAGGTTGGGTTGCTTGAGTTGGGATAATTCGTCGAAACCCATGTTTTAGCCTACTTGCGAGTAGCAAACTTCAATCCATTTTCAAAACAAACGGATATGCGATGCTTTGTTCCAACTTAGGCAATCCCGTCTATATTTGTATGTTGTGCGCATCACATAGTAAATCTAGGTTAATAACCGGAATAAGTCAAAACTCGATATCATGGTTAGTAGAGCCCGATCTTTGATCGGGCGAGCAGCGGTGCTCACGAAGTGACCTTCCCCAATCGTACCCAAGTTCCCGAGCCGAGGCAACTTTGGTAATGACGGACACGTGGCCTTAGGCAAACGAGTCAGGGTTTCCTAAATTTCCCAAAATAAAATATTTAGGTGGCGACTCTGTATCTGGGAAAGCAGTCCAAATTTGGCACTTCTTTAAAAAAAATCTGTTTTCAAAAACGATTTGCCAGATTTAGACTCTTTGATGATTCATCGGTCTTGTATTGCACTCTGCGAGATTAGATACAGGACCGTGACATTTGAGTCCTGAACTGTAGTGAGCCCAATGAACAGAACGGGATTTCCCTCCCGGGACGTTCGGGGACGTCTACACTATCCTTATAAGCCCTTGAAGTTGTCTCCCATTCCACTCCCAATAGTAGAACCCAAGACCTCACCTTAAGAGAGACTTCGCTTGGTTAACATTTAATGATTTCATGCGTCATAAATTTATAATGCACCACTTTACTGTTATTTATTTTAGTATTATCAAGAGAGGTGACACTCAAGGCCCGTTACAAAGGTCTTGCCAAGCTTCATGCCTGGTAAAAGAGTATCACAGGGATAATCAAAGCTTTGCCACAAAATATTATCATTTGCATCTTTCACAACAAGATTTCCTGACTCCATAAGTTATGCAACAGGGTCCTGTGTGGATCCTGTCACATTAGGAGACCAAATGACACTGCAGTACCATTGACAAAGGCAAGAATTCCAGGGTCGATTACTGTTAAGATGCCTGACGAATTGACAAGTGGAATTTCTCTGTTGCCAACCCATACAACGGTCCTAATAGAAATTTTCTTGTACCATATTCCCAAGTATGTATTCTAGGAATTGCCAAGGCTGAAAAACCCCATCTCAAAGCTTCCACCTGATGAAACAATAGTATTGCAGCCTGTAATAGATTGGGTTTTGGTTATGCTGTCTACTGCGTTGCAGATTATTAAGATGGAAAATAAAGAGGAAAACAAGAAAGGTATTTTGAGGCCTTCCATTGATAGTGTAATGTCTAATTCATGAAATTCATCTGTTTCTATAAAAGAAAACTCAAGAACTTTTATAGCACAGTAAGTCTTTAGTTGGACTTTTCTATGGTTACTAACCTAGTACCTTTCATTTGGACTAGGAAGTCAATTAAAAAGACTTGGAATTGAAGTAATTTAATGCTAATTTGGACTATATTCACATCTTAGTCATTGCATCAAATCAACAACCTGGATTTCCACACGTAGAGATTAATGCACTCTAATGTTCATAACAAGCACAAATGGCATAGGAGTAGTTATAAATTACACAGACCAGTGTTTCTTTTTTTTTTTCTTTTTTTTTTTTTGTTCGATTTGATCAGCAAAGAAACAACTTGTATTAGAAGAAAATGAAGCAGAATATAGCAACAATCATATGCACCACACCACAACCCCACAAAACACCCAACAACACATATGCAAAAATCCCAAAAACTACACCAAAGCAATCAACATACTGACCTCTACATATACACATTTTAACAAACAGATGGTAGGCATGGCACATATTTGATGCCCGGTCCTCCCTCATGCTCCAACTCCAAGCATTACAACACTGGCCACCACATAACGGCTGTTTGGTAAAGCTGCTTATAATTTTTATTTTTATTTTATTTAGGGAAGCTGTGCAAATAGTGCAACTTTTATTTATAATTTATTAGACAAAAATAGTTTAAATAAGCTAAATGTAACTAATTTTCTAAAAGTTTACAAAAGGGTACTTTTGACTTTTACTTTTCAATTATACCCAGCATCCCAAAGATCAAATTTTCAACACGAGCAAAACAATCAAAGTTTTTTGTAATCTTGTTAGGTACCCATAAAATTTTCCCTAAAAAAATTACAGAAAAAACAAAAAATGGTTCAAATTCATTTTATGTGTGAGTCTCAATATAAAATAATTAAATTTAAGTTATAAAATAAACTGTATGGATAATAAAAAATGACCTGTAGTGAGCCGGATTGGACCGTCTAATTAAATATTCCAAATCCAATCCTTTTTCGAATCTACAACTCTAGGGTTCCAGGTTATAAGGTTGCCACGAGCATCATGATTTGATCACACAAGGGTAAATCGAAAAAATAAATAAATTTTGGACTTGTAGTTCCAAAATTTCAAAAAATTAAAAAAAATGACATCAACTATGAAGCAGTAGGACCCAAACACATGATTTTTTGGCGAAGGATTTTATTTTTTTTCCAAATGTTATTCTCTTAAAGTTTATCTGTGTCTCTGTTCAAATTTTGGATGTAATGAATCCAAATATAATGAGAAGATATATTTTGAACTATGGTGCTTACAGATTGGGTTGAGTCGGATGGCTTTCCAACCGCTATTCGTTTGAACTTAAGCAGATTGAAAATGGGGGATTTGGTGATAGACCCCTTGCTATCTAATTTGTCTTTCAAAAGGACAAGAATTATATAGATACTTTCAAAACCCCATAATATTTTAAAACTTGTTTTTTTTACTATATTACCCTTATATCTATCAGCTCTCTTATTAAGTCATCTTCACAGTTGTAGACACCCCATTTTTGACCGCCCTTAAGAATTGGGCACTACTGATGGTTTACTTGGTGGTGAAAGGTGTGCAGGGCAAAAGTTCGATTTCTTCGGCAAGAGGAGAGTCAAATCCTAACCTCACACCCCATTTTGGACCAAAGCTATTTTGAATGGTTTTTAGACCTTAAAACCCTCTCTTTCAAAACCTTTTTGAAAATAGGTTCTTACGATGTCCCGACGCTCGCATTTTGTTAAATGTCGCGCCTTTTGGTAAACCGAGCGAGGACAAAGTGGAAATGAATGAAAGAGAGATGAACTCTTTGAAAAATCTTTCAAAACACCTTGTTTAGGGGTTTGGAGCTGAATAAAATGGGAAAGGAGAGAAGAGAACTAGTTTGGGAGAAGTTTGGCATGACTCCGGGTAGGACCAAAACTGCGTGGCTTCACCAAAAGAGAGATATCTCTTAGCACAGTTGGAGTTTTGATGCAAGGCTGCCACCATTGGAAAGCTTACTTTCGGGGCTTCAATTTGCACACAAGAATGACCTGAAAAGGCATCCTGATGAAAGAGTTAGGCTTTCTTCAAGTTGGGGACTAAGGCTGATTTTTTATGCTGGCCTCTATGGAAGTGTGCCGGCCATTTATGGCCAATGCCTGCCCCATGCCGGCCAAAAATGGTAGGGTGCCGGCCAACAATGATAAGGTGCCGGCCATTGATGCCAGAAAGCAGATTTCAATAGATATTTTATCTCCAACTGGCACAGCTGTCTTGGTTGAGATATTTTTGACCAAACCTTTGCTTTTTGCTATATATGAGGCCATATATCATATATTCAAGGGGGTTAGAACACTTAGAACTTCTTGAGAAAGTTTTGAGAGCCTCTCTCTCTACACCTCTCTCTCTACATTCCTCTCCCTCAAGAACTCTTGAGCATTTGTGCTAGAAGACTTGCATACAATCATCTTCAACCTATCAACCCTTGAGAAGAGTTGATCTTGCCCCTCTTTGACAGAACTCGGACGTCGTAAAATGACGTGAGTGAATGTCAAAGCCCAGAGACGACCCATTTTTGACAAGGCCGAAGACTTGGACAAACAACCAAAGTACAGACAAATGAATGGTTGCGCCCGCAGGCTGCCTACATATCCCTCTACAAGGAATCAAACCAGCGTAGTTCAGGGGTAGGATGCAAAATAATATGCAGAAAGATTTTGATAATTGGACTTATACGCTACGCGAAGCCGGTTTGAAAATTGGACTTATACGCTTTCGCGAAGCCGATTTGATAATTGGACTTATATGCTACGCGAAGCCGGTTTGAAAATTGGACTTATGCAATGCAATATAATGAAACAATGCAAATGATATGCAATGCATTCGGGATGATCAAACCATACGCAGTACAAAACCACATAAATATCATGAAGAGGATGGAGATGCAAAATCAAACTCCGTCTACCATAGAAAAGGTGCCGACACCCTCAAACCACAATCCCCTCAATGGAATAGGCTCGTACACATGTAGAACTATGTGTGTGTAGACGGAACACAAGATACAAGTAATTGGGTGGCATGATATAAGTGAGGAATGATCTGCTGAGGAAATATCGTGATCCTAAATGCTAGATGTAGCACACTACACTACAATGTAATGAATGTAATGGATAAGGCGCGCGGCCAAACCGTATCTTGCCTAGACAAGGCATGGACACAAACAAACCACGTCTAACGCGGAAATGGTGCCGTCACCCTCAAACCACAATTCCATCAGTGGAATAGGTGCGTACACAGAATCTCATAACCATGCTTCAACGTGAAAAGTATGGGCACATGCCAAACCAAACTTAATATGGAAAGACGCGAGCGACAGAATGGAGGTGATCCAACAGATATGCAGTAAATGCATGCAATATATGCTATATACAATGCAATGTACATACTAGAATGCAATGGATGCAATGAATGGAGTGAAACAGGCACGCGGCCAAACCATTCCTTGCCTAGAAAAGGCATGGACACAAACAAACCACGTCTAGCACAGAAATGGTGCCGTCACCCTCAAACCACAATTCCCTCAGTGGAATAGGCGCGTACACATAATCACATTACCATGCTTTGACGTGAAAAGTATGGGTACATGCCAGACCAGGCTTAACATGGAAAGGATGCATGTGATGGATGCTATATACAATGCAATAAACATAATGTGATGCAATAGATAGGAAGTGAAGGTACCTTGCAGGGGCAATTGGCAATGACCTACCTCAGTAATGTCTTACCTCATGCTGATGTGGAAATCTTCCCCTTCTTTTCGGTTGAACCACAGGTACTACTTTTCTCCCTGACTGTGGTCGCAGCTTTCCCTATTCTCCAACAGGGTGACAGACTAGGTTGGTTCAGTATCCAGAATTGAGGTGCATACACATGCTATCTCAATCTATGGGGCTGCCATACAGATTTCAAGCCGAGGATATACCTCTGGGTATTTAAACCAGACTTTAGTCTCGAAAATCCCGAACCTTTGCGTTCTAGGCAAGAGCCATTCGAACTCTAGTTTCCACCGTCTCAGTTGGTCTCCTAGGAACTCACTGCAAACATAGGCAGGTGGCTACAGCAGACCACCGGAAGTTGTTCGGGCACGACAAACACCAAAAGAATTGCACCTTTAAAGGATTTAAGGTCTCCTAGACCAGAGAGTGCACAAGACAGTGCGAATAAAGACGGAGGATTTAAAGTCTCCTAGACCAGAGGATTTAAGGTCTCCCAGACCAGACGATAAAACAGATATGATGCAATGGATGTAACAGATGTGATACAATAGATAATAGATGCGATGCAACAGAGAGTACAATAGATGCAAAGGGTGACATACTCCAATCACGCTGGACTCGTGAGTGGAGGAAGAACAAAGAAAATCAATCAAGAGCGCGTTCCACGCAACCTAAGATAAATTCCAAACACGCTGAAATCGTGTAAGGAAAGGAACACTCAAACCACGCTAAAATCGTGAGAAGAGGTCCGAAACCGCTTGGGCTCGCGCTTCACGTGTCCCGAGATAAAACACGCCCAGGGCCGCGCTTCACGCGTCCTGAGATAAAACACGCCCAGGGCCGCGCTTCACGGGTCTTGAGATAAAAGAGAAAGGTATGAGATTGTACCACAATTGTAATGAAAGTGTGCACTGGATGTACAAAGTGAAAGAGTGCAATGAGGAAAGATGGTGTGAACACTAGGCGCACCTGATGTCCTTAACCGAGTGAATCAACAACCTAACACGTCTCACGCGAAAGAAGGAAAAGGGGAACTATGAGATCCAAACGCGTTTCATACGAGTACAGGAAAATGAACACAAATCCTAACACGTTTCACGTGAAAGGTGCGAAGGTGGCGTAACCAACAGGCATACCTAATCGTATCTCATACGGAGAGGGAGAAGGTTTTAACCGGGGAGAATAACAATGGTATAACCAACAGGCGTATCTCAACGTATTTCATACGGAGAGAGGGAAGGTTTTAACCAGGGAGAAAAACAATGGTGTAACCAACAGGCATATCTCAACGTATTTCATACGGAGAGAGGGAAGGTTTTAACCACGGAGAAAAACAATGGTATAACCAACAGGCGTATCTCAACGTATTTCATACGGAGAGAGGGAAGGTTTTAACCAGGGAGAAAAACAATGGTGTAACCAACAGGCGTATCTCAACGTGTTTCATACGGAGAGAGGGAAGGTTTTAACCGGGGAGAAAAAACAATGGTGTAACCAACAGGCGTATCTCAACGTATTTCATATGGAGAGAGGGAAGGTTTTAACCAGGGAGAAAAACAATGGTGTAACCAACAGGCGTATCTCAACGTATTTCATACGGAGAGAGGGAAGGTTTTAACCAGGGAGAAAAACAATGGTGTAACCAACAGGCGTATCTTAACGTATTTCATACGGAGAGAGGGAAGGTTTTAACCAGGGAGAAAAACAATGGTGTAACCAACAGGCGTATCTCAACGTATTTCATACGGAGAGAGGAAAGGTTTTAACCAGGTAAACGTCACATCTTAACACGTTTCACGTGAAAGGAGGAAAGGTGGATTCGAAATCCAAATGCGTCCCACGCGAGTGGAAGAATGGTAGAATGATTTTTTGCTGACAAGGGGTAATCTCTATATGTAAAAGCCACGGATGTCGTTTTTTTTTTCTGATCATATTCACAAATTTTCCGTCATTGCAAACAAAAGCCAAGATAACTCTGACGGGGAATGGTACTCAGGGAGAGCACTTTTGATCGCCATTCTGGCTTGAGGCAGTGAAACAGTCAACACAATATTTTGTTCACTTTAAACACACAGCTCATATCAACACACTGCTCATTCTGAACACACAGCTCATAACACAGTATTCGGTTTATTCGGTACACAGCTCATTCTGAACAGACAGTCTGATCTGAAAAGACAGGATGCAAAACAGAACTTGTAGAAGTTGAAACAAACCCGGATGCTCCAAATTTTCCCTCTTTTATTTGGCTTTGCAGTCTGGAACCCACATAGCTTCAGATAGGTCCTGGTTTTACTATTCTCACATGACCTGGGTTGAACCCTGTAGCTTTATGAAAGAACAAATTCTATTTTGCACAAATGTGGAGAATGGCACAGCACTCTGAGCATAAAACGGTTTATTTCTGAAATTGAGAAAAGGGGTCTCAACCGAGTATTGAGCCTATAATTGACTACAGCCAAAACGACTCAAAAACGGAAAACAAAGGTAGAACAGCCTAAACTCAACTCATCAAAGGATAAACAAGATAAAACAACCTAAACACATCTATTGACACCCAAACGACTCAAAACAAGAATTGAGACAAACGAAAACACACAAATACAACACTCAGCTATTACAAAGGTAAGAGACCTCTCGGTACACGAGGAGCCAGTTTCTCCAGGTATTGTTTCCCACCCTTTCTCATTTGTGATTCTCACATCATTCGGCCCTCAGGCTCTGTTTTTCTCTCAAAACCCTATTCCTCACTTTTTCTCTCAGCGCACATCTCTCTATTCTTCAATCTCTCATTTTTTTATCCCTCCCTTGGGTGGTTGATGGATAAACAAGAAATTGCGGGCTCTTGTCCCTAGCTTGCTGCTAGATTCTTTTTGTTCCGCTTACAGCCAGTGAGTTCCTCCCACAGAGGGGTTGCAATGTGACCAGACGCGCAGCAGATCTGCGATTGACATCGGTTGACGATGCTCCGCTGGGGAGTTTGGACGTGATCAGATCTGTCCGGATGAGGGAGTGGAATACCTTGCTCCATTCCAGTTCGTGCTTCGCACTTGGCTTGATACCTCGTTGTTTGGAGGATGTGAGAGCTTTCTGCCCTTTTGCGGTTAGCTTCAGTGGTGCCCTTTCTTGGCAAGTATGGTGCCCATTCTGGCAAATGCATTGTCAACTGGGAAAAGACTTTGACCAATTTTTTTATTTTGGTTTTCTACTAAAACAATTTTGACCGACATGAGAGTTAGATTAACATGCTTGTTCGATTTTCTGATTTAAAATCATGCAAGTTAGGTTATGAGCACTGAAAATTTTCCTTTTTTGGGTCCAAGAAATGGTCCAGTCTTGGAAAATGGAATACTTTCCGAGAAAAATAGTCAACCTCAGCAAAAATTCTCAAAAACTGTTTTTGCAAACGGCCACTGCTCAACGAGCACGGAACCTACCCTCGAGATGCACAACCTCAGATCCAAAGGAAAATTGCCCCTTGCTTGAAGGACACTGCATGGCAACGGAAAGTTGCCACTTGTTTGAATGGCACCGCAGCGCATTGTAGTCAATCCTCAGAATGACGAACACAACCAAATTCTCGGATACAGAGAAGACAAAGATGACCAGAACCATCACATGGACATAGTCGAATTCGAAGTGTTTGTGGCTGGACTTCAAGATGAAGTTGCCTACGTATCCCAAACATGGGAATCAAGCCATACATAGTTCAGGTTAAGGTACACTCGGGTATTAACCTCTCCTTTTGCGCTCTAACTTTTGCTAAGACCGCCCTTCCGGGTTTTCAACCTTGCGAGCTTTGTTCTTCTTTTCTTTTCTTCTTTTTTTCATCTTTTCTTTTCTTCATTCTTTGCATTTTTCTTTTTTTTTCTTTTTTTTTTTTGTTCTTTTTCTTCTTTTTCTTGCTCTAACTTTTGCCTGGGTCGCCCTTCTGGGTTTTCGGCCCAGCGAGCCTCTCAAGGGTAAAAGTGTAGCTTGGTCCATGTCAAATGGTTCTGAGATCTCGAATCCGTCTAAATCCAGGAGAGTGACTACTGTTCACTGATGATGCAGGAGTCCATCCCATGGGGGCTGAATTTGCCCCTAGCGTTGTGGGTAGGAACTCAGTTATCCTTCAGCAATACTTTCTTCTTTCTTTCCTTTTGGGGTTTGGCATTCTTGCCGATCTTCATTGATTTGCAGAATAATCCATCTTCAGCTCTTCGAGCACAATCTGGCATCTTTTGCCCCTAGTTCGAGGGGTGCTTCTGATCTAGCTTTGCAAGCTTCTTTTAACGATATCTGATCTTCTTGATCTGACTTCCCTGCCCCTAGTTCATGGGCTGATTCAAATCTGGCCACACAGGCCTCACATTGTAGTTGACCATTGAACATTCTGAATTTCAAGTTCAAGGTCTGAAAGCAAAGGGGGGGAGTCTCGAGGCTGAGAGCGATCCTAGGCTGCACAATCTCAAGAGCGATTCTACACAGGTCTTCGCAGGGTCGCGCAAAGCATTTTTTGAAATTTTTTTTTTAGAAACCGACAAATCGCTCACGCAGAAGACAGTGTAGAACCAATCTGGATTAAGCTAGGGTCCTTCTCAGTACTCACATTAACGAACATGACCTCAATCATTAAGGGCTTAGCATGCCTCTCTCTCTCCATTGATCAAAATTTTTTGCAAATCCCGAGGAATTCCTTCCTCTTTGTTTTCATCACAATGTTCAAAAAGTTTTGAAAAACTTAGGTCCATGCAATGAGTTCGAGGCACAGAAAAGTAGGCAAAAAGTACTACCGTTTCATTCAAACTTTTTGGCACAACTGGCGCAAGGCAGAAGCAAACACAAGGGTGTGAAAATTACTGTTGTTTCATTCAGATCTATTGGCACAACTGGCTCAAAGGCAGCAATAAGTACAAAACATGACAACCACAGCTGTTTCATTCAGATTTCCCTGTTGCAACTGGCTTCACGGTAGAAACAGACTCAAAAGAAAGCACAAAACAAAATAGTGATGCCCGAGGTAACACCCTCGGAATCACCTGACTCTAACACAACAGGACTGACTCGATACAACAAGACAGACCCAAAACAAAAAGATTGACTCAAAACAAAGAGACAGACTCAAAATAACACAACAAAACTGACCTAAATACCCAAGTCAGAAACTAGCATTCGCAAATGCTGAAAACAATGCGTGCCACATGCCACATCTGGAGTAAATCGAGCGCCACCTGCAGCTGGTTCATCCCCCGATCACATCACATTATCCCCCACAAGTTCACTGATCAAGTGCCGATAGACTTTGCAGGACCTGGTGCGGCAATGACCCCATTGTCAAACAGATCTTGTACATCATGGCGCAGATGAAAGCAACTGTCGGTGTCACGACCGGTTTGTTGATGGTAGGTACAGTATTTAGTTTGGTCATGCTTTGCAGGGATAGGATCGGGTAGAGGCCGTTGTTCCAACGGTTTCAAATGTCCTTTCCAAAGTAAGACCTCTAGAGCCTTTGACAAAGGCATATGAAGTGGGGTGAAAACCCTCTTGACTCGAGGTGGATATTTGGCAGGTTGTGAGCTGGTTGTGTTGGATGTACCGGCGAAAGGGTCGGTAGGTGCTGACTTTTGATGATCTCTTCCGAGTGTAGGATTGGAGCTGACAGGATCATTTTTGGTACAACATCCCTTGTCTCGGCTTGCCCCTTGATTCAGACTACCCCCAACTCGAGTGGCAAAAGTATCATCCACAGTTTTTGTGATCACTGCGAGCACTTACTGTTTGTTCAGTCCCTCAGCTTTCAAAGCCTCAACAGCCCACTGAAGGTGTTCATGGGGACCAATTCCTGCCCCTACTCTGTTCTTACCACTTGCCCCCACTTTGCTAAGAGATTTGCCTTCTTCTAATGCAGCCCGTCCCAAGATTGGGGAGCGTTTTGACATGAACTCCCTGGTAGGCGATGTGGTTGATGATGGAGCCAAAACTCCAAAGGTTAAATCTGCCACTGTTCCTTGAAGATCTTCAATCATGCTCCCCAGCTCAGAAGTAGTGGGTTCACGGGTTTGAGATGATTGGGATTCAAGTGCATCCATCGTGCTTAAGTCCATGCTTTCTGAGATAAACATCTCGGGCTTGAGTATATGGGTCGGGGTGTATATACTGGGGTTGTAGGTGGGTGGCAGTGTATGGCTGAGGTTGAGATGTGGATAAGGTACTTTGTCCTTGGGGTTTTGAGGTGGAACTATTGTCCGGTTGTCAATGAGATTCTGGATCTCATGACAAAGGTGGTAGCAACCATCGGTGCCATAGCCGCGCTGTTGATGATATACACAGTATTTGCTGGGGTTATGTCTGGTAGGGAGTGGGTTTGGCAAAGGTTGAGGATTAAGGGATTTGAGATGCCCTCTTTCCATCAGGACTTTTAATGCGCTGGTTAGGCTCATATGGAGGGGGGTGAAAAATCTACCCTAAGCTCGGGTTGGGCTGGCTATTTGTAGGCTGGCCTTAGCAAAAGGGTCGGCTATGGCAACTGTGTTGACTTTAGCGGGTTTGGAAATAGTGCTACTGCCAGCATTGGTACTCCCGACTGGGAGCCTTACGGCAACCTTGGTGGACCCATCCTCAATGTCGTGAATGGAGTTAAGGCCCTGTGCCCTTTTGAATTGTTTCTCAAGGTTCGCAATTTTCACTGCAGTCGGATTGAATTCATTGACATCAGAGGGATGAAGCCTCTCAGTAGGCTGCACCAGAGGTGTGGAAACTCGAGCTTGAGTCAACCTTTCTCGAGGATCTAGACCCTGTAAATCTTCAGCTGGCAGAAGTGGGTCAAAGTTCGGCTGGGGTCCCGAAGCTGGATGCGAGGCAGATGCCCCAGATGGGCGTTGCGTTTCAGCACTGGTCTCGTCCTGCATTGCAGTTCCCTGATTTAATGTTGCTATCATAGCCACAAATTCTTCTGAACCCTGTGCCATCACGGGTCTGCTGATGATGTGACTGGTGACTGTCGGATCAGATGAACAAATGAACCCTGTCTGGCCCTCTTTTGCCTTACCACTGGCGAAGGAAAACTGGTTGCCCTTGAACTGAATCTCTGACCTGACAAAGTCTATCAGCACAAGTCTGATGAACCTCGGGGGATATTGGAGCCTTCTGAAGTTATGGTTCCAAGACTACCTAGCAAAAGAGAAAACATGCAGCATCTCAGCCTGATTTTACCAAAACAGATATGAGCACAACTGAATGACTGTACTCTTTGCTAAATTCTGCCCCAAAATTCCGTCTGTGAACTGATACCCTCAGGTAAAACTGATTCCCAAAATATTGAACTGGTGCCCGCAGGCCAGATGCCCAAACTTGTAAACTGATACATGCATTCCAGTAGGGACACACCCTAAAAGCACATAGCAAGCAAGTGAGAGCCAAAACACCCCTATGGTGGGGGTAGGGTTTTCCTGTCCTATTTTGTCAGGAGCTAGGGTTTCACTACGCATGCAGCGGTTTCAAACAACCTATAAACGGGTAAGCAACCTGTCCTAGTTTGGAACGGTCACTATGGATTCTGAATATGCACTAGGTCGAATGGTCAAAAGGGTGCCCCGGTAAAATCGGGGTTTGTGTTCCCGTCGTGGCAGAGCCCGCAACCGGTCAGCCTTATGGCACGTTTCTCGAAGCGAGCCTCCGGCAAATCGTTCAGGAATAGCATACGGCAAACACGGTGTCCTAGGCGCACTAATGCACAGGCAATGCAAAGAAACACACAAGTGTAGTCAAAACCAGATATCATGAGTTCGAGTCAAGTTCTCTAAATCCTCAGCAGAGTCGCCAGAAACTGTAGACGTCCCCGAACGTCCCGGGAGGGAGATCCCGTTTTGTTCATATGGGCTCACTACAGTTCGGACTCAAAAGTCACGGTCCTGTATCTAATCTCGCAGAGTGCAATGCAAGACCGATGAATCATCAAAGAGTCCAAATCTGGCAAATCATTTTTGAAAACAGATTTTTTTGAAAGAAGTGCCAAACAAGGACTGCTTTGCCAGATACAGAATCGCCACCTAAATGTTTTGTTTTGGAAAATTTAGGAAACCCTGACTCGTTTGCCTAAGGCCACGTGTCCGTCATTACCAAAGTTGCCTCAGCTCGGGAACTTGGATACTGTAGACACCCCATTTTTGACCGTCCTCAAGACTTGGACGTCACCGTTTGAACACTCGGTGATTATCCATGTTTGTGTTCGTTTGGAGTTCCCGGAGGTCTCGGCTCGCGCGCCTTGCCTCAGGATCTCCGAACTTGACTGTTTAGTGTCTGGTTTTGCACCAAACACTTGTGTTTTGCCTTGGAGGGGTAGGGAATGCCTTGTGAGGCATCCCCACTCACCACCGGCAGTGGCTAGAGGCCACCGGCTGGTTTTTACTGCCACCGGCAATGTATATTGCCGGCCGGCACTATTTGTTGCCGGTCAGCACTATTAGTGCCGGCCGGCACTATTTTTTGCCAAAATGGCATCTTTGGCCGGCCGACTACTGTGCATCTGCTTTTGCAGATATTTTAAGACAGCTGTCTTGCTTTTGGCTCCCCTCCATACACGTGTATGGAGGGATCTCCCTCTTATGAAGCTTGTCCTGTAAGCTTTACAAGACAAGAAGTTCTATAAAGAGAGGGGCTCTCTCTTGTTGCAAGGGTTAGACACTTGAGATATTTTGGAGAGCTTAGACAGCCATTGTTAAGCTCTGGTTTTGGGGTTAGGGTTAGATACACATCCTATCTCTCTTTCCCTCTCTTTTGTGCTTTAGGTGTTTTGTGTCTTACTATTGCACATAAACACCTAGTGTTTCACCTTTGTCTAGCTACTGAGGTTCTAAGGGACTGATTTTAGTGTTTTGGTGTTGGATTCAAGCCAAGGAGGGCCATTGGAGCATCATTGTTGAAGAAGTCTTCAAGGGTAAGAATCTCACCCCTTTATTCCCCATTTTTGCACCTTATTTCTACCTATCTTAGAACTATTTTTATGCTTAGTGTATAATACAAAAAAGTTCTGTTTTTTAGTCCTCTTGATTGTTTATTAAGAGTGTTTTGTGGTTTGAGGGTGTTTGACCCCTCTTAGGCCTTGAAAGGCCCCATTTTGAGCCATTTTGAGCAAGCTTCGAGACTTTGGTGTTTGGGCCTCTTCACCACTGAAATCTTGAGGGATTTCAGTGGTGGAGATGGTGCCTTGAAGTCTCCAAAAGGAGAGGGCCACCCCCTCTCCTTGTTGTCCTTGAAAAGGGCATGTTTTGGCCTCTAAAGGGAGCCTATATTTGAGTGTGTGTTGAGCATGTATAGACTATTTTTCATGCTTATATTTCCATAATATAACATGATTTTAAATTGGTTTTGGTACACCATGCATGCTTAGCATACCTACCTTATAATGCCATGTTATTGCCTCAATGTGCCTTAGGTTGTTAGCCCTTGTTAGAGCATGTTTTAGGCCTAGTCTTGTAAAGCTTTTGTGCATATTTTGCCATGTTTTAGGTCTGTCCATAGTTTTTTAGGTCGAATTTGGCATGCTTAGTATAGCTCCTTTGCATTCCGGCTTGTTGGCCTTAAGTGTATGAGTGTATAGCATGACATTTTTGCATTGATTTGGTGATTTGGGACCATCCACCATGTCATTTCAGACCTTATAGTATGCTTGTATGCTTGCTTTAGTTGTCTCTTTAATGCTTTGAAAGCTTGTCTTGCATGCTCCATGTTTTGGCCATTGCGTATGCCTTTGAATTTGAGCCACTTAGATACCATCTAAGAGTCCATTTTGCATGGTCTAGGTCTGTCTTGAACCTATCTTAAGCCCTCTTAGCCTTGTGAGGCTTGGTTGGCTTGGCCATGGTTCAAGTCCCTTTGACTTGCTTCAAGTACTTAGGCCATTTGTTGCATGTTTGGCTTGATTTGTTGCTTGATTTGGCTCCATGTTTTAACATGATTTACAATGCTTATATTGCATGCTAATTGTCCATGATATCCTTCTTTCAAATGTGTTTGAGAGTTGCCTCACTTGTGCCTAAGTGTTGGCCTTAACATGTGCATGCGTGTATATGCATTTGGTCCCTTATTTTGGTCACATTGGCCGCTGTTTTGGGCCTATTTAGAGTTGCCTAAATCATGTATAAGTCCATCTTTGCACCCATTTGCATGGCCCCATGTTTGCTTGTATGCTTGCATAAGTTTGTTGCCATGCCATGTTGCATCTTTAGCTTGCATGCCTAGGTTGCATTGCATCTTGCATGCATGCCTTGTTCCTTGACTTGATGATAGGAATTAGGCCTTTAGTTTGTTTGATTGGTTTGCATTTCATTTGACATGAAAGTTGCATACTTGATTCCTTGGGCCATCATGCATGGAAATGCGTGATTAGTGGTCCGAGAATCGAGACACATGCCCCTTTGAGTCATTACCATGATAAGGGACATGATTGGTGCATATATGCCTTGAATTGTGCTGCCATGCTTTGTCTTGCCCTCTGTTGCTGTGAGTTGCAGGTTCTGTAGACTTTCTTTGCCGACCGGCAGTATATATTGCCGACCGGCAGTAAACGAGAAGCCGATGGATTCATCTTGTGCCGGTGACTACACCACACTGCCGGTGGCAATTCTATTCAGCCGGTGGCACTCCTCAATGTCCAAGGAAGCAGTCCTGAGGTTTTGGTAGCCTCCAGAGGAGCAGAGGAAGGAAAACAGAGGCAACCTATGCATGGCGGCGCATTTCCCGAGGTGATTTACTGTTTTCTTAGCTTAAGTTAATTTGCTTAGTTGATTAGGCAATTTGTAATATTAATTAGCTTGCGTAGTTAGTTATTTGTATTATTTATTCGGTCCCTCCGAGCGAGGGCAAATCTGTAATAAGTGTGTGTGAGTGGTGTGTATGTCTTCCAATCCCCACTTCTTTCTCCCCTTTTATTTACCTGCTTTGATGGTTAGTATTAGGGCACGTTTAATTTAGCATATCTTATGCTATGCATGCGTGCATTCATGCATTTGTATTGCATGCACTAGGCTCGGTACATCACGCTAACTGCATTTGTACTTCAAATTCAAAACTGAATATGTGATAGTTGTGCATTTTCACATGCCATGTTTAGGTTAGCCGAGCCTATTCTAGCAACATTTTGCATGCGATGCATTACCCATTCTTAACATGAACTAGGACATGCATGTTTGCTAACTAGTTTACTGTTTTGGCACGGAGTACGATGTAAGTATTTATGCTTTAGCATCCCGCATGCGTGTGAGTGTTGCCATGACAGTATGTTTACCATGCGGCTAGATGCTTATGTGATAAACTGTTTTATTGCCTGTGGGTGGAGGTTGGATTGTTTGAGTTGGAAAAACTCGTTGAAATCCGTATTTTAGCCTACTTGCGAGTAGCGAATTCTAAAGCGCTTTTCAAAACCGAACGGATATGCAATGTTTATTTCCAAATTAGGCAATCTAGTCTATACTTGTTTGCTGCGTGCATAACATAGTAATTCTAGGCTAATAAATGGAATAAGAACACGTAATATTTTCAAAATCGGATATCATGGTTAGTAGAGGCCGGTCTTCGGACCGGGCGAAAGGGGGTGCTCATAGCTGACCTTCCCCGATCGTACCCAAGCTCCCGAGCCGAGACAACTCCGGTGATGACGGACGTGTGGCCTTCGGCACCGAGTCAGGGTTTCCTAAATTTCCCCATTTTAAAATATTTAGGTGGCGACTCTGTATCTGGCAAAGCAGTCCATGTTTGGCACTACTTTTTCAAAAATCTGTTTCTCAAAATGATTTGCCAGACTTGGACTCTTTGGTTCAGATTAAGAACCGCGACAACAAAATCGCGAGTCCGAACTGTAGTAGCGAGGGCCCCCCTCACGGGACGCGTTCTACAGATACGATTGGGGAAGGTCACTTCGTGAGCACCCCCGCTCGCCCAATCAAAGATCGGCCTCTACTAACCATGATATCTAGTTTGAAAACATTATGCGTTCTTATTCCGGTTATTAGCCTAGATTTACTATGTGATGCGCACAACATACAAGTATAGACTGGATCGCCTGAATTGGAACAAAACATTTCATGTTTGTTTCGAAAAACGGTTTGCTACTCGCAAGTAGGCTAAAATGTGGATTTGCCACCCTCAGGTGAGCTTAGAAAACATGATGATTTGCCACTCTCAAGTGGGCTTAAAACTCACAATTGATGAATTGTTCCAATCCAAATAACCCAACCTTCACCCACAGGCATTCAGGCAGTTATATCACATAAGCAGTTAGCCTTATGGCAAGCATGCTATCATGGCAGTCACTCACATGCATGCAAGAATGCTAAAGCATAAGTACTTACCGAGTACTCCAAGCCAAAATAGAAGCTATGTTAGAAATCCATGCATGATCCTAACTATACAGAAATGCTTAATGCAACACATGCAAAATGCAACTATAGTAGGCTCGGCTATTCTAAGGATGGCATGTGAAATGCTACAACTAACAAGTATTCAACTCGGAATTGAAATACAATGCAGTTAAAATGATGCGCCGAGCCCGGTGCATGTAAAACAGATGAATGATGCAAACATGCAAGCATAAGTATGCTAATTGAAACATGCCCTAATCTAACGATCATAAGCTGGTAAATAAAAGGGAGAAAGACGTGGGGTTGGAAGACATACATCACGCGCACGCACAATTATTACAATTATGCCCTCGCTCGGAGGGTCCGAATAAATAATATAAGCCGCCTAATTAACTAGCTAACAAGCTACTTAATTATTACAAAACCCTATGAATAACTAGTTACAACTAATTATTCTACAACTTAAATAATTAACAAATTAATTATTACAAATAACAAATGCTAACTAACTAGTAAGCAGTAAAAGAGAATTGCTCCAACTCTGTTTGAAGAAGAGGAGGGTATGCATGCTCACTTCAGTTCCTTGCCTCGAAACGCCTTCCGGTTGCTCTTTAGAGGCTCTGTTTGCAGGGTGCCTTCCAGTGTTTGTTGTTGCAACTTACCAAAACACTGCTGGGGAATTCACCAGTGACCTGCCGGCCATGACAGGAGAGATACCAGCCAACAACAGGGCACTACCGGCCAAGAGTGTGACACTGCCGGCCACTGGTGTACTGTGACACCAAACTGCAACAAAGCACAAAATAAAGGAATGAGAGGGTCTCCCAAGGGTATATACGCACTATGCCACCCCAAATCACCTCAAAACATCAAGGGAGAGGCCTAGTCGGATCCACGACCATCAATCACGCATCCCGATGCATGATGGCCAAAGATCCAACTTGTGCAAATCAATATGAAAATGAATGCACAAATAAAGCAAGTAAAGCCTAGAACTCTATCATGAATCATCAAGAGCTTCGGCGACCGAGAATTGAGACACGTTCTATCACTCGGAGTATGAAACGCCCCTCGTTCCTCGTGTTCAGATTAACACTTAATCCAAACAATGCAACGCGTAAGGATGGCAAACGTGCAATGTGAATAACCTAACAAGGCTAATGACATGCAACAAGCACATAGGCATGATGTGAGGTGACAACCTTGAATAACATGGAAAAATGCAACATGGATATGCAAACATGCAAGGCACGCAAAGGTGGACAAGTATGCAACAACATACAAGATGAAACAAGCATGCGACAACATGGTAAGATGGGCTTACACCAAAGATGGATAGCTCTCAAATAGGTCCAAATCAGTAGCATAAGTGATGAATTGATGGCATGAAAAGCATGAAATGGCAAGGCAAACATGTATGCCAAGTGGCTCAAGTATTAAGGCACAAAGAGGACAACTCTTAAGCATACTTAAGGAGCAACAAACACGGATGTATGACAATGAGGTAAGCTCTGAAATTTCATGTAAAGTGATGCCAAATCAAATCAACCATGCAAGCATAGCATGTCATGATGCTCAAAGCTCAAGGTAAGCAAAGGGACTTAAGCCACGGCCATACAAGGCAAGCCCCAAGAGGCCGAGGGGACCTAAAACAGTCCTAGGGTAGGTCCAAACAAGACCAAAACTAAGCTCAAAGCTAGCCAACAAAGGCTAGAACACAAAGCCAAAAACATGGAGCATGCAAGGCTTTAAAGAGGCAATGCACTACACCTATTGAAACCAAACATGGCATGACTTGGGCGACGTAAAACAGAGTTACATCATGGTATAATAGGACCCAAAATGCATTGAAATGATGAGCCAAAGGCTTAGGCTTAATGGCATGCACAAAAACTCATTCTTAAGGCATAAAGCACAAGCTCTATAAAGCATTCAACGCATGTCAAATGCAAGTGTATGACAACATTTCATGGACTGAAATAGCATGTAGAATGAGGGCAAGGCATGCAAACATCACATGTATGGCATGGTAGGGGCCTCAAAACCTAAGACTAGCCTAAGGATTTGCACTATAGCTATACAAAGCATGAGTAATATGGCCATGGCAGCCCAAAACAGTCCTAGAGCAACCCAAAATAAGCATAAAATCATGTTAGAGCGAAGCCAAAATATGCTAGGATGATGAGTCAAAACACCATGCACAAAAGGCTAGTAAACAAGATTTGTTCTACACCTATATGGAGCATGCAAAGGATGATCAAACCAACTATGGATAGGGTCATGACATGCCAAATGATGACCAAATATATGCTGAAATGTAAACCAAACAAGCTAAAATGACATGGCATGGCATGGATCATATGAAGCTAGTTTAGGAGATTTACACTACAAGTGCATCATGCAAGCATGGAGTGACAAAACCAACCCAAAACAGGTTCATGGCATGGTAAAACATCACCAAAAACCTACTAAAATAGACTCAACACAAGCTAAGCACACATGCTACTTTGATGAGCTATGAATGAAGTTACACTACACATACTAGATGCATGCAAAAAGTGACCAAACCAGCCATGGATAGGGCCAAGGCAGGTCCTAAAAGTCACAAAAATAGGCCTGAACCAAGCCTAAAAAATGTAGAGAGGCATGCTCCTTTGGAAGGCCAAGTATACAAGTAAACAAGACAAGAGGAGGGGGGACCACCCCCTCATATTTTGAGCTTCAAAACAGGGTTTTTACCACTGAAAATCCTCTAGATTTCAGTGGTCAAAAGGCCACGAAAAGTTGTTTTGAAAGGCCTTGAAAGATGGCTCAAAAGCTAAACAAGCTAAGGAACAAAAGGGAGAGACAACCCCCTAGCCAAACAAGGCTTAAACCAAGACTTTTAGAACTGAAAATCAGACCTTTCTTCAGTTCAAAACCCAGCCAAAAACAGTTTGAAATGGTAGTAAAACAAGCATGCAAAACAAAGCTTAAAAGGGACAAGTTCTTACCCTTGAAGAACCTTGGAGGACAGCAGCAAAACAGCCCCAAATCTGAGCTAAACAACCTTCAATCAGCCCAAAAGTAAGTTCCAAGGGACCTCAAGCCAATGGTGATCAACTCTTCTCAAGGGTTGATAAGTTGAATATGATTGTATGCAAGTCTTCTAGCACAAATGCTCAAGAGTTCTTGAGGGAGAGGAATGTAGAGAGAGAGGTGTAGAGAGAGAGGCTCTCAAAACTTTCTCAAGAAGTTCTAAGTGTTCTAACCCCCTTGAATATATGATATATGGCCTCATATCAAAAAGCAAAGATTTGGTCGAAAATATCTCAGCCAAGACAACTGTGCCAGTTGGAGATAAAATATCTGTTAAAATCTGCTTTCTGGCATCAATGGCCGGCACCTTATCATTGTTGGCCGACACCCTACCATTTTTGGCCGGCATGGGGTAGGCATTGGCCATAAATGGCCGGCACACTTCCATAGAGGCCAGCATAAAAAATCAGCCTTAGTCCCCGACTTGAAGAAAGCCTAACTCTTTCATCTGGATGCCTTTTCAGGTCATTCTTGTGTGCAAATTGAAGCCCCGAAAGTAAGATTTCCAATGGTGGCAGCCTTGCATCAAAACTCCAACTGTGCTAAGAGATATCCCTCTTTTTTTGAAGCCGTGCAGTTTTGGTCCTACTCGAAGTCATGCCGAACGTCTCCCAAACTAGTTCTCTTCTCTCCTTTCCCATTTTCTTTAGATCCAAACCCCTAAACAAGGTGTTTTGAAAGATTTTTCAAAGAGTTCATCTCTCTTTCATTCATTTCCACTTTGTCCTCGCTCAGTTTACCAAAAGGTGCGACATTTAACAAAATGCGAGCGTCGGGACATCGTAACTATTTTCAAAAAGGTTTTGAAAGAGAGGGTTTTAAGGTCTAAAAACCATTCAAAATAGATTTGGTCCAAAATGGGGTGTGAGGTTAGGATTTGACTCTCCTCTTGCCGAAGAAATCGAACTTTTGCCCTGCACACCTTTCACCACCAAGTAAACCATCAGTAGTGCCCAAGTCTTAAGGGTGGTCAAAAATGTGGTGTCTACAACAGTGTATTTCAGAGTAAAATTTTACTTTGAATCATAGTAAACTTTACTCTGAATCAAAGTAAAGTTTATTGTGATTCAAAGTAAAATTTTATATTGTTAAGCAAATCAATATGTTTTTAACGAAAGTAAAATTTCAAAGTAAAATTTTTTACTGTGAATCAGAGTAAAGTTTACTATGATTCAAAGTAAAACTTTATATTATTAAGCAAATCAACATGTTTTTAACCAGAGTAAAATTTTCTTTTGAGTCATAGTAAACTTTACTTGATTCAGAGTAAAATTTATGTGTGAAATTCTTATTAGAGAGATTCTTATCAGAGAGAGAGAAAGAGAGAGAGATTGAATAGATCATCCATTTTAATAGATCGATCATCCATTGAACAAGCTGAGTAAGAACAAATCAATTCAAAAACCAGTAAAAACACAAATCTATATTACAAGGATATATAATCACAGAACACACAGATCAAAAACTAAACAAAAACATCTCAACAAAATAATTAAATCAACAGAGAAATCAAGCAATCAACACATCAAACTACTCACCAAATCGTTGAATCTTCAAATTCGACAACTAATTCAATCGATCTAACATCAAATCCAAATAAAACTACTAATTCAACAAAAACAAAACTTGAACTACAAACCTTAACTCTGGCCGACCTATTTAGAGAGAGAGAGAGAAAGAAAGAAAGAGAGATGAAATTCTTAAGTCAATTAAGGTTGAGAAGAAAGAGAAAAATCCAAATCGTAGGACTCGAAACCGTAGGACTTGAAACCCTAGGAAAAATTGAGTTTGAAACTCGAGAACCGCCATCTGTAGCTAGAATCGAAGGAGCTTGAAGTCATATTGTACAGTCTAGAACTTCGAGTAACTTCAGTTCGAGTCCATTTCTCACTCTCCATCAATTTCTTGATCATGATAGCTCGCTGGAGACTTTCCTCGTCATCAAGAAGAGCGTCATTACTACTCTATTTCTTCATTCTGGTAGCAGTTGTTTCTCTTTGGCATGGGGTAGAGGAGCTATTGTAATAGGGCTTCAATAGTGAGTGTGTTGGTAATTTGAACGATTCAGAATTTGAAGAACAAAGAAGAGAAGCTGTGTTTAGAAGGGGAGGAGAAAAACAAAGAAGGTGGGGAGAGAGTGGGTGGGTGGAAAAGGTGGGAAGATTTAGTTAAGGATATAATAGTCCAATAAAATATTTAAATAATAAATTTTATCCTTTATGCAAGACTTTACAATTATGAGGGGGTTTAGAAAATATAATTTTTTTCTTAGTCCTTTAAACAATGAAAGGAAGGTAAAGGGGGTTTATAGCCAAATTTCCTATTGAAAAAAATTAATCTGCATCTGTTTTCTTAATTAGTAGATATTGATTGAGCGGGCCATGCGCGTTTTCTTAGTTAAGGGATGCAAATTGAGCGGGCCATGCAAGTGAATACGAATTGATTTGACAGTTTGAGTTTTACTGTTTTGGGCTTTTTTCTACTATTTTTCAGTAATTTTTTTACTATTTTATGTCCAAAATTTTTTATTGTTCATTTTTTATAATAAAAATAAAGGCTTAACTTTCATATTTCATAAATAATAAATATAATTACTAAATAAAAGGTCTTTTTTTAACACACAAAACATAACTTTATTTTCTTAGGAGTGTGTCAGCAGATTAGATTGGGTCGGATGATCTCTCATCCGCTATTAGTCTAAAATTAAATGAATTGAAAAAAATATATCTACATTCATCTATTTAGATCATTAAAATTGTCTATTTTGTGACAAATTGATTCGGGCGAATCGACTTTGAGGAATCTAGTGATCCTTGTCCACCCCTACTTTGAACTTTGTCATTGCCCTACTTCGTGGAAATAGAGAAATGATTAAGACCACTAAAAAAACCCATCACTAATAACTCTAATGAACTGGAAAATGTATTAAAAAAAAAAGGAAAATGAGTGAGAGCACTAATTAGTGCTATCACTAATGATGTGGCAGTGGGTCCCACCATGAATGATTTGATGTTTTAGCCTTGGTATTGTATTTTTTTTCTTTTTTTATTGAGTGCCATGTCATTAGTGGTCTTTTTAGAGCTCCAAAATTAGTGATCTCTATCATTGTTGAAAAAAAAATAATAATCACATCAAGGGGAGCCACCTCATTAGTGCTCCCCCTAGTGCTCCCAAGTATTAATCCTTTTTTCATTTTAATTTTGCCACATCACTAGAGTTGAATTTAGAACTTTAATTCTAGAGTTCTGTATCACTATTGGACATATTAAACAAATAAATAATTGCACACTAGAAGACTACAGTTCTGCTGGAGAACCCCAGCAGAACACGACCCCCAGCACCCCCACCTCCACGTGGGGGGTTGCCACTGGCTGAAACCAAAAAAAAAAAATAAATAAAGAATTTTTTTGGCCAATCAGAAAAGACTCCCAGCACCCCCACTGGGGTCTCATGCATTTTCCAGAAGACTAAAATGGCAATTTCAGAAGTTAGCAATAAGAGGGATGGGTGACTTGACATGTGTTTGAAGCTTGTTAGGGAGAATCAATGAGAACAGCTTCATATAATGCACTTTTCAGTGGTTGTCTTTTTCAAGTAATATTTCTACCAACAATGATAGAGGGCTTTAATTTTTGCGTTTTAAAGAGAGTTTTAGTGATGTGACAAGGACAAAAAAAAATTTAAAAAAACACTCACACACATCACATCACATCACATCACATATGGATCCCACACTCATTAGAGCTCTTTTTCTAGAGCTCTCAATCTTGTAGAAGAAAGAAAAAAAGATTGGGAGTTCTAAATTTAATAGTTCTAATTGGTGTGAGCCTCTTGTGATGTGATGTTTTGGTTTTGATTTTTTGATTTTTATTTTTTTCCATATCATTAGTGCTTTTTAGAACTCCCAAATTAAAAGGATGTATCATTTCTGATAACAGTAATTAAGAGCTCTAATTTGAGTTTTAGTGATGTGACAAAGTTAAAAAAAAAAAAAAAAAAAAACAACAACAACAACAACAACAATAAACATCACAACACAGTGAACTCCACCACAATTAGAACTCTATAGAGCTTTATTTCTAGAGCTTTCAGTCATTTTTAAAAACACAATTGAAAAGAAGTTTTGTCATGATTTTTGTACATTTAAAATAATCCTATACATAACTGTCATGTTTCTCAATCTTAACTGCTCCAAATATTTGCCATAATTAATTTACATTTTACACAGAGTGTGCTTACACTTTTAATATATGATATATATACAAAAAATAATAAATAAATAAATAAAATATCGATACTCATATCAGCCCATCAAACCCTTCGTTTTTCCTGTACTAGAAATGAAATTGAAGATCTCTGGTCCAAAGGGTCGGATTTCTATTAATCTCCCTTAAGTGAGATATACCAATAAAAATAAATAAATAAAATAGGTGAGACATATCTTTGATTCTGGTAATTTTCTTTTTTAAATAATACATTTTAAAATTTATTAAATTTAAATAATTTATTATTCAACTTGTTTAGTGGCCCTAGTTCTACAATTGTTGTTTGTTTTTCATTTCGACCATAAAATATAAATAAAACTAGTAAAAAAAATAAAAATAAAGACCTCTAGTAGTTCCATCGGTCCTTTCTTTTTCATCTTTTAATATCTTTAAATTTATTTGGTTTTTAGATTTTTCTTACTTGAAGAGCCATGATCAGAAATCCTTTAAACCATGAAGTATAGAGGTGTAAACGGTTCGATTTCAATTAGTATTGAGAGAAAGTTAGCGCTAAATCCGATTTTTTAGATTTGTTGGTCAAAGAATTGACACAAATGGTAAGTAACGATTTAGTTTTATCAGTTTTTTCAATTTGGTAGAAAGGAGGAATTTACACGATATTTTAAACCATTTAAGGGAAGAAAATGTTTGAAAGTTGTTATATAAAATTTACATCCTTAGTTTTTATCACAAAAAATATAAGGGAAATTACAACAACAAAAAAAATAGGTATTCTCCCTTATAAAAAAAATAAAATTTAAGTTTTTAATTCTGTGAATTGAAATTCTAAACTTTTGATTTATTTTCAATCTAAATTATTTGACTATTTTTGTTAAGTAAAACTAACAGAAAAAATAATATTTTAGTCACTAAACTCAATAAAAAATAATATTTTAGACATTTTATATACATCTGCATTGAATTTAATAACTAAAATATTATTTTTTTTGTCGGTTTGTTTAACAAAAATAGGCAAATAGTTTAAATTGAAAATAAATAAAAAGTTTAGGATTTAAATTTATAAAATTAAAAATTCATAATTTATTTAATTACTAGAGTCAAACTTTAGAGTTTTTTTTTTTTATTATTACAATTTTTCTATTTTATTATATTGATAATTTATCTTCTATGATCATCTTCTATGCTTAAAGAATTAAAATATAAAATATTTAAATATAACGATTGGATTTCATCAATGATGTTTTGTTGAATAGTCCAAGTCTTTTACGGTGTTTATAATTGGCACGGCATTAAAATTGAAGGATTTCGTGGAACTGAGGTTTACTATTTTTTAATGTAATTTAATAAGAAATTTTTTTACTTGTCTAATTTTTAATGAATCAAGATAATTATTTGTTCTGGTATAAATAGTCATTATTTGATCTTCCACCGGAAGATAGGAGTGCAACTCGAGCAACTCGAGTTCAATTTGAATTTTTTTAAGCCTTAGATAAGATATTTTTGAATTCAGTACGGATTTGAACAAAAATTCAAAAGTCCAAATTAAATTTAGACGGACTTGGACAAAGACATCAAATAATTTATGCAACCCGAAACCTGAATTATATATATAGATATATAAAAATATTAAATATATATATAAATTATTACTTAGGAGTTGTTTGGGATAAACTATATAAGTACACTTTTTGACTTTTTGGATAAAAAAGTGAAGGGAAAAAAATGGTTGTTTGTGATAATTTTTTGACTTTTTACAAAAAAAAAAATTATTAAAATATTAGATAAAATAGCAAAATTACATTTTTGCCCATATGCATACTGACATGGAATCTTCTGTATGTGAGTGCGGTTCTGGCAGACCTCTGTGGCCTTTGTATTTGTAGGAAAATAATTTTTTTTCTCCCTTGTCTGGTACAACGTTTTCAAAATATTGGGTTTTTTTTTTTTTGGTTTTTTGTTGTTGTTTGTACTTGTATAGAAGTGGTGCACTCCCTCGGTCATATAAAAAATTAATTTTTTATAATTTTTTGTTGTTGTCTTTACTAGTTTGTAATGTTCTCTTTTGTAAGTATATTGATTTGAACAAAATCATGTGGTGCTACAGCTGCAGCTCTTCCTTAGTCAAATAATTATTATTATTATTTTTTTTTTTTTGATAATTATTGGTCTACAACATGAAAATCAATCAGTGTGTTTGGTTTGAATTTTTTAGATTAAGTTTTTTGAAAATTTATTTTTTTGGTTTTTGTGTTTTTTTATTTTTAGTGAATATTTTTAAAATTTTAAACATTTTTTTGACCTTTTTAGATGCACTTTACTTAGATGTATCTAAAAAGTAAAAAATTTGTGAAAAAATATTTTAAAATTTTAATAAATATATAAAAATACAAAAAATTTACTGAATTCTATTATTTTTTTTTTATATTTTTGGTATTTAATGAATTTTTAAAAGGTTTTTTTCACAAATTTTTTACTTTTTAGGTATATTTATGTTAGGTATGTCTAAAAAGTAAAAAAAAAAAATTGCTTAAAATATTAAAAAATTCAATAAAAATAAAAAAAAATACGAAAAATAAGAAAGTAGAATTTTTTTAAAAGTGTTTTTGGAAAAACACAACCAAGCAAGCTCAATAGTCTTTGGAAAATAAATAAATAAATAAAAATAATCCAAACAATTATTGACCATAATGTTTTCAACATCTCATACATGACTGCTTTTTTAAAAGTTGTCGATTTGAACAAAATTATTTGTAGTTGTTGATAATTTTGTACAACAACTTCTAACCGTGGAAGAGATGATGACATAATACAATTTTTTTGGGAACAACATACATAAAGTTAATACAAGATGTAGCGAAGATAACACATGCCACACCAAAAATTGTTTCGGCCTTACACGTGCGCTTGTTGTCACAGTGTGTACGTAATATTCGCTTTGACAATGGCCATTTCGGGATCTGAGTCCCCTGGCTCCATGATATCTGCAACCTGGGTGTATTCGGGGTAGTTGGGCATTTGTGAGGCCACGTACTCATTGTCGTCTGGGATATCAAGCGTGACCGTGTCATTGTCACTGTTGCGGCTTATTAAGTTATGTAATGCTGTCGACACACATACAAAGGGCACCTGATCAAAAAATTTAAACTTCGGCATATTCTGCAAAGCCGCCCATCTCGACTTCCAAACGCCGAATGTCTGCTCGATACAACTACGTAAGGAGGAATGTGCCTTGTTGAATTGATCGAAGTAGTTCTGTGGTATTTGGTTCCGATGGGTATTTTGGTGATATCTGTACCCCTTGTACGTAGAGATGCAACTCGAATGAGCTCAACCCGAGCAACCCGTGCCCAGCTCGAGTTTTTTTAGGGCTTGGGCAACTATATCTTGTAATCTGAACAGGCCTGGGCAGATTTTTTATGCCCGAATTGTTATTCGGGCCAGGCCTGGGCAAAATCAGTGGCCAATCCGAGCAACCCGAACCGAATTGTATTTAATATATTATATAAATTATATAATATATGTATAAATTAAATTAAATAGTTGTCCTTATTTTTTATTTTTTTGGCTAGTCTTTCATCCTTGGATTAGCATCTTTCATGTGGACCATTAGATTAAATCTAAAAAGAAAACCCTACCTTATCTCTCTCTCAGACTCATTTCATTTGTTCAAGAGAGTTGAACTTTGAAGAACGGTGGAGATAAGCTTCGACTAACAACGACGACACCACCAAGATCAAGATGGAAAATGATTTGAAAGTTTCTGTTTGGGTAGGTGGAAAATGATTCAATTCCAGTGGTTCTTAGTCTATACTAGTGTGATCTCTTGGGTGGTGTTGTTTTCATCAAGATCAAGATGTTGTTTAGGTGGTGGTGGAGGGTTAATCAGGTCACTCCCAGGTCAACCAGGCAATATTTCCTTTAAGCAGTACTCAAGTTACATAGTTACTGTCACGACCCAAACCCGGCCCTATGGGTTTAGCACCGTAACCGGCCAGTAATCCGAGATTACCGAAGGCCTGCAGGACAGTAATACAGTAAAACAGAGTACAGGGCCTGGCGGAAGCCAAAACAGTAAATAAACAGTGCCCAATGAGCTGCGACAGTCTATATGAAAAGATTTTTCATACATTTATACGTAAACAGTACAGAACAGTATGCACAATATTTACAATCATTCAGACTAGGGAACTTAATCCCTGCATAACAGTACGAAAAACATTCAGTCTATACAGAACAGTAAGACAGTCCAGAAGGAGAAAATCTAAAACACCCCTAAGCCTAACAGATAGGCTCAGAACCTCGCAGTGAGGCACATAGGCTGGCTTGACAAAACTGGAGTGACCCTGACGCTCCTAGCCGCGGTCTGGTGCCTGTACACCTACATATATATATGAGCAGTGAGCTAAAGCCCAGTGAATAACATAATGCATAAAGAGGTTAAGAATGAATGTCCTTACAGTATGAAAACAGTTCATTTCAATCAGTATTTCAGTTGTTCAGTACAGTAAACAGTCATATGCGGTACATCCGTTAGCATAACAGTAATCAGTAGGTCTAGAAGACCGAACAGTAATGATGGCCATCAGTCAGTAAACAGTAGTGGTTCCAACAAGGGAACCGACAGAGATCTCTGTAACAGTAACAGTAACAGTAGGTGCTAAGGATGCCACAATACAGTTCAGAATATAGGACATACATTCATTCAGTTAACAGTAATCGGTTCAGAACCAGTACAGTTCAGTTGTTCAGAAAATAATCATTTGTGAACATATCTTTACACAATCGTTACTCACAGAGTTCGGGCTACAGTATGCTAGAGCGTGTCTCCCCAGTCGCCAACCCTACACAGTTAACAGATTGAACACACTAAGCTACACAGTTGGGAGATAACATAATTTAATCCCTAATGCCTCGGTGTGTTCTACATCTATCCTCAACGAGATGTCTAAAACTAGGCCTAAGAATGCCTAGAATGAGATGAGGATGCAAAGATGTACATTTAAAAGCATTTCCAGAAAAACAGAGTCCCGCTCGAGCGTAGGTCACTCCGCTCGAGCGGACATGCAACAAAGGTACACGCTCGAGCGTCAACTTTCCCGCTCGAGCGTACTGTAAAAGTACTGGATGGGTGAAATCTCCGCTCGACTCCCGCTCGAGCTTGAGACATGACTCCGCTCAAGCGCCCAATCCTCCGCTCGAGCGGACTGTAAAACAGTGCAGAGATACTGGATGCTCGGATTCCACGCTCGAGCGGCACTTCCCCCGCTCGAGCGGAAGTGCGAAATCTGGAAATTCCAGATTGCACCTCCAAGCTCAAAACCAAGTTGTTAACAACTCAAAACCGATCCTCTTGGGCTCATTTTCTGGAAAACTCTTATAAACACATAGAATAACATGGTTCAAAACTCAATTTGAGAAATCAAAGCCCAAGGGTGTTTTATTCAAACCCAATTTCAAACCATTTTCATGAACATGGAGAACATGCAAACATGCAAGAATTCAAATCAATTCAAAGCTTCAATTTGATGCTCTAAGGAGCCAAATCTTTCAAAAACATGATGAGTTCATGGTCTCTTGTAAAGATATGAGCATGCATGTACAATTTATGAAAGACAACTCCAAAACTTCAAAATAAAGGCATGCATGCATGAACTAGGCTCCAATTCAACATATATGGACTAAAACATGGCTTAGCTCTACAATTAGACATGAACCATGCAAGAATCAACTCAAAACATGAACAAGAAGACAATGGAGCTACCTTTAGTCTTGTAGTTCAAGAAGGGAGCTCTAATATGCAATCTTCTCAACAATTCTTCAATTTCCAAACAATTCACAAGCAAAATTGGGATGAAATCAACTCCTCAAGTCTCTCTCTCTCTCTCCAAGGGTCGGTTGTGTGCAAGAAGTGGAAGAAGAAATGTTTTGTTGAGTGTATGAAGAGATCAAAAGGGTTCAAGTAGTGGGCCACTCTAGTGGCAAAATGGTAAATAAGACCAACTATGCAATTTAACTCATTTTAATCTAATTTAATCATACCAAATCAGTTCTCAGGTAAATATACCATAAATTCACATTAATTCTAAGGATCATAAAACACTAGCCAATTCCCGGTTCGGCCGCCGATAAGGCCTTCAATTAGCAGTTTAAACATAAAACATGAACAGATCAAATAATCAATCAATAGATAGAATGCAATTCAAACAGATGTGCTATGCATTTAAACAGATACAGTCAGGCAATTACTCCCAGATTCCAGTCAGTCAGTTCAGTACTTGAATCAGTTCAATTATCAGTCATAATCAGTTCAGTTTAACGGTAATCAATGGTTATCGGTAACCAATCAGTCATTAATCGGTAAACAGTATGAGGGTTGTTACAGTTACAGATACTGAACATGGCAGAGCTCTCTTCTATTATTTTGTGGAAGCAGATTCACCTAGACTTGTGAATTTCGGGCAATTCGAGCTAACTCGAGTTCAAATTATAAAGCTTCGTACGGGCTTGGGCAGCAATGCTCGGGTTGATGGTTGGGCTTGGGTGGGCTTGGGCACTGCCAAATACAGTTCGAGCTGTGCTTGGGCAAACCCTCAACCCGACCGAACCTGCCCAAGTTGCACCCCTACTTGTACGGGGCTAGACATCCTATCGTCAAGCTGTAGCTGCTACCAACCAAATAGTATTTTCTTGCACATGGTAAAAAAATATAAACTATTAATACGAGGATGATTTTTTCATGAATTCATATAACGACAGGGTTGTTATATACTTTTGGCCTTCATATTTGAAAATTCTACTGCAATATTGTACAGTACTGCAATGTTGTTCGAATAATGTTCAAAATATATTGTCAAATATTATGACTTCAGAAAAGGGTGGACACCTACATTGGTTTTCCGAGATGGGAACAATTTTGTATGAAATTTCATATTACATGTTACGCATGGTTATAAATGATGTTACATGAATTTCCTAATAAAGTTAAGATGAATTATGCTTTCCAAATTACAAATGTATATATATATTTTCATGGTGGTGTTAATTTTTTATATATATTTTTTTTTATGCAGTGTGTTCATAAATAATCTCCAGAAAATGTGAAAAATGGTCCACGCAAACAAGTCGGCGAAGAGAGAAGTTGTTATCGGGCGCAGGGTGTGGGAAACGATGTTTAGGCTCGGTTCTGACATAGTTCAACACCTTGCTGTCGAGCATGCTCCCGTCCCAACCGGTGGAGATGAACGTGAAGCACAAATCAAAGTCACAAACGACAATAATATTTTGCGTTGGCACGCCTTTTAGGCCATAGTACGAACTGGCATTTTCTTCGGAGACACAGGCCCTCACACGCATGCTGTTCAGTGCACTGATGCAGTCCTACGCAACATAAGCATTTTAGAAAATGTAAATTAAAAATTTTAAGTTTCTAGTTAAAACATTAGGCAACGAAATTGATACACGCCGTCACCTTGAATGGCCGATACTCCCGCCTCGAACGTAAATGTGGATGGCCCCCTTGCTGGACTTGCTCCAGCGCAAGACTCCTACTATGAATCAATGTAAATGGTATCATGGCTTGCAAAATCTCGTGGAAATGCCGTGCCAATGTCCCATTTGAGTGTTGGAACCGTTCTTACAAATTTCTCCACGAAATTCCCTGTAAAATAGAAATGAAAATCGCGACCTTCTCTTCAAGTGGCACTCCATGCTCCTGCTGCAACACTATCAACCCCAAATCGTGAAGCGCGTTGCACAACAACAAGAAGACTGGTTGGGTCATACTAACAACATCTTCAAACCGGCCCGGGTGGCCGTTAAACAACTCGTACATCCATAACCGTCTCAACAATATTGATGTATTTCTCGGGACTCTGTAATAATGGTTGTAATAATACCTTGCCGCACTGTTGCATGCTTCTACCAAGTTATGATCAATTTCTAACACCATTTCTCTCGCGATTTCTTCGATTGCTTCCTGTAACCCTGCATTTCCATAGATGTTACTTGGACCAGTTTCATCCGCCATGTTACCTATATGAAGCACACGGAAATGGAGAAACATAATAATTAATTACCCATTTGAAAATTTTAATTTTACAAAATAACCACCATATATTGTGTTATGTATTTCATTTAATATTTATTTGTGTGTCATTAACCTTGTCTTGAACCTAAATTTTTTAAAAGTCCATGAACTGTAAAACTGTGAAAAACTTCGTAGGTGATAAAAAATTTCCCTGCAAGTCAATGGTGACATATGAAAAATGTATGAAATATGAAATGTCCTTGCAACATAAATGTTAGTAGTGCACAGAAACTGTCCTTGCAAGTCAATGGTGAAATATGAAATGTCCCTGGAACATAAATGCATAAACCAAACCGAAATGCATTAGCCAAATGGAAGTAGATAGATAAACGTCGCAGTATTTTCACAGGCGAAAAAAAAATGAAAACAAATTAAAAACAAGGATAATCATAATCAGTAGCATATGAAAGTGTTTGTTTTAAGTGAAACTTCAGTAGTATAATTTCAAAACACGTGTCCTCAAAACCACCCCCCATTTCGGATCCCGAGATGGGGCGGATAGGCCACCAGAATTTTGTGCCATCTTGATGCGCAGCCAACTAATGACTGCCTCGTTCGTCGGCAGCTGCAGCAATATGGCTTGATTTGTCGAGTTGTCCATGAGCGACACAGCAAAAGGTATTAGCGGGTCTTCCAGGTCAACACCGTGCAGGGAGTATAACCGTACGAGACACTTGCCAATCACCTCCTGCGTGGAAATCCCGTAATCATGATGCACTCATACCTCACGTTGTTATGATTTCATAGAGGACGCAAGGTTCTCCATGCTACTGGCCAACAATGAAGCTCCCTCGCTCTGCCTTTCTTTTCGCTGCTTGTTTTTGGTGGCGAGGAATTTACGTTTCGTCACTCCACTCGTAGGTGTGTCATTAACGTGAATTGCCAACGACGCAGTGTGTACTGTAGCTGGAGTCTAGTCCACATAAGCATAAAAGTCATCCACTGTGTGCTCACTGTGCTATACAAGCTGGAAAGGGGGGCAGCCCGCTACTGTCCTCGCAATCTTCCTCATCCATAGGCTTCGGCACGTCATCCGTTCTGACCGGATCGAAATCTGCACCGGGTGTCCATGCATATTTTCCTGTTGCTGCGGCACCTTCATACACCCTGCGCATTAGTTCCACGTGCTCCAATGGTTTCGATTTGAACTTCAAAGCATTCTTGTCAACCTGAAACCAAAAAACAAAAAATTAGGCAACAACCAGAAAATGAAGACAGCAAGCAAAAGTTGTGTAATGAAATTGTAGTGCAGGGTGTATACTTTCTCACAAAACTGTGCAGAGTTCACGCCAAAAAAACAAAAAAACAAAAAATTAGGCAGCAACCAGAAAATGAAGACAGCAAGCAAAAGCTATGTAATGAAATTGCAATACAGGGTGTATGCTTTCTCACAAAAATTGTGTAGAGTTCGTGAACACAGCACACGCCAAAAAACAATAAAGAAAAAATTAGACAGCAACCAAAAAATGAAGACAGCAAGCAAAAGCTGTGTAGTGAAATTGCAGTCTAGGGTGTATGCTTTCTCACAAAATTGTGCAGAATTCGTGAACACAACACACGCCAAAAAAAAAAAAAATAAAGAAAAAGAGGAGTGCTATGCAGCAGAATTGAGAATTTTAGGATGAGGTTACCATCTAGATGAAATATTTGTTCATCCTTGATGCCAAGAGTAATTGCAGCATGAATAATTTGTAGACAACCCCCACCATACCACTGACATGAATAAACTATGACAGAACATTGTCACCACTGTAACATGTTTCAAAATTTGCCAAATCTTTGCGAGTATTTAGTTAAAAGAGATGGTAAATTTATAATTTCTAATTGGTCAAATTTGAATAAAAAATATTGGGTGAAACCAGAGAAGTCAAATTCATAATTTGAAAAATCATCTTACTTATAGTATTATCAAATAAGTAAAAATGCTTAGTTGTAATTTCAAAACATGGGCAAAATTAGGTGAAATTCAGCCAATGAAAAAAATTAAAATTTTTAATTTTGACTATAATTTGTAAATTTAGGCAACTTCGAAATTGGAGTAATATTCTAAATTAGGTGGAAAAAAAATTGAAATTTTAAACCCATCAAAATGTTTGAAATTCTACAGTTGAAGTAGTAATTTCATTGGCATGGCATGCAAATCAAAAAGTGTACTTCCTAGATGATATGCTTCCTTCACACCAGAATACTTGAGAATCAAAGGTTATGTACAAAAGGGAACTATATAGTTCTCAATATCTATTGACCAAACTAGTTTGGCACCGAAACCAGGCAAGATATTCAAATTTATTTCTGAAACATATAACTCATATGCTATACAGCAATCTATACTGTTTGCTGACTCAATAATAAGAGCTGAATGTCGAAAGAAAGATGAGACGCACATCAATAACAGCTTCCTCATATGCAAAGCACATCACTACAAGTTTTTATCACATTTATGTAAGGCATATGAAAACATAAATAATCAAGAGCCACAATTGACAAAAATAAAATGTAGTAACATTTAGCATTCCTATAAGTCTGATAAAAAGTCAATCCAGCCTAGCCTTATTAGCCTATATCAATCGCAAACCCTTAAACAAGCATACAGGAATGGAATGGGTGACATATAGGCAATTTAGATGGCATATATGCAATTTAGATGGCACATTTGACATTTAGATGGCAAAGTGACATATAAGAAATTTGGATGGCACATTTGAAACTAGACCAATTTAACTACAATATGAAAGTTTAGATGGCAAAATTGACAAACTAGAATTTTGAAATTTTAGATATATATAAATTTAGATGGTATATATGCAATGTAGATGGAATACCAAAGTACACCAATTTAACTCAAATATGAAAGTTTAGCTTTAACCAATTTAGATGGAATACCAATGTAGACCAATTTAACCAATTTAACTAAAAGACAAACCCAGAGGGCATAACAATTTAAGATAGAAAATAATCATTATGCAATTGAGAATTATCATGTACCGTTGCTGAGAGTTGTATTGTGTACAATGAACCCCACTATCACCTTGGCACAGTCCTCTATATATCCATGGATTGCTTCGTTTCACAGTTCACGAGCAACTGAACTGTGTTGTCATCATGCAGAATTTGAAGAAACTATGCTTATATTGAATGATTCAATGTCAACAGTGCAACAGTGAACATGGATTTGTACTGATAGCAAAAGACAAAGACATGGAAATGTTACCTTCTCATATTTGGCCCACCATTCATTGGATGCTTGTATCAAACCGGTTTGTTCATTGTAATTGATATCGGTTGGGCCGTGCCTTGGGTCCATAAGGTGTAACCACGACTGCCAATCCTTTTTCAGCAAATTGTACTTGTTTTGGACACAGCTCTGTATTTGTGCATTGTCATCGTATAGAAGCTGCCTTTGTAACCGGCTTCCAACTCCTTCACAACAAGTTCCAAGAACAGCTGGATTGCGTCAGAGTCAGAAACTGCCTTATGCACATTTGGCTCTGGTTGAGTCTGACGCTGAGGCTAATGGTGAGTAGTACCTCGTTTACATAAAATTTTTGAAGGCGTAGATAGTGTTCGGGACTAATCCATATCGATACTGCAGTGCAGCAATAATGGTGGTATTCGTGCAAAAAAACATATCAAACGTAAAATGCAATTTCATAACGTGGCAACATGATGGACAAGCATATAACAGAAGACAGAACAATAGAATATTGCGTAACCATACAACATAGCATAGTAGTCATTGTAGTCAGTTAGGAAAAACAAACATACCACCTGCCAACTACTACATACATACAACCTACCAACCAAAGCAAATCAACTATGAAACAGCAACAGTACAACAACTACACACAAGACGAACGTCATAATTTGACAGACATACAAAGAGTGTTGCAGGTTGTGGATGTCAGCCCATAAGTGAGTTTGAAGTGTCAGGCATGGGTGTTTGGCCATATTCCTCACACTAGCCAATCCAAGAATGACATGGCTGAATAGACACACGTATTAGTGTAGGTTGAAACTATGTAAAAGCAATTTCATGTGAATACTCACCACTGCACGAGGGCATTGGTAGTAGGCACTAATAACAAACTTGCGTATTGATTAATTGAAAGGTAAATCAAATGAGTATAAATATATATAGTCTAATAGAATCAAACCCTAACAACCTAAAGACTAAACTATCCTTAATGAATAATATAAACTACCATAATTCACACACCCCCTCAAATTGAGGATGCGAGTGCAGAAAGCATCGAAAGTTTGCCAAGAAGAAAACGAAAATGAGCAATAGTGTGAATCTTCGTAAAAAAATGGGCCAACTAAAGAGAGGAGGAAACAAAAGGAAGAGTTATAGTGCCATTCTGAAGATACTGTCTGACAAAATGACAATATATTTTAACATTCTTGGTCCGCTCGTAGAAGATTAAATTATGGGCAATTTGGACAGCACTCTGATTATCATAATACAATGGAGTCAGATCAGAAAGAGAGACACCCATATCAAAAAGAAGCCACCGAAGCCAAACGATTTCGAAAGTAGCATGAACCATGGCACGATACTCAGCCTCAGTGGTAGAATGAGCAACAACAGATTGTTTCTTACTCTTCCAAGATATGAGAGAATCGTCGAGGAAAACACAAGGGTCAGAAGTGGTTTTGCAATCAGAGATGTCACCTACCCAATCAACGTCAGCATAGGCACGAAGAGTCAAGTCCAAAGAGGCAAATAACAGCAGACACTACAGCAAAGTGCCACAAAGGTAACGCAGAGTACAGAGCAAAGCAGCCTAGTGGGTGGAACGAGGAGCAGAAACAAACTGACTGAGAATGTGCACAACATAGAAGATATCCAGACGAGTAATGGTGAGATAAACAAGGCACCCAACTAACTCGCGGTACAAAGTGGGATCCTCAAGAGGAACACCATCAGAAGCAGAAAACTTAGCATGCAACTTAAGAGGAGTGTCGACAATTTTGTCATCAGTGAGATTAGCACGAGAAAGAATTTTTGATATCTTGTTGAAACAAAGGCCAGTGATGGGCAGCAGCAACAGAGATAAGAGTGCGAACAGTGGTCATCTTGGCAACGGGGGCAAAAGTCTCATTGTAATCAATCAATCCCATACTCTTGAGAAAAGCACTTGGCAACCAAACGAGCTTTGTACCGTTCCAAAGAACCATCAGAAAGGGTTTTGACCTTATAGACCCATTTACAGCCTACAATATTCTTGCCAGCAGGTAATGGAACCAAATCCCAAGTCTGAGTGTTAGCCAAAGCAATTAACTCGTCAGTCATGGTAGCAATCCAATTAGGATCATGACAAGCTTTCTTGTAAGACTTGGGCTCAAAATAAGTATAAAGACAAGAAGAAGAAAAAAGACTAATGGGAAAGGGAAAAACATGTATTACCAAAACCATACCAGTTTGGAGGATGACGGTCTCGCTTTGGAAAGCGATGTGCAGGAGGAGCGAGATCCAAAGAAACAACTGGAGGGACAGTAGAGCTAGAGACATGCAAGCTCAGAAGTGCTTTATGGCGCTGATAAACAAGAAGATGAGCAGGGGAACCACGAGCTGGAGAGGAAATAGCTGGCGAGATATCAAAAGTGCTAGGAAGAGGCAAAGTAGAGATCTCAAGATTAGAAACAAACTCATCAAAAGAAACATCAGGAGGAAATGGGTTAATATGAACCAATTCATCCTTGTTAATAGGGACAGGGGTGGAAGGTATAGTGTAATAGGGTAGTTTTTCTAAAAAGGTGATATGCCTAGACACATATATAGCTTTTTGGTGGCAGGATCATGGCAGTGACAACCTTTATGATTAATGCCATACCCTAAAAAGACACAGAGGACACAACAAGAACTAAGCTTAGAGCGCTCCCATTTAGAAAGGAGCACAAAGCATATAGAACTGAAAATACAAAGAAGAGAATAATTAAGAGTAACACCAAAAAGACGCTCATACTGAGATGAGCCTGAGAGAAGAGAAGTAGGCATTCGATTGAGAAGATATGCAGCAGTGAGCACAGCTTCTCCCCAGAAAATAGACGGGACAAAAGACGAGAGCAACAAAAAGCGAGCTGTATCAAGGAGATAGTGATGTTTGCGCTCAGCTCAACTATTTTGGGTAGGAGTGTCAGAACACGAAGATTGATGAATAGTGTCATGAGTTGCTAAAAACTCCTCAAACTCAGACAAGTAATACTCATCCCCCAAATCAAAATAGAGAACTTTAATGGTGGTGGAAAACTGAGTGCGAATAATGGAGTGAAAATTAGAATATATTTTGTAGAAATCAGATTTTCGAGTCATCAAATAAACCCAGGTAAACCGACTGTAATCATCCACAAAAGACACATAATATTGCGAACCATCCTTGGTAACTATAGGGGAAGGACCCCAAACATCAGTATGAACCAATTGAAAAGGAGAAGATGAAATAGAACTACTTTAATTAAAAGGAAAAGCAAACATTTTAGCCAGTTTACAACCACGACACTTAGAAATATCATCAATGGAAAAATTGCCTAAATGTCCAAACTGAACTAACATCCTCAAACGATCACTCGACAGATGACCTAACCTAGAATACCAAATATAAAATAAAGAAGGCTTATTGTTTAAACAAAAAGAAGACAATGCTATAGAAAACACTTCTAGAGGAACACGCAAGCTGTCCAAGATATATAGTTCTCTAACTCTACACCCGATCCCAATCTGCCTCTTAGATACCCGATCCTGCAGAAGATAATGAGAAGAAGAGAAAACAACATCAAAATCGGAATCAGATAACTGAGTGAGAGGTGAGGCACATAAAATACAGGAGAAAGAGACACATGGAAAGAGGAACCAACAGAGTGTACAGGCATAGAAGAACCATTAGCTGTAGCAATAGTGATAGAAGAAGATGGAGAGACACAATTACTGAGGAGAGATGCAACAGGGGTCATATGATGTGAACAACCAGAATAAAAAATCCACGAACTGTGGATATTACCTGAAAAAGATAAACCAGACAAACCTAACTGAGTTGTAGTCATAGTAGAGGCCTGGGATGAAAGATTTAGATTGGCCACCATGAAAGAATTGAACTGCTCAAACATAGACTGCATATTCGAAGACGGACCATTCTCAGAAACTGGTGCAGAAAAGGCGGCAGATGAGTGAGGTCCTGAAGATGTTGACTTAGAGGATGGTGGACCAAATAAACGACCCTTAGGTTACAAAAGTTTAGGACAAGCATGTTTCTAATGGCCTTTCTGACGACAGAAGCTGCACTCATCCATAGAAACCCGAGACTTAGGCTTACCAATAACCTAAAAAAAAGGAGAATGTGGGGTGGGCAACAGCGGAGGAGTGGAAAAAACAAATTGAGAAGCAGGAGCACCATGTGCCACCTTAAACCGAGTTTCTTCCGCAATAAGCTCACGAACAGCACCATCCACAGAAGGCAAGGGAGACCGATGAAGAATAACTCCCCGAAATGGCTCAAATTGATTACGAAGGGCCATAAGAAATTGAACAAGGTGTTGCTTCTCCCGATACTTGGTATAACTGTCAAGTAACTATAAATCTGACGGTTACATCAAAGCAAGTTGATCCCAATAAGTAGTTATCTCAATGTAGAACTTCTTAATGGACTTATCTTTCTAACTAGCACTGTAAATAGACATCTCAAGTTCATACTGTTTTGCAAAGTTAGACTCAAGGTACATGGTTTTGAAATAGTCCCAAACTTGTTTAGAAGTAGAATACTTGGAAAAATTCATATCAGTGATAGTTTGAACTGAATTATGAAACCAAGTAAGAATTTGTGCATTTTCCTTATCCCATTTACCAACATCAGCCTCAGTTTCTTAAGATTCCGTAGGTCTAATAGTCACACCAATCACATAGTTCCATATGCCTTTACCCATTATAAAATTTTTCATTACATGAGACCAATAAGAGTAATTGGTACTATCTAACTTAGCGGTGATAGCTTGCAATTTATCATCAGTCATAATACTATAATTAAGTAACACAGTAAAACCAAAGCAGAGTGCCTAACCAAAGTTGTAATTGCTATAATTATAGAACCAATTAAGTCAAACTTATAATAATCTTTATCACCACAAATTTCAATTAGGTCAAACTTATAATAACCTTATCACCACAAAAAACCAATCAGAGAGAACCAAGGCAGAGTAGAGAGAGAGAGAGAGAGAGAGAACCTAAAACCAGAAGTCCATACTTTGATCGTGTGAACTAGAGTAGCCATACTTGGCCATATTTAAGCTCCTGTTGTTCAAACCCTAACCCTAAATGGGTCAAAATCGATGCCTTTGTAGCACCGTCTGGTCGATGTCGTCTCACAACAATCACATCACAAAGGAAGAGGTCATTGATAGAGTCTTCCACGTCGTTAAGAGCTTCGATTGAACACGAAGATGGGTCAAACCAAGTTGAAGACGCAACCTAGAGACCAAAACCAACAACCAGGAAGAGCATAGTACTTCGACGTGCGATGAAAAGAACAAAGAACACAAAAAACCCCAACGACGGCCTTGCAGAGAGAGAGAGAGAAAGGGGCTACGATAGTCGATGATGACCTACGAAAGGTATGCTAACATCTGGGTCGTGGCTCTGATACCATGATAACAAACTCGTGTATTGATTAATTGAAAGGTAAATCAAATGAGTACAAATATATATAGTCTAATAGAATCAAACCCTAACAACCGAAAGACTAAACTATCTTTAATGAATAATATAAACTACCATAATTCACAGGTACGACCTGCATTTTTGGAAGATCTTGAAATCTTCACAACACAAGGGCCAAAGCCACAAGCACAGAAGGGTGTTGTACGCGCAGACGTGGCAGAGGACACAAACGAAGCCATCGTCTATTTTGGGAATAACCATAGATGAAAGCAATGAAATGATAACTTAGACATGGTTTACAAGTTCTCTTATATAATAATTTCACCTTGTGTGGACGTAGTGTATGTGTGCAATAAAATGGGAAATCATGCATTTGTGCATCCCCTCATACCTACTTTGTTGTGGCATCACATTTCATTAACATGACAAATGCATTATCATATGTTTCGTCATTTTTATGTCCAATTTCCATGTATTTTAGAAGAAAATGACACTAGTTTCCCTCATGTGTGTGAGACAAATTTCAGAATGTAGTTTATTTCTTCATAATATCTTAATCTTACCATAAAGGGAATTTTTAGACAACAAGTTTTAAGTGCCACCATTAATTTGATTTCTTTCTAAACTGTGTGTGTCAGATTAATTTCACAGGTAATAAAAGGTTATTGTTTTTAGTGGCCAACAGTTTTGTATCATGTAATTTCCTATAGTTTTCTATTACTACCCCCAAAAAAAAAAAAAAAAAAACCCATACTGAATCATGTAAATATTTTGTGAAACAATAGTGTATAAATATAATCTAATAATTCTTAAAGACAAATGAAAACTACTGTTTTTGGGTATTACTTAGGGTCAAAAGTGTTGTGAAAAACATGAAAAACCAAATTTTTGTAATAAACAGTATGTCAAATTTCAACTTTCTATTTTGTGTTATTTTTTTCATTTTCTCTTTTACAAGAGTCTGGATACACATGTTCACAAAATTCGTTGTCATTTTCAAGACAAATATCGCATGCCGTTTGTAATAGGTGAGGCAGTTGTGAGCTTTGACAGATTGCACTTCAACGTGTTCAAAATAACAAGGATTGTTTTAATAGCTGAGGCATACAACAATTTTGTGTTTGAAAATGTAAGTTAAAATTTTAAAAAAAAAATCACGAAAATTAAAAGTCATAATGTAACTTATGTTTCATTTCATATTTACGTGTTCTCTTGTTTTCAAACAGACACAACACGAGGGGGGAAGAGCAGACAAATAACGTAACAATTAACAATACGCCAATCCGAACAAACAGGGGTACAAAGGAGAGAGAAAAAAAACAGAGGAGAGAAATTTCATTACATAAACAAAGAAACAGGGGGAAAGAGGACAGAAATGAAAATAGAGACAATACCAACTTTGCCAAATTATTGGCAAACCTAGAAAATTGCAAACACAAATTCATATGCCAATCCACAGTATGTAAGGCAAAAAAAAAGGTAAACAATTTGTGCAAAAGAGGGATTTGTTACGGATTTTGTACATGGGCAAAAATATATACATAAACGTAGATGTTACCTTCTACTTAGGGGTGGACGGGCTGAAATAGTAAAGATTTGTTCAGCGGTGGTGCAGATCTGGACCGCGGCTAGTCTTTCTCGTCTGGTACTAGTGATGCTATAAGGAGAGGTGGTGGCGAAGCTCCGGCGTGAGCATGACGGACACTCGTGTATTGGGACGGGTTTGGTGATGATGTAAGGGGGAGGTTGTGGCGGAGCTCCAACTGTCAACGGTGTGAGCGTCACGAACTGTCGCGACTTCAATGAAGAGTGTGTACGACTGTGTATGGAGAAGACAAGATGACGAGGTGAGAACTACCCGTGAGGTGCCAAGTTCTGTGCCCTAGCTCACCTGTCACGCCCCAAAATTTGGACAATTAAATATTAAATTAGGACTAAGCCCCAATCAATATTCCATCATCCAAATCTTAGGGGTGAAACAAAATCTAAATGTTCACGTCTCCAAAAGGTTTAAGTAAATTTCCATACTTAAAAGTTAACAAGGAATATAAAAGAAAAACTAACAAAACGCCAACCAAACAATCCACTATAATTTTATAACTAACCAATACCTCCAATATTAAAGTAACAATAAATTGTCAAAATAACTTAAATAATGTAAAGTTACAAACCATGCCAAATTATCAAAATACCAAGGTCATAAAAAAATAAAAAAATACATAAACTAATATCAACCCTAAGCTCAAGAAAACAAAAGAAGTCCAAATGACATGTCCAGTAACTATAGTTATACCAAGTCACTACCGTAGCCCCAACTATTCCTGGAAAGGAAGCTCGGCTACGCTCAAACAGAACACACTCAAGTTACCAAGAGACAAAAATGGGTCAATATACAGGTATACTAGTATGAGTACAAGATTTAATACACACGTGTCCACCAGACACAAACAAAGATACATTTAATTCTTGTTACGGGACAAGACAAGTAGTTCCATCCACACCGAGATGAATAGGTAATTCCCAGAGATATGGTGGCATTTAGTTTTTTGCCCGTACACAATGAAATATAAATTGAGTATAAAATAAATAAAATAAAAATAAAAATATGGTGGGCCAGCCCTGCATAAAAAGTTAGTAGGACCCACCATTCTGCAAAGAATAAAATTAGTATAATTTAATCCTAAATAATTTGTTGAAAAAGTATAAAAATGCACTATTTCATATTTAAATAATTCGAATTGACCAAAACTTAAAGAACAAAAGTTATGCAGAATCAAATTTTCTAAAAGGCAATGCGAACAAATTTAGTAGAAACTGAACAGGTTGAAAGAAAAACTTGATAGAAGAACGTAGACGGAATTCAATAAAAAAATCTGAAGCTGAAAACAAACAGAAACTTCCCTAAGATGATTTTTTCCGAAAAAGTTCAAAACACGAAAAGTGTGCAGAATAATTTTTTACTTCAATGTGCATCAAACCAATAAAAATGAGCCCGTTTCGTGGGTTAAAACAGCATTTAAAGTCTGTCTTGCTAAAATGAATAAAAACTATTATAACCAAGATCATCTAATTACAAGTTCTAATCGATCTTTTTAATAAAAAGTTAAAACACAAAAGTTTTCTAGAATCACGTATACATGCCTCTGCTCAAATTTCATAATTTATCAAGGTCGTTTACTATTTTTCAAGATATACAAATCAATATAATTCACACTATACCAATAAACTCATAATTAAATTCTTTGTACCTAAACTCCACCACTTCAGCCCTTCACTTCAGGCCTACACATATATCCCATGTGCCTCTCGTATACCTAACACCGCTCCGAAGCCAAACTTGCATGGGGATGTCGTCCTAAGTTTGACCCGCACTCCTCGGATGGTTAGCATATACGTACGCACGTAAATCAAAGCACACGTCCACTCATGAGAACGAGACAACAATATATATATACACAATCTCTCATCTACTCATGAGAACAAACATAATAATGCCATGCCAAGCCTAAGGCATTTAAATAAATCTCATAATCCTCACTTTTTTTTTATACACTTTTCCTCACCAACCCTCAAATAAAACAACAATCAATGGAATCATGGTGGAATATAAGGAATTTATCTATGGTTTCTTAATTAATTTTAATTTCATATATCCATAAGTGTGATTACATCCACAAAATAAATATATACAAAAACCCTAAACCTTAGGTACACATCTAATCAAATCATTAAATCAATTCACCATCTACATGCAAATACAAAATCAAACCAACATCAAATCAATAAAAATAAATAAATAAAAATAACGAATTAAACATAAATCAAGAGAAGTGGGTTTTGTACTCACAATTATTTTTCAAAAATCAAAAAAATATTTGAAAAACTAATAGAGCCACCAAAACAAAACCCTAACTCTTTTTTTTTTTCTTCCCTTTCCTCTTTTTCTCTCGGCTTGCACAACCGCCACACGTAGCACTTCCACTTTTTTTCTTTGATTAATCTCTCTCTCTCTCTCTCTCTCTCTCAATCTCTCCCCGTGGCTGCTATTAATCCTAGGTCTAATATATAATACCTAATTAACTATTATAGTTATATTATAAAAATACAACATAAATAGATATAAATATGATATATATTTTATCAATATATAAACACATTTGTTTTTTTAAAAACAATATAAATATATCGATATTCGGATTAATTATCTATAATTAAATAACACATTACATTAATTAAATAACACATTATATTAATTAAATACCACATTAAATTAATTAAATACCACATTAAATTCTCATGTATCCACACAATTAATAAAGCCAAAAATAAAATAAAGTAATAATAATCATAATAATAATAAATAATGACTTATGAAAAAAATTAGGATCACTACAATATACACACCTCAAAAGAATTTCATCCCGGGATTCGATAGGAGATAGTACTAAGCAAAAAGTTTCTAGTGCATACGCTGAACTTTCTCTTCTAATTCCCATGTGATATCGTTTTCATCCTCGCTCCATTGCACTTTAACCGAGTTTACTTGCTTGCGCCGCAATTGTTTTACATCCCGATCTAGAATAGTAACTGATCGCACCACATACGTTAGATCGTCACTAATCTCCAACACTTCTGGTGATACTACTTGAGAAGGGCTTTGCACACACTTCCAAAATAAAGATACATGGAACACGTTGTGAATCATAGCTAAAGCAGGTGGTAGAGCTAATTTGTAAAACACATTACCAATCCTCTCAGTGATCTCATATGGTCCCACAAATATAGGTGCCAACTTTCCCTTCTTTCCGAACCGCATGATACCTTTCATCAGCAAGACCTTCAAAAACACAAAATCTCCAACATTCAACTTAACCCCCTTACGTTTTCTATCAACGTTACTCTTCTAACGACTCTGTGCAGTCTTAATACGTTCCCGAATAATGTTCACCTTCTCCATGGTTTTTCTCACCAACTCTGTCCTTAACAATGGCGCATCTCCTACCTCCATCCGACAAGCAGGTGATCGACATGGCCTCTCATACAAAGCCTCAAAAGATGCCATCCCGATACTGGAGTGATAGCTATTATTATAAGCAAACTCCACCAATGGCAAGTGTTCTTCCCAACTACCACCAAGATCGAGGACACAAGCTCTCAATATATCCTCCAAGATCTGATTTACCCATTCAATTTGCCCATCTGTCTGAGGATGATAAGCGTGCTCAAGTCTAACCTAGCACCCAAAGCATTCTGAAAACTCTCCCAAAACTCTGCCACAAACAATGGATCATGATCTGAAACTATAGAAACTGGTGCGCCATAAAGTTACACTATCTCTCGAATATACAGCCTAGCCAGTTTATCCGTAGTTCGATGAGCACTGATAGGAATAAAATGAGCAGACTTGGTGAGTCGATCCAGTATCACCCAAATAGATTCATTGCCTCGCTTAGACCGCGGCAATCCATCCACGAAATCCATAGAGATGTACTCTCATTTCCAAGTAGGGATCTCGAGAGGCTGCAAAAGTCTAAATGGTCATTGGTGTTCTGTCTTAACCTATTGACACACATAACATCGAGAAACATACTCTCCTACATCCTTCTTCATACCTTTCCACCAAAACGTCCTCTTCATACATCTTAGTCCCACCAGGATGAATGGTATATTGGGACCTATGGGCATCATTCATAATCTCTTTTCTCAATTCAACAATGTTAGGTACACACAACCTGCCCTTGAATCGCAATCCCTCATCTGAGTCGACAGACCAATCAGTAGGACAATCATCGATCAAATCCACTACAAGGTCATTGAGCTTGCTGACGAGAGACCCATCTAAATTCTGCATCTGACGAACTTTACCCAGTAATGTCGGCTGCACAGTCAAACTACCAATGTATGCCCTCTCAGCACTCTCTATTGGTTGAACATCATGCATCAAAATTAACTCCAAGGACTTCCATTCCTGAATCACCAAAGAAGCTATAATCCCATGTTATCGACTAAGTGCATCTACGACCACATTTCCTTTCCCTGGGTGGTAAAGGATCTCAAAATCACAACTACTGACGAATTCAACCCACCTGTGTTGCCTCATATTCAACTCTTTTTGAGAAAAAAGATATTTGAGGCTCTTGTGATTTGTGTATAACTCAAAGTGTTCCTCAAATAAGTAGTGTCGCCACACTTTCAACGCAAAAACAACTGCTGCCAACTCTAAGTCATGAGTAGGGTATCGCCTCTCATGAGGTTTTAACTATCGAGAAGCATAAGATACAACCTTTTGATGCTACATCCACATACATCCCAAACCAATTCCACTCGCATCAGTAAACACTACTAACTTTTCCCCTTGTACTGGTATAGTTAACACCGGTGTTGTAGTCAACTGCTGCTTTAACTCCTGGAAAGCTCTCTCACAATCATCTGTCCATACGAACTTCACATTCTTGCGGGTTAACTTGGTCATAGATGCTGCAATAATGGAAAACTTTTCTATAAATCTCCTGTAATAACCAGCTAGTCCTAAAAAACTTCTCACCTCTGCAGGGTTCGTGGGCTGCTTCCATTCTTTGACCGCAACAACTTTTTTAGGATCTACTGATATCCCCTGATTAGATACAACATGTCCTAAAAATCAAACTTCTTTCTCCCAAAAGTGACACTTACTAAACTTAGCATATAACTACTGCTCCCTCAAAGTTTGCAACACGACTTTCAAGTGTTGTCTGTGCTCTTCCTCATTCTTAGAATACACCAGAATATCATCTATGAAGATACTCACAAACTTATCTAGATATAATTGAAAAATTTTGTTCATCAAGTCCATAAAATAGGCAGGAGCATTGGTCAAACCAAAAGACATTACAGGAAATTTGTAATGCCCTCAAAATATAACCATAATATAACCCATAAACATATATAAAGAAGGCAACATACATCAGAGTAAACAATTCTCTCATTATATAAAGTTACTATTACAATAGAGTTTAACATAAATAAGTGCCCTTCGGGCTTACGCCTTTCCAAGTCTTAACTTGGTTACCACAAAAGTGGAACTAGCCCTTACAATTAAGGCCCTCGGCTATACAAAATGTGAAACAAAACAAGAAGCCCTCGTACTTCCCAAATAACTCTCCAATGCTATTGCCTTGGTGGAGGCATGCCATCATTACCTGGAAATATTTTTCTCCAAATAGGGTGAGCCACAGCCCAATAAAGATAATCTAACACAGTATATGAGATTTAACAAAAGTATAAGAGTAGTAAGCATAAACAATGTTAAGGCTAAAACATTCATCATCTCTTGTATTCACAACATAACAAGTTCATAGCTCATTTTATTCCCCTTCTTGTTTCACTTTGCTACATAAACCAATTTCATTCGTTTTCTTCAATATCTTAAGCGAGACTACAACTCAGTAGTTCAACATTTTCAAAATCAACACATCCACATTCATTTTCCATTTTACGGATATTTCGTCTGTGGGATCGGCACCCATGTATAGATTTCCATCTTGCCCTTTTACGGATATTTCATCTGCGGGATCGGCACCCATGTATAGATTTCAGGACTTTCACCCAGGACACTCCAGCCAACTTAATTATAGTGGAGTCCATCCCCTTTCTCCTTCTGAAACAAACATACATAAACAATGTATATAAACACATAATCACATATGGAGCATATCCCTTTTCCACTCCCAAAGTACATACATATGCAAAGTATTCATAACATAATCCTATTCAATGATAGTTAACCATGGGATAGTTCCAATTCACCTAATCCATATGCAATTTCTACAACAATCAAAGCTATCCTCCACCGATAACCCAATATAGTTATTTCTAAACAAATATACATTCTCAAGACAGATAATTTATTCAAAATTTCTAAAGATGAGACACATCATCCATTTCATTTCACTATCCGTCTCCATACTTGTCCAATTCCATGCTTACAACATCAATATCATTTATTTATACAAAATAAATATAATGCTTATTCTAGGGCAAATTTCCCTTCTTTCCCCAAATCTCAACCAAGTACCAAAATCACCTCTTTTGACACAACAAGACTTCATTTTCAAACCCCATGTTCTTTTATTTCATTCCAATCCAAAAACCCCTCTTTTATATATCACCCAAACGCTAGGTTTGTGTTCAAAATACCACAAAACCCACCATTGTTACACAACTACAAAATACTTAAGTTAAAAACCATAATAAAGCGTAAAAGATCCCTACCATAAAGAGAGTAGATGAGCCAAGCTAGAATAGAACCTCAAAAATGGCGAAACCAACTTCCAATCGGATGAAAATGGAGATCTTGAGAAGCTCCACCTTTTTATCAAAGGGAGTAGGGTGAGAAGATCAATAGATGTAGGCCAAAATGTAGAGAGACAGAGAGAAATAGTGTTTTAGAGAGAGAGGCTCTCAACTTCAGGGTTTTGGCTAAAAAGAAATGAAAAAGTGATGTAAAAAGTACTTTTCGCGATATGATATACGCGCGTCCGCTCAAGCGAAGAGTTTGGCGCTCGAGCGTCAGACACAAACTTATGATCCGCTCGAGTGCAAGAAAGGCCGCTCGAGTACCAAAACACAACAACAAGACACTACCCGCTCGAGCGCAATAAGACCCGTTCGAGCGTATAATACACACTTCCAGAATTTTTACAGACTTAGACAGTCGCTTGAGAGCAAGAAATGTCGCTCGAGCTCAGACCCGCTCGAGCGTAAGAAATGCCGTTCAAGCATGAAAAACACTTCCACGGTATTTTTGCAGATACACAAAGTACTGGATGTTTGCAAACCTCGCTCGAGTGGAAGACCAAAATTCTAGGCAATAAGGTTCTAGACCAACTAGCAACCAACCTGTTCTAAACACGCCCAAGACATTCCAAAACTTAAATTCAAAGAGTGAAAGAGGGAAAAGGCATAAATAACAGCATTAAATCACAATACCCGAGTTCGAAACACCATAAAAACCGGGTTAAATCCGGGATCGCTATAAATTCGTACAACTCATACCGGGTCCGAAAAGCAATCAGCGATATACTTTCCTCTGATACACCCATCTGATGGTAAACCGTTCTGAGATCAAACTGAGAGAACATGGCTACCCCCTTCAACTGATCAAATAAGTCATCAATTCTAGGTAGCGAATATTTGTTCTTGACAGTCACCTTGTTCAGCTCTCTGTAATCTATGCACATGCGGAGAGTGTTATCTTTCTTGGAAACAAAGATCGCGGGTGCTCCCTACGGGGAGTTACTTGAACATATGAACCCTTTCTGAAGCATCTCTTCCACCTGCTTCTTCTTCTCCACAAGCTCTTTAAGCGCCATTCTATATGTCGCCTTAGAAATCAGTGCAGTTCCCGGTACTAGGTCAATGCGAAATTCTACTACCCGTCGAAATGGAGGTCCAAGTATCTCCTGAAATACATCCTCAAACTCATAGACCACATCTAACTCACTAATATCCTGCTTAGGGATTTCTACCTAGTACAAAAAACTCGTCATCACCAACTCTTCTCCATCGCTAGAAGTGTGGGTAAGCCGTGGCATACCGAGAATATTTATATTTACAGTCCTTTTAGCATAATCTAGAGTCACAAAGTGTTTTCGTAGCCAATCCATACCCAATATAATTACAAACCCCTTAAACCCTAAAACAATTAGGTCAACGTACAAGACTTTGCCCGCAAAGTCAATCTCAAATTCTTTACACATCTCATAAAGAGTAACTGCCCCTCCTAAATGGGTTTCAACACGAATAGGTCTAGATAAGTGGTAGTTACAAGATGTTCTCTTTCTACAAACTGCCTAGATATGAAAGAACGAGAGGCACTAGTATCAAAAAATACTCTAATGGGTTCTTGAAAAAGATTAAAGATACCTTTCAGCCATCACCTTCAAGTTAAACACACAAAAATTCGTTCACAAATACTTAGAATAAATTCAACCACCAAACTAAACCGGCTAACCCATGTTTCCACAATCCGAGGATCACCTAAACTCACACAAGTCTAGGGTAACCTAGAGTTCTAATACCAAACTATCACACCCCAAAATTTGGACAATTAAATATTAAATTATGACTAAACCCCAATCAATATTCCATCATCCAAATCTTAGGGGTGAAACAAAATCTAAACGTTCATGTCTCCAAAGGGTTTAAGTAAATTTTCATCCTCAAAAGTTTACAAGGGATAAAAAAAAAAAAAAAAAAAAAAAAAAAAAAAAAAAAAAAAAAAAAAAACTAACAAAACGCCAACCAAACCATCCACCATAATTTTATAACTAACCAATACCTCCACCATTAAAATAACAATAAATAGTCAAAATAAATTAAATAATGTAAAGTTACAAACCATGCCAAATTATTAAAATACCAAGGTCATAAAAAAATAAAAAAATACATAAACTAATATCAACCCAAAGCTCAAGAAAACAAAAGAAGTCCAAACGACATGTCCAACAACTATAGTTATCCTACGTCACCACCGTAGCCCCAACTAATCTTGCAAATGAAGCTCGGCTGCGCTCAAACAAAACGCACTCGAGTTACCAAGAGACAAAATGGGTCAATATACAGGTATACTAGTATGAGTACAAAATTTAACACCCATGTGTCCACCAAACACAAACAAAGATATATTTAATTCTTGTTACGGGACAAGACAAGTAGTTTCATCCACACCGAGATAAATGGGTAGTTCCCAGAGATACGGTGGTATTTAGTTTCTTGCCTGTACACAACGAAATATAAATTGAGTATAAAATAAATAAAATAAAAATAAAAATATGGTGGGTCAGCCCTGCATAAAAAGTTAGTAAGACCCACCATTCTGCAAAAAAATAAAGTTAGTAAAATTTAATCCTAAGTAACTTGTTGAAGAAGTATAAAAATGTACCGTTTCATACTTAAATAATTTGAATTGACCAAAACTTAAAGAACAAAATTTGTATAGAATCAAATTTTCTAAAAGGCAACGTGAACGAATTTAGTAGAAACTGAACAGGTTGAAAGAAAAACTTGATAGAAGAACCTAGACGGAATTCAACCGAAAAATCTGAAGCTAAAAATGAACAGAAACTGCTGTAAGATGATTTTTTTCGGAAAAGTTCAAAACACGAAAAGTGTGCAGAATAATTTTTTACTTTTGTTTAAAAGAAACCAATAAAAATTAGCTCGTTTTGTGGGTTAAAACAGCATCTAAAGTTTGTCTTGCTAAAATAAATAAAAATTATTGTAACCAAGATCATCCAATTACAAGTTCTAATCGATCTTTTTAATAAAAATTTAAAACACAAAAGTTGTCTAGAATCACGTATACATGTCTCTACTCAAATTTCATAATTTATCAAGGTCGTTTTCTATTTTTCAAGATATACAAATCAATGTAATTCACACTATACCAATAAACTCATAATTAAATTCTTTGTACCTGAACTCTGCCACTTCAGCCCTTCACTTCCGGCCTACACATATATCCCATGTGCCTTCCGTACACCTAATACCGCTCCAAAGTCAAACTTGCATAGGAATATTGTCCTGAGTTTGACCCATACTCCTCGGATGATTAGCATATGCATACGTGCTTAAATCAAAGCACTCGTCTACTCATAAGAACGAGACAACAATATATATATACACAATCTCTCATCTACTCATGAGAACAAACATAATAATGCCAAACTTAAGGCATTTAAATAAATCTCATAATCCTCACTTTTTTTTTTATATACTCTTCCTCACCATCACTCAAATAAAACAATAATCCATAGAGTCATGGTGGAGTATAAGGAATTTATCTATGGGTTTCTAATTAATTTTAATTTCATATATCCATCAATGTGATTACATCCACAAAATAAATAAATACAAAAATTCTAAACCTTACATACACATCTAATCAAATCATTAATTCAATTCATCATTTACATACAAATATAAAATCAAACCAACATCGAATCAATAAAAATAAATAAATAAAAATACCGAATTAAATATAAATCAAGAGAAGTGAGTTTTATACTCACAATTATTTTTTAAAGATCAAAAAAATATTTAAAAAACTAATAGAGCCACCAAAACAAAATCCTAACCTTTTTTTTTTTCCTTCCCTTTCCTTTTTTCTCTCGGCTTGCACAGCCGCCACACACAACACTTCCACTTTTTTTTCTTTGATTAATCTCTCTCTCTCCCGTGGCTGCTACGCCGCTAGGAAAACTTCGACACACACTATTGTGATTAATCCTAAGTCTAATATATAATACCTAATTGACTATTATATTTATATTATAAAAATATAACATAAATAGATATAAATATGATATATATTTTATCAATATATAAACACATTTGTTTTTTTTTAAAACAATATAAATATATCAATATTCAAATTAATTACTTATAATTAAATAACACATTACATTAATTAAATAACACATTAAATTAATTAAATACCACATTAAATTCTTATGTATCTACACAATTAATAAAGCCAAAAACAAAATAAAGTAATAATAATCATAATAATAATAAATAATGATTTATGAAAAAAATTAGGGTCACTACATTACCTTTATTTGTGTTCTCTGCGAGGACCGGACAAAAGAAGGGCCATTCAGTCTTTTTGTCTCTGACTCGTGTTGTGCATGCTCCCGCCTTGGATTTTTGTGAATAGTGATAATATTTTGACTTTTTTAGTAACTTTTTGACTTTTTATCTTTTATAAAATATCCCAAACAAGCACTAAAATAATTTAGATCATTAAATCATATTGAAAATATATTATATATACAAGTAACACAAAATCTTTTACATTTTTTATTCTCACTCATAAATTGTAAAGACTATCATAGCGATATCTTTCTTACATTATATAAATTATTTGTTTTGATATTAATAATGATTTTCTTAAAAAAAAATGTAAATATGGTTTAATTTTAATAAATTACAAATTTAGCTACCAAAAAAATTGAAATTTATATAGTTCAGGCAACTTGGGTCGGATTTGGACAGACAACCTCAGATTGCAATTCAAGCTTGGACGAGACTAGACAGGTCTCAGTACAACTTGAGTTTGGTTTGGATAACCTCCTAACCCGACCTAGTCCCACGGCCGACCCAACCTTCAATGAGACCTAAAGCGAAATCTCAATTAGAGAATTTTTTATATTTAAAAATTTTACGATACAAGTTTTAGGAGTTATTTAAAGCCTGTATGAGGGTTATGAAATGAAAAGAATTGAAAAGTACAAACTATCAAATAAATATAATTTATAAATTCAAAGTGAAGTTCATGTCAAGAAAAAAATGTGAAAATTGAAAATAAACTTGTAAAATATATTTTAAATGGCGAATTACACTAATAGTCTCTACAGTTTGAGATTTGTGTCACTTTGGTCCCTATTTTTCGATTGTAATACATTTGATTTTGAATTTTGAATCTCGTTTCAAATAAGAAAAATTGAAGATATTATTGCTTCATTTCAAGAGTAAAGTCGTCAATTTAATAAAATATAAATAAGTTAACAAAAATAAATAGCAAAAAATTATTTTTGAATTTTTAAAAATTATTTCTACTCACCAAAGATAAAATTATATAAAAATGATAAATCTTTTACATTTTTTTTTACTAAATTAATTTTTAGTATGTGTTTGGATGATGATCATGTAATATGTGGTTGTTTTGTTAATATTTTTGAATGATTATCATGTAATAGATGGTTGTATTTGTTACTAATAGATATTTTTAAATGGTTATCATGTAATTGATGGTTATTAGGCTTTTAAGGTGTAATTGATATATTTAATATATGAAATATTTTTAGTTTTGAATTTTTTGATTTAGTGGACTTGTTTAATAATGACATCAAACAGGCATCATGTTTGACTTTGGAAAAAATAGAAATTAATTTAACAAAAATAAATATAAAAAAAAAATTATTTTAAAAAATTATTTCTACCCTCCCAAAAGATAAAATTATATAAAAATAAAGTACTTTTAATTTTTTTTTCACCAATTTAATTTTTAATTTCTTTAAAAAAAATTTGAAATAGATTCTAAAAAACCAAACTAAACAAAATTTTATAACTAAGAAAATTCAAACATTATTCATTAACAAAAAATGCCATTACATTTCAAACAGCATACAAGTTAATGAACACAAAATAAGTTGGATGGCTGTTTTACCCTTGAAATGGACTGTTTACAAAGAAAACATCTTTGATTTTTCTTATTTGGAATAAGATTCAAAATTCAGGATTAAATGTATAATAATTAAAAAGTCAGGAATTAAAGTAACATAAACTCTAAACTACAGGAACTGTTAATGTAATTTACCCTTAAAAAAATTAGGAGTTTAATTTTGATAAATAATTAACTAATTCGTTTATGTAGAACGTTTTGTTTTTTTTTTTTTTTTTTTATTATTATTATTTCTCACTAGAAAATTGAAAATTCGACCCAAAAACTAAGTTAAAAAAGTTTATTCAAAACAAAGCCAGTTAAGGCAGAAATCGCAAGGAAAATTCAATTTTGTATGTTTAGTAATCTATTTTTAAAAATACATTTGTCATTTTTTTAAAAAAAATAAACACAATAAAATAAAATTATGACAATCAAATCATTTTTTTTTTTTTTACAGATGATATACACAATATTTTTTCAAATAAACGATTCGACTCATAAAAAACAAGACTTAATAAACCTTATAAACTTGAATAGTTCTCTCAAATTCAAAGACTAATCCTTTTGTAATACTTAAATTGTCTTTTAAAATACAAGAAAAAAAAAGTTCAAAAAAAAAAATCACTTATATCATATACTTTACTTTCTTACTCATTTAAACATAATAATGAAAATTATAATTGTTTGTTTGTTTGTTTTTATTATTTTAACGAGTCATTTTATAGATATAATCACTCCTCTTTTTTTTTTTTTGGATGAAATAACAACTCAATATATATTATTAAAAATTAATTATAAATCTGTGATAAATTTTATAAATATTAATAATAATTTTTTTTTTTATAAAATTTATACTTTGTGAAACTATCCCTTACTTTATTTTATTTTTTTAATTACTTCACGAAAATTAACTTAATGCCCAAATGTGTTGTCCTTTCCTCTCTGTTTTCTCTAAGGGCGTAAAGGTTGGTGCTTGGTTGTTCTCTGTTTCTGCTTCTTGGTTTTTTCCTCCTTATGGAGGCTACGGTGGAGGCCCTCTCTAGGGGGTTGTGTCTTACTGAGGCTGAGGAGGATTTGGTGGCCTTGGATGTCGATCATACAAAGGCCACTGAGTTGGTTGCAAATCTTTGCTTGATCGGCAAGCTTTTGTCGTTGCATCCTGTCAATCTTGAAGTGATGCGGGCTACTTTGGTTCCTATTTGGCGACTGTTTCGGGGGGGTTAAGCTCTGTGTTGTTGGGGAGAATTTATTTCTTCTCCAGTTTGATCATTTGGTTGATAAGACGAAGGTGCTTACAAATGGACCCTGGAGTTTCGATAAACATCTCCTACTCCTTGATAATTTTGATGGTTCTCTCCAACCTTCTGAAGTTCATTTGACTTTTGCAGATTTTTGGATCCATGTTTACGATCTTCCTTTGGGGTGTATGACTCGTGAGGTTGGCTCGCTGATTGGTAGACAACTTGGGGAATTTCTTGATATGGACTACGGTGCTGTGGGAACAGCTTGGGATCGTTTTCTACGAATCCGTGTCAAGGTCAATGTCTCGCATGCACTGCGTCGTGGTATGAAGATATCCCTACCTGGCCGTAATGTTGTTTGGGTGTCGTTCTCTTATGAACACTTACCAAACTTTTGTTACTTTTGTGGTAAGCTTGGTCATGGTGACAAGGAGTGTGAATCTCGATTGATGGCCTCGGTCCCGGAACCACTCCAATATGGGCCCTCTCTTCGTATGGATATGACTCGTTTGAAGGGTTTCTCTGGTGAGTCTCATGCTAGAGTTGGTGGTCGTCTTGCTCCAGATTTTACGGCCTCTGTGGGTGCACGGTTGGAGACTCCATCACGGGTGGTCTCCCGTATATCTCCATTGCCACACCGTCCAACGCCGCCTGCTTTGGTTCCTTCTGGTTGCGAGGGTGGAACTACGGTTTCGATTCCTAAGGATGTCGTGGCAACTATTTCGGCAGATTGTGGGGACGTGGTGCCGAATTCTTTGCTTTTTTCAAAATCCCATTTACCGCCCGAGCGGGAGTTTTTTCCCCATCAGGATTTGGTGCCTAGTGGGCCTGGGCAGTCTCTTGAGAATAATATGGTAGTGGATGCAAGCTGCCATCCTGCTACTAGGCCTACTCTTCCTACTCCCAGTGTGATCTGTTTAGATACCGAGTTAGTGGGGCCTAACCTGGGTGGTTTTCCTTTTCGGTCAAATGTTTTCAACGCACCTTTGTGCTCATCTTTTCCATTGGCTGACGCAGTGGGTTCAGAGGTGGGGGTTGTTTCTGCTCCACGTGGTGGTAGGCGTTGGAAAAAACACGCTCGTCACTGTGCTCCTAGTTCTTTGGTTACTCTTCCTCCTGTTCAATGTGGGAAACGAGCACGGGATTATGAAGGTGTGGGGTTTTCTGATGTGGTTGTGGAATCTGGTAAACGGGTCTGTATGTCTTCGCCGACTGCGACTCTGGTTGCCTCTTCTGACTCAACAGCGGTGGCTGATTTTCAGCCCCGCCGATTACCATGAGTCTCCTATGCTGGAACTGTCGGGGGCTTGGGAACCCTCAAACAGTTCGTTCTCTTCAGTTTCTTCTGAAGGTTGAAGGTCCCTGTTTGGTTTTTCTTATGGAAACAAAGCTTCAAGTTCGGGATTTGGAACGGATTCGTGTTAAATTGGGACTTAGGGGTTGTCTTGCAGTAAACCGTTGTGGTTTGTCGGGGGGCTTGGCCCTTTTATGGTCTGATGATGTTAAGGTTTCAATTAAAAGTTACTCTGTGGGCCATATTAATGCTTTGGTGACTGAAGGTTTGGAGGCACGACAGTGGCGTTTCACGGGGTTTTACGGCCATCCTGAGGCAGTCAAATGCAAGGATTCTTGGGAACTCTTACGCCGACTTCATGATGGTAGTTCTCATCCGTGGTTATGTGCCGGAGATTTTAATGAAATTCTGTTTGATTCGGGAAGTGTGGTATGGCTGTTCGAAATAGATTGCAGATTGAGGCTTTTCGTCGGGTTTTGAGTGACTGTCACCTCTCTGATATGGGCTTTATTGGAGGGCAGTTTACATGGTGTAATAATCGTGCCTCGGGTTTGATTCGGGAACGTCTTGATAGGGGATTGGTAAATGATGAGTGGCAGACATTATTCCCTGCAGCACATCTTCATACTCTTGTGAATTCCATGTCCGACCATTCTCCCATTCTTGTGGATTGTTTTAGAGTGCGTCGGGTTAGGCCTCAAGCTGGTCTGAGATGGGGAAGAGTTTTTCGGTTTGAAAAGATGTGGTTGCGGGAGGAAGCGTGTGAACGTGTGGTTGCCAATTGTTGGAATGGTGATGTCTCTGCCGCAAATGTAGATGGTTTACAGAGGAACATTGTTCGAACTAGTGCAGAGTTGAAAGGTTGGAGCCGAAACTAGTTTGGACATCTTCAACATCAACTGCGGGTAAAGACCAAACGTCTCGAATGGCTGCGATCACAGCCAGTTGTGTCAGATGTTATGTCCTCAGAAATTCTGCTGTTATGTAAGGAAATTGATAAGGTTTTGGAGCGCGAGTCTATCATGTGGTCTCAACGGTCTAGGGCTAATTGGCTGCGGTACGGGGATAGAAATACTCCTTTTTTTCATGCAACAGCGTCGCAACGTCATCAAAAAAAACATATTCGAGGTATTAATGATGCATCTGGGAGGTGGGTTTCCGAACCTTTGGCGATTGAACGAACTGCTCTGGATTATTTTGGTGACCTTTTCATGGCCTCTAGTTTAAGTTCTGGAGCAGAATTTCTTGAGCATGTACCTCCTATTATTACTGAGGCCATGAATTCAACTTTGCTTGCTTCGTTTACGGAGGATGAAGTGAGAGTTGCTTTGTTCCAAATGCATCCCACAAAAGCTCCTGGGCCTGATGGTAAGCCGGCTTTATTTTTTCAAAAATTTTGGCACATTACCAGTAAGACTGTTTGTGGTGCAGTTTTGGGTTTCCTTAATGGGGAGCAGGATATTTCTTTGTTGAATGAAACCTTCATTGTGTTAATTCCAAAGGTAAAGGAGCCTAAATCTTTTTCGCAATTTCGGCCTATTAGTTTATGCAATGTGGTCTACAAAATAATTTCAAAGGTTCTTGCAAACCGTCTCAAATTATTGCTTCCGTCAGTGTTCTCGGAATCTCAGTGTGCCTTTGTACCTGGCCGTCTCCTCACTAATAATGTCCTTATTGCTTTTGAAATCTTTCACTGGCTCAAATCTCGTCGCCATGGGTCTGATGGTTATATGGCTTTAAAGCTTGATATGAGTAAAGCCTATGACCGTGTTGAGTGGGCTTTCTTGGAGAGTACTTTGGTTCGTTTGGGTTTTGCTCCCGGGTTTGTTGCTTTAATTATGCAGTGTGTGTCCTCTGTCCCATATTCGGTGCTTATCAATGGTGTACCTTCGCCTCGTTTCTTTCCCTCGCGGGGATTGCGTCAAGGGGACCCTATTTCTCCATATTTATTTATCCTTATGCTTGAAGCCCTTTCATGTATGATACATAATGCTGTTGGGCGGCAATTGTTATCTGGCGTGAAGTTGAGTCTTTCGGGGCCACGGGTGTCCCATCTCTTCTTTGCTGATGATAGTTTGGTTTTTGCAAAGGCGTCTTTTGATGAAGCTCAAGTTTTGATGAGTATTTTGAGTGCTTTTGAGGAGGCATCGAGGCAGAAAGTCAATTTGGATAAGTCTTCGGTATTTTTTAGCAAGAATGTTGATGACCACTCCAAACATGCCGTTTCTCATCTGCTGGGAGTGGAGGCTATGGCAACAAATGGGAAGTATTTGGGTGTGCCCACCTTTGTTGGCGTATCAAAAAGGAAGGTGTTTGGGTATATCAAAACAAATATTTGGAAACGTTTGAATGGTTGGAAAGAAAAGTTTTTATCGGCTGCGGGGCGTGATATTTTGATTAAGGCCGTTGCACAAGCTATTCCTGTTTTCATCATGTCCCATTTCATGCTTCCGGTGGGCCTTTGTCATGAAATTGATTCAATGATTAGTCATTTTTGGTGGGGTCAACGTGAGGAAGAAAGGAAGATCCATTGGCTTAGGTGGAGCAAACTTTGCTTGCCAAAACAGCAGGGAGGTTTGGGGTTTCGTAGTTTGGTGGCTTTTAATAGGGTGATGCTTGCAAAACAAGTTTGGTGGCTTCTCAAGCATCCGGAGTCCTTGGCGGTGCAGTTGCTTAAATCTCGGTGTTAGTCTATTATTATACTTTGTATACTTTAGCATTGTTTATTCTTTAGTTGTTTGTTAGCTTTATGCTTTCGGCTCAGTGTTAGTATACTTTGTATACTTTAGCATTGTTTATTATTTAGTTGTTATTATTATGTTTGTTAGCTTTATGCTTTCGGCTCAGTGCCTCGCGTCTAGCATGCCTCACATCCAATGTCAGGCTATAAGAAGCGAGCTAAGCTCCCCTTGTAATTGTACAACAAATTCAATATACATACCTCATTCAATTTCTCTTACATGGTATCAGAGCACAGGTGTTTTGCCTAGTCTCTAGATATTTTTTTCTTCTTCTTCGCAGACTGCTGTGTCTCTCATTTGCATCACATTTGGACAGATTGTTGCATCTCTCGACCTTCTCTGTCTTCCCTATTCAACCACACCAGTCTCTTCGTCTCCTCACGACGAATCCACCGCCACCAAATTCATCACCAGAAGACGTTCCACGCGCCTTCACGCACCGCCAGAACTTAAGGCCACGCGCATCCTCGTTCTCTGACGCGCTCTACGCGCCTCTGCACTGTCCCGCGCTACTGTGCGCCGCGGCTTCCTCTGCTAACGTGAGCCGCGTGTTTCTGCGTCAGCCGACGTCAGCCGTACTGCTTTCGTGCGCCGCCTGCTGTCCGCTGCTATTGTGCGCCGCGCACCTCTCTGCTAACGTGCGCCGCGCCTGTGACGTCAGCCCTGTCGCCCATGACATCATCTGTTTGACCGAAGTTTGACCAGCCCATTTAGTGCCTTTCTGGTCCTATTTTTTGGTCAGTTCACTCTTTTCCCACTAATTTCGACCTTCTGAATTCACTGGTACCCTTGGATTTTTTAAATTCTACCTCGAAAGTACGATTTTGCCCTCATGGATCGCCTCGACTCCTCTCACCACCCTATTTCCGTTGTTCTTGACGGGACTAACTATGTCTTATGGGCACAAGCTATGTCTGGGTTTCTCAAAGGAAAGAAACTTTGGCGCATCATCACTGGGGATGTGTGCAAACCTATCCACACAACCACGGACTCCGCTGCCAAATATATCGATCGTCTGGAGGATTGGGATAGTAAAAACTATCAAATCATTACCTGGTTTCGCAATACTTCTATTACATCTATCAGCCTTCAGTTTGGTCGGTTCCAACTTGACTCTGCTTCCTCTCCCGCCAAGGACATCTGGGATTTTTTACAAGAACGCTATCAAACTACTGGCCTTGCGCACCAATATCAGCTTCTGAGTCATCTTCACCGTATGCGCCAAGAAATAACTCAGACCATTAATGATTTCCTCTCCCAAATGTATTATGTTTGGGATCAGCTCGCTCTTTCTGAACCTCCATGGGATTGTACTAAGGATGCTGCCTTGTTTACTACTTACCGTGACCAACATCGCTTGGTTCAATTTCTCATGGCTCTTACTTCCCGTTTTGAGCCTGTCCGAGCATCTCTCCTCCATCGCACTCCTTTACCCACTCTTGAGCAAGCAATTTCTGAACTCCTGTCAGAGGAAACTCGGTTTGGTACTCTCCATCCGCCCCCTGTGGACTCTGTTCTTGCTACTCCCCAGACTAAGAGTTCTCCTTCCCCACCTTCATCACAGAAGTCAACCTTCCGCAACTACTGTCAAAATCGCAATCTTCCGTCGACTCATCTTCTGGTTAATTGTCCTGTTCGCCTCTGTCGGTTTTGCAACAAGACTGGTCCTGGTCATCTCCAGCAAGATTGCTTCTGCAATCCCGCCCGTGCTTCTCGCAATGGTCCTTCCCCCGGGCATTTTTCCCGCAGCACCTCACATCGTTCTGGGCCTCCGTTTAAATCACTCCCTGCTCAACGCACTGCTGCTGCTGCCTCAGAGGATTTACCTTCCCCTGTCCCTATAGATCCTTCCACTCCAGTCTTCTCTCACACAGATATCGACGCCATGTTTCCACATTTTTGGCAAAAATCCGGTACCCCTTCCTCTCCTGCCTTGTCTGTCACCGCAGGTAATACTTCCTGGTACTTTGACTCCGCTTGTTGTAGTCACATGACCTTTGACTCTACTATTTTTACTCCTATCTCTTTTACTCCTCATGTTCCTTCTATCCATACTGCTGATGGGTCTCTTCTGTCTGTAAGTCATGTTGGTTCTATTTCCACCTCTCACTTATCTTTATCCCATGTCTATCTTATGCCTGCTCTCACTTTAAATCTTATCTCCATAAGTTAATTATGTGAGCATGGTCTAACTGTTACCTTTTCTCCTACTGGTTGTTTGGTGCAGGACCCTCGGACGGGGCAAACCCTTGGGATAGGCCGTAAGCATGGACGCCTCTACGAGCTTATCCATCTTCATGTTCCGGATTCCTCTCAGATCACAGCTCCTACCACTGCTACCACTGCTCCTCGTTTATCTCCTTTTCAGCTTTGGCACTGTCGTTTAGGCCATCTTTCTGCTGGTCGTTTAAAAACTTTAATTTCTAGTGGTCATTTAGGTCCTGTCAGCTTTGATGTTTTCGATTGTGTGTCCTGTCAACTTGCTAAACGACCTGCTTTGTCGTTTAATAAAAGTGACTCTGTTTCTCTTGCACCATTTGATCTCATCCATTCTGATATTTGGGGACCCTCTCCTACTCCCACTATGGGCGGAGCCCGCTACTTTGTTGTTTTTATTGATGATTTTTCCCGTTTTACATGGTTGTTCCTTATGAAAAGTCGCTCTGAGCTCAAACAACTTTATTACAATTTTGCTGCAATGGTTAACACACAATTTTCTAAAACTATTAAGATTTTTCGCTCTGACAATGCCATGGAATATAAAGATTTTGACTTTCTTTCCTTCCTTCAGAGTCATGGTACTCAACCTCATCGTTCCTGTCCCGGTACGTCTCAACAAAATGGACGTGCTGAACGAAAACATCGGCATATTCTCGACACTACTCGTGCTCTTCTTCTATCTTCCTCTTGTTCGGAACATTTTTGGGGAGAGGCAGCTCTCACTGCTGCTTACACTATCAATTGTATCCCTACACCTATCATTCAGAATCACACTCCTTATGAGCGTCTGTACGGCACCCGTCCTCCTTACACCAACCTTCGGGTCTTTGGCTCTGCCTGTTTTGTTCTTCTCCAACCTCATGAACGTACCAAACTTGAACCTCGTTCCCGCCTTTGTTGCTTCTTGGGCTATGGTATTGAACATAAAGGGTATCGTTGTTGGGATCCTCTCTCCCAACAACTTCGTATCTCTCGTCATGTGGTCTTTTGGGAACACAAAATGTTTTCCTCTCTCTCTCTCTTCCGTTTGTCCGTTCCCTCACCCTCTCTGTTTTTTACTGATCCTTCCACCGATCTATTTTCTGATGATCTTCCCCCACCACCCACGCCAGCTTCTCTCGAGATCGCCTTGCCTACTGGACTGTCCCATGCCCCTGCTCCCTCTGATGGTCCTGCTCTTGCTTCCTCGGACTCCTCCCCTCCTGCTGAGTCTCTTCCTCTGGCTCCTCCTCCATCTACTCGACCACGCCGGGTAACACAACCTTCTACTCGTCTTCGTGACTTTATTGTTGGCTCTACTACTTTTTCTACTTATGAACCGACCTCCTATCGTGAGGCTCGCTCTAATCCTCTTTGGTAGCAAGCTATGACTACTGAATTGCAGGCTTTAGCCAAAACTCATACTTGGGACATTGTTGATCTTCCTCCTGGCAAGTCTGCCATTGGTTGCAAATGGGTATACAAAATCAAGACTTGTTCTGATGGATCTATTGAGTGCTACAAAGCCCGCCTTGTTGCCAAAGGCTTTAACCAAGAATATGGTATTGACTATGAAGAGACCTTTGCTCCTGTTGCTCGTCTCACCTCTGTTCGCAGCTTGATTGCTGTTGCTACCTCCCGCCACTGGGATCTTTATCAAATGGATGTAACCAATGCTTTTCTTAATGGTGTTCTTCACGAGGAGGTTTACATGCAACCTCTTCCTGGGTCTACTTATCCACCTCATAAAGTCTGCAAACTTCGGCGTGCCTTATACGGTCTCAAACAAGCTCCACGCACTTGGTTTGCCAAGTTCAGCTCTACTATTCATGACTGTGGTTTCACCTCCAGCTCTTATGATACTGCTCTTTTTATCCTGAAAACAGCTCAAGGGACCACCCTGCTTTTACTTTATGTGGATGACATGATTATCACCGGTGATGATATCGATGGTATTCTTCGCCTTAAACAGTTTCTTAGCCACCATTTCGAGATGAAAGACCTTGGTCCTCTCAGCTATTTCTTGGGTCTTGAAATCTTCCATGATTCTACGGGTTCTTTTATCTCTCAAGCTAAGTATACCTCTGATCTTCTCACCCGTGCTGGTCTTACGGATTGCAAGACTGCTTCCACTCCCCTCGAGCCTCAGAGTCGTCTTACACCTCTTGATGGCACTCTTCTCTCTGATGCTACCCTATATCATCAGCTGGTTGGCAGTCTTGTCTATCTCACTGTTACTCGTCCTGATATTGCCTATGCAGTTCATATTGTCAGCCAGTTTATGTCGGCTCCTCGTACCCCTTATTATGCTGCCTTAATTCGTATCCTTCGGTATCTCAAAGGCACCATGTTTCATGGTCTTCCTTATTCCGCCCGCTCCTCTCTCCAGCTTCGTGCTTTTTCCGATGCTGATTGGGCTGGAGATCCTACTGACCGCCGATCTACTACTGGGTTCTGCTTTTTTCTGGGTGATTCTCTTATTTCTTGGCGCAGCAAGAAACAATCTCTTACTGCTCGTTCCAGTACTGAGGCCGAATTCCGTGCTCTTGCTGATACTACTCAGGAACTTCTCTGGCTTCGTTGGCTTCTTGCTGATCTGGATGTTCCCTCCTCTGGTGCTACTGACCTTTTTTGTGACAATCACAGTGCTCTTCAAATTGCTCACAATGATGTTTTTCATGATCGCACCAAACATATTGAGATTGATTGTCATTTCATTCGCCAGCATGTTACCTGTGGTACTGTCCATCTTCTCCCTATTGCTTCCATCGATCAACCCGCTGATATCTTCACTAAAGCTCATCCTCCTGGCCGCTTCACTGATCTTGTTTCCAAACTCAATTTGGTTGATGCTTTCCCTCCTTGAGTTTGCGGGGGGATGTTAGTCTATTATTATACTTTGTATACTTTAGCATTGTTTATTCTTTAGTTGTTTGTTAGCTTTATGCTTTCGGCTCAGTGTTAGTATACTTTGTATACTTTAGCATTGTTTATTATTTAGTTGTTATTATTATGTTTGTTAGCTTTATGCTTTCAGCTCAGTGCCTCGCGTCTCGCATGCCTCACATCCAATGTCAGGCTATAAGAAGCGAGCTAAGCTCCCCTTGTAATTGTACAACAAATTCAATATACATACCTTATTCAATTTCTCTTACACTCGGTATTTTCCTAATTCTTCTGTTTTGGATGCTTCATTGGGTTGTAATCCGTCTTTAACTTGGAGAAGCATTCATGGTTCGAGATCTCTCTTACAATCTGGGTTGCGATGGCGAATTGGTGATGGTCAAAGAGCCCAGGTTTGGGGGGATCAATGGATTCCACGTCCTTTGTCTTTCCGACTTGTTGTTCCGCCTATGGACTTGCTGTTGGATGCACCTGTTTCGATTCTCATTGATAGGGATAGGGGATGTTGGAATGAGGAGATCATCACTTCTAGTTTTTCTCCTATTGATGTCCCCACAATTCTTGCAATTCCTCTTTATCGAAATTGGCCCGAGGATACTCTTGTTTGGCATTACTCGAATAATGGGATTTTTTCGATCAAGTCGGCATATCTCTTGGAGTTGGCTACATCTAATATTGACATGGCTGCTGGTTCTTCAGAGGATGGGATGAATTCTGCTGTTTTTTGGAAAATGGTTTGGAAGTTACAAATTCCTTCAAAAATTCGTGTTTTTGCTTAGAAAGCTTGTCTCGATATTTTGCCAGTTAAAACAAATATGATTAAGAAACGTATTCCTCTTACTGATTGTTGTGAGGTATGTGGTGAGGGGGTGGAAACTGTGCGCCACTGTTTGTTTCAATGTGAGTTTGCCGAACGTGTTTGGTTGGCTGCGGGTTTAGATCACTTATGGCAACAGGGGTTGACATGTGCTTTCTTTGATTGGATTTGGCACATCTCTTCATCTCATGGCTCTGTAGTTTTCGGCCTTGTTTTTTCGATATGCTGGGGTATTTGGTTACATCGTAATCAAGTGGTTTTTGCAAAAACCAATAGCTGTGCGGGGGAGGTGGCGTCCATTGCATTTAATAGTTTTTTGAATTTTATTGATGCTCAGGTTAATCTTCCCCAGCTGCCTTTGGCATCCTTGGCTGTTTGGTTGCCTCCAGCTGGGGGGTTTTTTAAGCTAAATTTTGATGGCGCAATTGGCAAAGAGCAACATGTCTCGGGTCTTGGTGTCGTTGCTCGTAATAGTTTGGGCCAAGTAATGGCTTCTCTTTCTGAACAGGTGGGCCAAATGTTGGATGTAGATTTTGTGGAAGTGGAGGCAGCTTTACGCGCTATTCGGTTTGCTCGCGAGCTTGGTTTTGCATATGTACACTTGGATGGGGACTTTTTGACTGTGGTTAATGCTTTCATGGCTGCCAATTGTGCTGATTTTGAGCTTGCTGGGTTTGGTCCCCTGATTATGGAAGCTCGTCAAGTGTCGTCCTCCTTTCATTCCTTTACGGTAAGCCATGTTCGCCGTACTGGTAATGTGGTTGCTCACCGGTTGGCTAGATTGGCTATCTTCTCTCCGGGGTTGCGTGTTTGGATGGAAGAGGTTCCGACTTCGGTTGCTTCGGCTGTTCATCTTGATGTTGCTGGCTCATGACTCCCCTGTTTATTTTTCTTTTAGTCATTTCTTCTGTAGCTTCTGTTTATTCAAACACTATCTAAAAAAAAAATTACTTCACAAGAGAATGAAGCGTCATCACAAAATCAAGCAAACCGACAGTTGCCGGTCAATGGACGAGGCGAATCCAAAAGTCAGTGACTCTAACCCGAGACTCGAAATGCCAGAGCAACAGTCAACAGTCAACAGTCAACAGTCACCGCCAGGCCCATAACCCCGTCAAGTAGTAAAATGGAGACCTCGTACGGTCCAAACCCAAGACCCGTTCAAATTCAATATTATTATGAATATGGTGTGTTTTGGTTGGGATTTGAAGAATCAAATATTCCTCCACTAGATAGCCATGTTTCATCAATAGAAATAATTGAAGTGAGAGAAAAAATCAAAGACCCTCCTGTGTGACATATACAATTAGAATAAATACATAGGTATACATAGTTAATGTTATTAAAATCGGAATTTCAACTAGGATTATTGGGAAAAATTTGTGAATCGAATTGTAAAATCAGATAAGAGGATCATAAGATTTTACTTTTAAAACACAATAAAATAAAAAAATTATTGATGACGATAATCTTTGTTACATAATTTTAAAAAGTTTAAAGAAAATTAATAAATTTGATATAATATATATTTTATGTTGACATAAATTAAATAAGACGTTTTAAAAATGAGTTTTTAGTCAAATTTTTTTATATATTTTTGATTAGGAAAGTCAAACTTTTTATATAAATATACACACACATATATATATACATGCATATATAATAAATAAATAATAACAAAAAAAATTAGTAGGATCAGGATTGTAGTAGAATCCAAATCATATGTGATCCTACATGATTTTATGATTAGAATCGTAGTCGCTTTATGATCTTACTAAATTTAAAATCCTAGTGTGATCTGAATCATCTGACTTAATTGAAATTGTAGAACAGTAAGATCTTATAATCCAGATCCAGATTCTAAAAACCATGAACACAATTAGATAGTTTGTTTTATGGGGCCTATGATGGACCCCACTTCAATGACCTATAATAATCATTTTGTTAGATCTTCTAAACAGATCATTGATGCAAAAAATTAAGATGATTAAATATTAATAATCACTTGATTTAATTTTATTTGTTTAAAAAGAAAGTAGATGGACTGTCCATTAATTAAATTTAAGACAAACTTGATCTAATCAAGTGGCTCCTTATATACATAATTAACATAATTTTTTTGTATGAATAATCTTCTCAAATAACCCTACAAGATGAACTGTTCAAATTATCAAGGTAGGTTGAATATGGACTAGACTGGACCGTCTAGTTGGAATACCCAACTAGAGATGCAACAACTCCGACCCATGATTAACGTTAATCCATACTTAATTATGCCTGATAAGTAATTAAAATGAAAACCTGAGTAAATTGTATGTGTGTTGCATTATTTGTGTTTTTATCTGTCTATCGTAAGAAGATCTATTGTGTTTCCGTCTTATTCTGGGAATTGAAAGCCTTATCGACATTCGATCACGAAATTGACTTGATATATGAGTCATTTGAAATTTTTAGGAATTTATGGTAAGTTCAATTGAAATCCGATTCGGAATGAATTAATTAGAATAAAATAATGTCTATTTGATTAGTGATAAGCTTAATTGATTAAACTCCCTAACCAAGCCTATATAAGGCTAATTTAACTCCTTAAGATCATTTTTGCACCTTCATTTCATTCTCTTTGAACTCCAAACGTGAGGAGGAGTGAGAAGAGTGAGCTTAGAGCCATTTTTTGAGAGAGATTAAGTTCAAGCTAAGAGAATTGCTAGGAAAAAGAAGGATTGGACTTGGAGACTCAAGAATTTAACCTCTAACTCTCACCTTGGAAAGTCTAGGTAAGAGTTCAACCCTTTGAATGTATAATTTTTATGCCTAAGCCATGAATTCAAAAGAGTTAAGTTGAGCTAATCTTGAATTAAGCTATTGAGTTGGTAAGAAGATTATATCATGCATGCATGCCCATTTGAGCACGATTTGAGTTTGATTTCAAGAGATTCCCTCATGCATGTGTTCATCTTACCATTATTTTGAGAATTCATCTTGTTTGATACCATTTTATACCAAATGATCATGGTTTGGAAGTTTTGAAGTCAAGTTAAAGCTTGCATGTTATGCGTGTTATGTTTTCAAAGAAATAAAGAGTTGTTTTGCACAATTGGCAAGTTTTTGGGCCTTGATTTTGTGAAATAATCTTTAATTCACCATGTTTTCCAAGTTTATATAAGTTTTATCAAGTTTTTGGCCCAAAAGACCATAATTTCCAGCGTTGAATTTGAGTTTTGCAGCTTGGAGGTGAATTTGGAAATTCCATAATTCAACCTCTCCACTCAAGCGACAGATCCTGCGCTCGAGCGACCACCTTTATTTTTGCACTTCTGCTCGAGTGACCAAAAGTTTGCTCTAGTGTAAAATGCATGCTCCCAAAAGTTCACATGTTTTGCAGACCGCTCGAGCGACAAAAGTTGCGCTCGAGTGAGGACCTGAATCTCGCGCTCGAGCGGCCATCAAGCGTGAAAATCACATAACCAATACTTTTACAGATTGCTCGAGCAAGAGAAGGTGCGCTTAAGCAACCACTCACATTTTGCGTGTCCGCTCGAACGAAGAAAGGTATGCTCAAGCAAGACCCCTATTTTCAGCAAGTTTTGTTAAGTGTTTCCAAGTGCATTTTGGCATCCTCATTGTATTCTAGGCACTCCTAGGCCAAGATTAAGACACAGTAATGAGAGTAAAGGCTAGAAACACACTATGAGCAAAATGAAATGAGTTATGTTCAATCCAAGCTTGTGTTTCAGTATATGTATCTATTATGTTGGTGTAGGTCACGCACCATGAGCGGTTGATCCATTGGTTTGCTATCAAGCTAGCTGTGAAGCTATCTGTGAGTAATAACTTAGTAAAGCTATGTTCGATATAAAGTACTTTTTGAATATTGTGATATGAATGAACTGTTTTTGAATGAGAGAAAGAAATGTGTTGTGATTACATGAATGATGATCCACTTCTTTGAAAATGTAATTGTGGCATCCTTAGCAGAGGCCCTCGCCCAAGGAACATAATATTATGGCTTATGATCATGAGGCCCTCACCCGGGAGAAATAATATCGTGGCACAGGCCCTCGCCCAAGGAAAACAATACCGTGGCTCACGTATGAGATATGTTACTCGGTACCAGAGGTTCCAATGTGGAACTTAATATACTTGACCAAAGAGATATGTTAATGCTAACGGATATATTACTCATGATTTGAATATGTTTATGACTCTGTTTATGACATGAATATGTTTATGCTCTTGTTCAATAAGAGATTTGAAAGTTATATCTGTGACAGACATCATTCATTAAACCCTTTACTCCGTTATTATTCACTGGGCTTCCGCTCACTATTTATATTATATATGTAGATGACTAAGTGTGTGACCAGGCTCAGAGTTGAGAACCTGGCGTCTCAACTTTTGTCAACCAGCCTTTGTGCCTCCCGAGGAGGTTCCATACATCTTGTAGACAAGTTTTGTGAATGCATAAGGCTTTGTTTTCTCTTTGGATTATGAACAAGTTTTCTGTTAACTGTATTTGGGCTAAGTCCCTTTTGGCTATATTTGTAATGAATGTGACGTAAGACTACTACATTATAACGTCACGTATATGTGTATAAAGGCTTAAAATTTTATGTCATATGTCTCCACTGCTCAATGGACTATGTATGTTTCTATATTTGCTTCTATAGCCCCTAATTATAAGTAATTCTGTTAAAAGGCCTTTAGTAATCTAAGGATTACTAACCGGTTACGAAGCTAAATCTATAGGAGCAGATTTGGGTCGTGACAAGAGAGGATCCAATCCTTATTTCAAATTGGTAAAAAATATATATTTCTTTTATTTTTATTGAACCAAACAAGAAAATGAGTATTATGATAAAATGATTATTCTATTTTAATTTCATTCTAGTAGACCAAACATTCTCTAAAAAAGTATTAAGAATATATATAAAATAAGAATAATGTTATATGCATCAATTAGTGTACTAACTAGTGTATCAATTGATGATGTGTCATAATTTAAGAGATTTTTTATATTTATAATGTAGTTAATGAGTAGGGTCAATAATAATATCATAACTAGTATTAATACATTAGTTAGTATACTAACTGAGGCATGTAGCACCACTGATAAAATAATGACGGCATGAAATTGATTTACAAACAACTTTTTAAAATGACATAGCAATAATGTTCTTACAATTACGAGACACAATAATAAGTATTTTAACTTAAAATATAATACTAAGAAAATATCGTGTCATTCTATATAAAATTTCTACACAAAATTTCTGTATCGTAATCCTGCCTAAAAACCACCCAACAAAGGTGAGTTACTGTATGTTTCACTCACAAATTTTTTCGCTACACGCGTTAATTTAGACCACCATATATAAGTAATCTCTCTCTCTCTCTCTCTCTCTCTCTCTCACAAAAAAAAAGAAGAAGAAGAAGAAGAAGAAGATAAAATAATATGAAAATAAGGATGAATTATACTAACTATCTCTGTAATTTGGGATTTTTGTCACTTTAGTTTTCGACCTTTTAATTGTGATACATTTGACTCTCAATTTTAAACCTCAGTCCAAATAAAGACAATTTAAGACATTGTTACTCAATTTCAAGGGCAGAGTCGTCAATTTGATAAAATATAAATTAATTTGACAAAAAAAAAAATATCAAAAAATTATTTTCAAATTTTTAAAAATTATTTCTACCTACTAAAGATAAAACTATATAAAAATAATAAATCTTTTACATTTTTATTTTTTTATCAAATTAATTTTTAGTATATGTTTGGATGATGATATGAGTGGTTGTTTTTGTTGATAGTTTTGGATAGTTATCATGTAATAGATGGTTATATATATATATATATTGTTAATAGATATTTTTTTATGGTTATCATTTAATAGATGGTTATTAGACTTTTAATGTATAACTGATTTAATATATGAAATGTTTTTAGTTTTGGATTTTTTTAATTTAATTGATTGATTTAATAATGACACCAAAATTGTCGCCATGTTTAACTTTTGAAAAAATAAAAACTAATTTAATGAAAATAAATATCAAAAAAAATTATTTCTACCCTCCCAAAGGATAAAATTATATAAACATGATGTATTTTTAATTTTTTTCACCAATTTAATTTATAGTTTCTTAGAAAAAAATTTTGAAAATAGATTCTGAAAACCAAATCAAACAGAACTTTATAACAAAAAAAAATTCAACATTATTCATTAAAAAAAAATCTTTATATTTCAAACAACATATAAGTTAACCAACACAAAATAAGTTGTATGACAACTTTGCGATTCAAATGGAGCAACAATGTCTTCAATTGTCCTTATTTGAAACGAGATTCAAAATTCATGGTCAAATATATCATAATTGAAAAGTGAGATACCAAAATTATACAAATCCCAAACTATAAGATAAGGCCTAAAGAGAAATCTCAATTAGAGGATTTTTTATATTTAAATATTTTACAATACAAATTTTGGGAGTTATTTATGTAATGCTTTGATAAGGGTATGGCTTCTGTCCAGTCCGATCGGACTGGACCGTGCTGTTGGGCCTTTTGAGGCCCACCACGGGTCCCATTTTGATAATCTGAACCGTTCAATATGTAGAAATTGTCGAGTACTATATGCCACGTTGATTGGATATCGATAGCTATGTGATCAAAATAGTTTTTTGTCAACCGTTAATTTGTTCACCGTCCAATTTTTTTAATACGAAACTGATTTGATCATATAGCTATCGATATCCGATCAACATGATTTTTTATAGGCATATAATACTCGACGAGTTCTACACATTGAACGGTTCAGATTATCAAAACGGGACCCGTGGTGGCCCCCACGGGCCCAACAGCACGGTCCAGTCCAATCCCGGATTGGACAGAAGCCATACCCTTTTGATAATGTTATTAGTTTTTTTATTTTACAAAAAATAAAAACAAAAATAAAACTTATTTGATATGCACAATTGTTTTTAAAATATAAAATAATAAAAATAAAAATATATGCTTGATGATGAGTTGTTGAAAGTTTAAGAAGTGGGGTTTGTCGAAAGTGGAAGAAGGTATTCTATTCCACTCCTCCAAAGTAATCACCAAAGCGCTGAAAGTAAAGAATTTTGATTCAAAGATGAAAAAAACGTCACTTAAAATAAAAAATTAAGTCACTTTTTTTCTTTTTCTTTTTAAATGTTGGTTAGTCATGTGTTGGTAGCCAAACATAGATATGTTAGATAATGTCTCAATGGGACCACATAATTAAATGTGGTGTTATCATTTATAAGAAGCCTACAATTTAAGTGATTCAATTTAGTTAATAGGCTTAAGGGTATATGTGTTATGGACCTAATGTGTAGATACTAGTTGTATAATTTCTATTTCTATGAGGGGCAGAAATAGAAATTAAAACATATTGGTTAAAGTTGGTTTTCATTACCTTTCAGTTTTAAAACCAATAATGGTTAATTTATTGATTTTCATTACCTTTCAGTTATGAAAACCAATTACAACCTTTAAAAGGTTATGGTCCCTATTCCTTCCTAAGGTGAAAAGATAAGAACACTGTTTTGTTTTTCTAAATCCTCTCAAGGAGAAACATAAGACACCAAAAGGGAAAGGATTAGAAGGCAATAACATAGTCAATATCAAAGGTTTTATTGACAATCAGACGCTTCCGTTTAACCGTTCATCGATGGATTCAGGTATGTCGTTTTAGTCTTGTTTTCTTGATGATATACGTGGTAGATGATCCGAAACATGAAGTTTCATGTTTTGAAATTTATGTTTACAAGTGGTATCAGAGCGGTTATATCATGTGTATTATTAGAATAGATATGCTTTTATTCATCCTATTTAGTTTCTTGGAATCAGATTCTGTTTTTGTATTTCTGTTTTTCCCTCTGCTGCAAATTCTGTTTTGTTTTCTGGAAATAGAACATAATTCGGATGGGCGGTTCATTTTTCAAATGGTGAACATCATGTATTTATATATATATGTATATAATTGGGATTGCTGCAGATTATATAACATATACGGGGTAACAAATTTAGAAATCTTTAAATTTAATGTAATTTCATACAACGTCTACGGAAATTTAATTTTCTAATATTCTAAATATAAGTCAATTCAAACAAGATGTCACAAAAGTGATCTCTCTTGTCTAGATTGTTTTATATGGAATGTTTTGAAGTTCATGTCTGTGTATCTCATGCGGGTATTTATCGGTCCAAAGACATGATTAAGACTTGGCAGAATTACACACACATTTTATGGTAATAAACATGTGCCAATTGTCAAGGAAACCTAATGTGAATAATAAATCCATCAAAAGATAGATTTGTTATTTGACATAACTTATTGTCAATGTTTGATCATTACAACAAGAATACCACTTACAGTTAATATCACTACCCAAAGGCTTGGTATTAATGTTGTGCTAGGTATCTTGAGATGTTTTCATTAAATTAATTAATTTAGAGATTATCTGTTTGGTAACTTAATGTGAAGATGAGGTAATTGTTCCTAAGGAACAAACTCTAATCTGTGCCATTAAGGTGATCCACCAGAGAAAGGAGATTTGCATTTTCAGATGATTATATTGTATATCTCCAGGAACATGAGGTAGAAAATGGAATGTCGAAAGATGATCCAATCAACTTTCGTCAAGCCATGGAAAGTTCCAACTCTCATAAGTGGATAGAAGCCATGAATGAAGAATATAAGTCTATGCAAGACAATAAAATTTGGGAACTTGTCTCATTACCAGTTGGTGCGAAGCCCGTAGGTTGTAAATGGATATTTAAAACCAAAAGGGATTCAAATGGTAATGTGGAGAGGTATAAGGCACGTCTTGTAGCCAAAGGCTTTACTCAAAAAGAAGGAATTGACTTTAAAGAAACTTTCTCTCCAGTTTCTTCGAAAGATTCTTTTAGGACAATTATGGCGCTTGTTGCATATTTTGATCTTGAGTTGCATCAGATGGATGTCAAAACAGCTTTTCTTAATGGTGACATTAAAGAAACAATTTATATGATGCAGCCAGAAAACTTTGTGTCAGGAGACCCAAAGAATATGGTTTGCAAATTGACTAAATCCATCTATGGACTCAAACAAGCTTCTCGTCAGTGGTACTTCAAATTTCATCAAGTTCTCACTTCGTATGGTTTTGAAACTAACGTTGTTGATGAATGTGTGTATCACAAGTTCAGTGGGAGTAAACACATATTTTTGGTTTTATATGTTGACGACATATTGCTTGCCACAAACGATATAAATTTATTGCATGACACCAAGAGATTTCTATCTAAGAATTTTGAAATGAAAGATCTTGGTGATGCTTCCTTTGTATTAGGAATCGAAATACTCCGAGATCGTTCTCGGGGTATTCTGGGATTATCACAAAGGAGCTATATCGAAAAAATACTCATTAGATTTGGCATGCAAAATTGTAAATCAGTTAAAACCCCGGTTGCTAAGGGAGACAAGTTTAGTCTCAGCCAATGCCCGAAGAACAGTCTTGAAATTCAAGAAATGCAGAAGATTCCTTATGCCTCAGCTGTAGGGAGTCTAATGTATGCTCAAGTATGTACGCGTCCGGATATTGCGTTTATAGTTGGCATGTTAGGCAGATATTTAAGTAATCCTGGCATGGATCATTGGAAAGCAGTCAAGCGTGTTATGCGATATTTATAGAGAACAAAGGAATATATGCTCACATATAGGAGATCGGATAAGTTAGAGGTCATTGGATATTCCGACTCCGATTTTGCTGGATGCCAAGACAGTAGGAAATCCACATCAGGCTATATTTATCTGTTAGCTGGTGGAGCAATTTCTTGGAGGTCTGCAAAGCAGACGCTCATAGCTTCATCCACTATGGCTGCAGAGTTTGTAGCATGTTATGAGGCATCAAACCAAGGGATATGGCTGCGGAATTTTGTCACTGGGTTGCGTATTTTGGAAGGCACTGAAAGACCACTTAAGATATATTGTGACAATAAGTCTGCAGTTTTATATTCCAATAACAACAGGAGCTCGACAAAATCAAAGCGTATTGATATCAAGTTCCTAGTTGTAAAAGAAAGAGTGCTGAGTGGACAGATTTCCATAGAGCACATTGGGACAAACTCCATGATAGCAGATCCACTTACGAAGAAACTACCACCCAAGGTCTTTCATGAGCACACTGCTCATATGGGTGTTGTTCTATTTGAGAACATTCTGGTTTAGTGGGAGTTTGTATTTATATTACTGCTTTATGTCAGCCTTGAGTTTTATCTATGTAATTAGATTAATTTCTGCAGAAATGAAGTATTCAGTTTATTACGCTCTGTTACGTATTGTGAAGTATTGATCTCAATAAAGTTAAGTAGGACCAGTTGGACATATGCATGTATGGATCACATCACATGTAATTTCCATGCTACGCATCCATGATTGATCTATGTCATTTAGCTATATTTGTATACGTGACCATTGGTGGGTCGAGTTACGATTGATGTAACGAAGACCGCTTTGATCCTATATTAATATAGTTAATGGACAAGATTGTTTGGATACCCTCAAGTTATGATAACAAATTTCTGAGCTCACTAAAGTTAAGCACATTTTTCAAGATACATATGTGGTCCAGTGGGAGATTGTTAGATAATGTCTCAATGGGACCACATAATTAAATGTGGTGTTATCATTTATAAGAAGCCTACAATTTAAGTGATTCAATTTAGTTAATAGGCATAAGGGTATATGTGTTATGGACCTAATGTGTAGATACTAGTTGTATAATTTCTACTTCTATGAGGGGCAGAAATAGAAATTAAAACATATTGGTTAAAGTTGGTTTTCATTACCTTTCAGTTTTAAAACCAATAATGGTTAATTTATTGGTTTTCATTACCTTTCAGTTTTAAAACCAATAATGGTTAATTTATTGGTTTTCATTACCTTTCAGTTATGAAAACCAATTACAACCTTTAAAAGGTTATGGTCCCTATTCCTTCCTAAGGTGAAAAGATAAGAACACTGTTTTGTTTTTCTAAATCCTCTCAAGGAGAAACATAAGGCACCAAAGGGGAAAGGATTAGAAGGCAATAACATAGTCAATATCAAAGGTTTTATTGACAATCAGACGCTTCCGTTTAACCGTTCATCGATGGATTCAGGTATGTCGTTTTAGTCTTGTTTTCTTGATGATATACATGGTAGATGATCCGAAACATGAAGTTTCATGTTCTGAAATTTATGTTTACAAGATAAAGTTAGACCATTCATTTTTTTGAAATTAAATATAATGAAATAATGTGTTATGATTAATGGATCAGTTTGATTTATTTATTTATTTCTAGATGGTTTACCTACATGAGATTATAAAATTAATGAATTAGATTATTGAAGTAAGATTCATGATGGATCCCATGTGCAATGGCGGAGCTAGAAAATCAATTTAGAGATGTCACCTATTAAATGCAAATTCAAAAGTTGTATTCTTCTCGTCAACAATAATAAAATAATGGATAAAAAATAATTTTAGTTCCTAAGCTATACATTTATTGTTATTTTAGTCTTTTAAATTTTAATTTTATCATTTTAGTGCTTAAAGTTAGTAATTTGAGCCATTTTGGTCCTGAAACTAAACATCTGTTTCCCTTACTAGCAGAAAATCTATTTCATCCTGTTTTTGCAAGGGCAATACTGAAAACCAAAGAAAGAGAGAGACAGAGAACGAGAATTTTAAGGTTTTGGTTTTGGTTTTTATTTTTGGTTTGATCCGTGATATGTTATTGTGTGTTTTTGTCAGTTTCTACATGCAATTGTTCTATTTTTTATTGTGTTTTTGTATTTTTTGCTTTTTTTGTTGTTGTCGTCGTTTGGTTTTCTATACTACATTTTTTTTCTCTTTCGCAAAAGCTGAAACTTTGTTAGAGAATGTGTCAACATATGGGACCACTTCTGAGTTGATTTCTGTGTTTGCCTTATTTGATTAGGGAAGCTACAAATCAGTGGGGTTTTGGAAAAATATTTACAAATTAGTGAAAAAAATTATGAATTTAATTATTAATATCTATAAACTTTATCATGGGTTTGAATTTTTTAGCAAAATTCACTATTTTATTTTATTTGTCACAGCTTGTAACCAGGAAACAAGTGGGGTTGATGTTGGTCTTTTGGGTGAAAAGAATAATTTTTATTTGGACATGGAAATAGGTGATGACATTTGGGAAGTAAGTTAAAAGTCAATTTTTTTGATTTTTTTTTGTTTTTTTTTGAAAAAATGTGCAAAAAAAGTAGAGAGATTGTGTGTTTGGTTTGTGTTTGTAGAGTAGTTTTCGAGATAAAAAGTAGGAAAACTTGTTTGGTTTACCTTTTTTCAGAAATGGTTTTGGAAAATTGTTTTGGGGAGAGAATTTTAAAAAAAGTGATTGATTTGATATGCATGAGAGAGAGTGATTTTTGAAAGTAGGTAACTAAACAAAATTTTGAAATTTTTTTGAAAAAATTTGTGTGGTTTGATTAATCTTAAAAATTTATTTGTAAAGAATTTTTCTCAAAATTTTTTCTGAAATACAAACCAAACAAGGCCAGTGACCCAAAAAAGCTAAAAAGCTAAAAAAAATGACTTTTAACCAACTTGTCAAAATATCTGTCATATATTGATCTTGGGTCATATGGTGGAGTTTGTAAAACCCAAGTTGTGTGTAGCATTATTTTATTGGATAGGTTAATAATTAAATAAATTTATATAGGTCATTTATTAATATCAAAGAATTAGTTATGAGATGACATTATATTTTCTTTTACTTAGATGGGTAATTTTGTAACTTTGAGAAACTAGGTTAATAAGCCCACTTGTTGTGGCTTTAAGTCTTGGGAAACAAACAAAACAGAGGCTGGGAATTGCTCCATAGGCGACAAGGGTTTAAGAAGGTAAAAGAAAAAAAGAAAAGAAAAAGAGAAGAGAGGTCCAAGTGAGGCTGCAACAGGGATTGGAGGCAGCACGTTGGGTTTTTGGGACACCCATTGGTTGAGGTAAAAATCTGCCTTTACTGTTGATTATTAAGTTTATGTTGAGGAATTAAACAATCAATGCATTAAGGGGATTTGGAAGATCTATAGGTGCCTACTTAGGTTTTGAGAATTGGGTGCAATATGTAAGTGTAACTTTGGGTGGGTAATAGAAACAACAGAGTTTTGTATCATGGGTACGGGTGTGTTTGGCTATAAAGTAGGGTTGAATGGTTTGATCACTTGGATATTAAAGCAATACATTAATCTAATATGGTGGGGCTTTTGTGGGTTTATGTAACACGTAAAAATATTAATTTATTTAAGGTTTTATTTATTAGGTTTGTGTGATTGAAGTGGTGGAGCTGGGTGTTTGGGGTTTGGAGTTGGAGTTGGTGTTGGAATATTATTTCTAAGCGTTTGAGGTAAGTAACCCTCTATCACTGTTAGTACATTTTTTATTCATATTGAATCGTTTAAAATTATAAGTATTTATTTATAGCCTTCATGTTCTCTTAAAATTAAATATGGGTCAAGTATAAAATAGTATCGAATATTATTATGAAAATTATTTGAATATTTTATGGAACTATTATGAAAATTGTACTAAATGTTTATTCTGAAAATATCGAATATTTTGTTTAAAAGTTGTGTATTGTTTGAATTTTGAACATCACTCTAGTCTGACTATAATTTGGACCCTAGCCAATAGGGGTTATTTATTGGTACAGAAACTAGTTTCTTTTGGGGCTTTACCACTGGCCTATGTGTGGTTCTGGGCCTTATCACAGGCTAAGTAACCATAGTCACCAAGACTTGGGTTTTGTGAATCGCATCATTGAACCATTGAATATCGAACCATCAATTTTGAACAACGAAATTCCGTCGAATTATCTCGTTATCTTTTCAATTAAAATGTATTGCTACACTGTTTATTTTCAACTATGAAACCATCGTACAAAATAATTGTTCATTTATTGAATGGTAGCAAAAAAATATATTTATTGGTTATCAACCATTTTTTTTTTTTTTTTTGGTATCATTGATCCAGCTAGCAGTGATGGTTGGTTATTTACTGGGCTGTCTAGCTTACTCTTATTTTTTTTTCAGATTCTGAGGAGTAGAGCTGCCTGGGCTTTTACATGTGGGAGTGCCGAGAGTAGGACTATGATTTAAGTACTTGGATTTTTTTTTTTGTTAGTGGATTATATTAGTGGACTTGGTAGACAATTTCATATGATAAGAATCATCTATTTGTATGAATTTTAGCATTATGATAATTAAGGATTTAATTTGAGTATTTTACATTGTTGGTTATGTGTGTTGTTCAAATTGTGAAATTAAATAAATAGATTTATGAAGAAATCAAATTATATACCAAGAACATATGCTAATAATTACAATTAAATTTCAACAGAAATACACAAAACAATAAAAGGGTAAAGAGACGAAACCGAAGTCTGCACGGAAGCAGTTTCCTTAAAACAAATTTCGCCGCCTCACGGGTCGAGTGCTTGAGGAATCCTAGCGTCTGTCTCCCAGGATACGACGGTCAAAACCAGCTACGGCAGAAGCACTTTCTGTCTAACTTAGCGAACAAGAACAGTGGCAACACTCTCTCAATGTAGGAACTTTCTGGCAAACTGACTTGTAAAATAGAAGCAAAAAATTTCTATTTTGAAACTTGATAGGAGGGTCTCAATTTATACATGTAAAGGGGAGAGAAGAAGAGCCTCCAGCCTTTAAGGCTGGTCATTAAAACACCAAGCATCCATAGCCCCTTTCCAAAAATATGAAAGTTTGGATACCCAAAGGATTCGCACCCTTTAGCCAAGAAAAAGGATTTAAATACTCTTTAAAATCCTATTCATGAATCTAACATCATGAGGCAATTTCTTGGCAATTTCTTATTCAAAACCCAATGGTTTTTGGCTCACTTGGACCTAACACAATAAAAGGTTGGGACCCACTTTAATATTTAATTAAAGTCACCACACTTTAATATTAAATTAAAGTCACCAAAAATCATTTTTTCCAACAATCCCCCACATCAATAAAAATTGACCGAAAGACTCAACAAACGGACATCGTTCAACAATAATGACTCAAAGAGAGAGTACAACGAACTAACCCCGACATCAGAGAAGGTAGCATTTGGCTTTGAACCTCTCCCAGTGAAAACCTATCGAGTTTACTGGCTGATCAGTGAATAAGACATCTTGAACTGCTCTGCCATTTATGTAAACTGAGACAATAGATCTCACACGGGAATTACTCCTACCACCATTCTATTCTCACTGGTGTGCCCTGTGTGGCCCTAGACACTAGCCTGGTTCAGCGAGTGGTTTCAAAGAATCTTAGCCTGCCCAATTCTTCTAGAAGCGGCCCCACTTCACACTCACATAGGTGACTCTACTTGAGTATCCTGCAATACTCAGCTCAACAACTTAACACACAAGAGTCATTAAAAGCTCAGCTTAACCTCTACACTTGCAGGTATCACTGATAAAAGGAATGGCTGGAGGTTTAACCTCCTCAGTGACATACCACCGTTACACGCAATTAGATTGTCCCATTGAACCTAGATCTTGGGATCTCCAGTCAACTAGGTTGGGTTTCCATTCCGGTAACTTCCAAAGGCCTCAACCCCATTCCTTTTGACGATGTTTCGACTAACACTCGACTTAACCCTTTGGTTAGCGGATCCGCAATGTTGTCCTTAGACTTTACATAGTCTAAAGAGACAACTTCATTCGAGAGTAGTTGTCGTATGGAATTATGTCTACGACGGATATGTCTAGACTTTCCATTATACATATTACTCTGTGCCCTACCAATTGCAGATTGGCAATCACAATGAATACAAATAGCTGGCACAGGTTTAGACCAACGTGAAATATCTTCAATGAAATGGCGAAGCCATTCTGCTTCTTCCGTTGCTTTATCCAAAGCAATAAATTCTGATTCCATCGTTGATCTAGATATACACGTTTGCTTGGAAGATTTCCAAGACACGGCTGCCCCACAAAGAGTGAACACATATCCACTAGTGGACTTTGAGTCCTTTATATCTGATATCCAATTCGCATCACTATATCCTTCAAGCACCGCTGGATATCGAGTATAATGCATCCCATAATCCCGAGTGTAGTGTAAATACCTTAACACCCGCACAATGCCCTACCAATGAGAAGCATCGGGATTACTTGTGTATCTACTAAGCCTGCTAACCGAGTAAGCTATATCCGGCTTAGTACAACTCATCAAATACATTAAACTTCCAATTACCCGAGAATATTCTAACTGTGAGACACTTTCATTATTATTCTTGGTAAAATGTAGACTTAAGTCTATAAGTGTCGATGACACACTCGTATCTGATCCACTAACTTCTCAAGTATCTTATCAACATAATGAGACTGAGATAGTACAATTCCGCCAAAGATTCTGGTAATCTTAATTCCCAGAATAACATCTGCAATGCCCATATCCTTCATGTCAAACTTAGAGTTTAACAACTTCTTGGTAGTTTTGATCATTTCATCATTACTACCGATAATGAGAATATCATCAACATATAGACACAAAATGACATAACCTCTGTCAGTGTCTTCGACATAAATACACTTGTCACATTCGTTGATTCTAAACCCATTTGACAACATTACATTGTCAAACTTCTCATGCCATTGTTTAGGCGCTTGTTTCAAACCATACAAAGATTTGACAAGTTTACAGACTTTCTTGCTTTGTCCTGGAGCTGAAAACCCTTCAGGTTGCTCCATGTAGATTTCTTCATTCAAATCCCCATTTAAGAAAGCTGTCTTTATATCCATCTGGTGTATCTCAATATTGCGCAAAGCTGCTATCGCAATCACCATGCGAATGGATGTCATCCTAGTTACAGGTGAGTACATATCAAAGTAATCCAGGCCTTCTCGTTGCTTGTACCCTTTGATAACGAGCCTCGCCTTATACTTGTCAATTGGCCCATCGGCCTTCATCTTTCTTTTAAAAATCCATTTGCAGCCTAAAGGCTTGTAACCTGGAGATAAATCTACCAACTCCCAGGTGTGGTTCTGTAAGATAGAGTCAATCTCACTTTTGATCGCTTCTTTCCATAAAGGACTCTCAGCAGAAGTCACAGCTTCGTGGAAAGTTTGAGGTTCGTTCTCAACCATATAAGTCAAGAAGTCTGGACCAAAAGATTTGGATATCCTAGCCCTTTTACTCCTTCTGAGCTCATCTAAAACCACAATTTGATCATCACCTGAATCATCAACATGATCATCCTCACTAGCAAGCTCATCAAATTGCTCCAAAGACCTTGAAACCCCTTCATGGGTTCGGCAAGGAAAAATGTCTTCAAAGAAACATGCATTCCTTGACTCCATGATGGTATTCCTGTGTATGTCTGGAATTTCAGACTTATGTACAAGAAACAGATATGCACTACTATTATGTGCATAACCAATGAATATACAATCTACGGATTTCGGGCCTATCCTAACCCATTTGGGTGTAGGAATCGCCACTATTGCAAGACACCCTCACATTCGTAAGAATTTATAAGAAGGCTTAACGCCTTTCCATAACTCATACGGCGTCTTGTCCACCTCGCTTCAACACAAGTTTCACTCTTGTGTTTCGTCAGAACAACCTTGTCGGACTCAAAAACCATGAGAAAACATGTTTATTGAGAAAACACCTTGAGACAAGATTCTTACGAAAATCTGGAATATATAGGACTTCGTTCAAGGTCAGCTCCTTTCCTGACGTCAACTTCAGGACCACCTTTCCTTTCCCCTCAACAATCGAGGTAGCAGAGTTTCCCATAAACAACTTCTCACCGTTAGTAACCAGTTCGAAAGTTATAAACAGCTTCTGCTCGGAGCAAATGTGGCGTATAGCCCCAGTATCAATCCACCATTCTCTTGGGTTTGAACCCACCAGATTCACCTCAGAGACAACGACAGACAAGTGCATATCATCCTCCTCATGGGAGTGCTCTTGTAAGTCTGCCATATGAGCACGAGGTTTGGTCTTGTATGGCTTCTTCTGCTTGCGGCAGTCACTAGCCCGATGCCCCTCGTTACCACAGTTATAACACTTCCCAAAGAACCGATAACCTGGTTCCTGCGGCTTGTAAGCCAACTTCTTTGCAACACCACCCCTTGGCCCCCAGCTTAGAGCTCTTGTTCACAGGGGGCTTCTTTCTTATCCCAGAAGATTTGCCATGCTCAACGACATTGGCCTTTACTGAGAAGGTACTCCCTCCTTTCTTTTTATTATCCTCCTCAATTTGGAGTCGGACAACCAGCTCTTCAACTGACATTTCCTTGCGCTTGTGCTTCAAGTAATTCTTGAAATTCTTCCAACCATTGGGAAGTTTCTCAATGATCACAGCAACTTGGAATGACTCGTTCAAAAGTATCCTCTCAGCATGAATATCATGCAAGATCACTTGGAACTCCTGGACTTGGCTTATCACAGTTTTAAAATCTACCATTTTAAAATCAAGAAACCGGCCAACCACAAATTTCCTTGCCCGGCATCCTCAGTCCTGTACTTTTTGTCCAGAGATTCCCATAATTCTTTTGCTGAGCTCTTGGAACAAAACACACTATAGAGTGAGTCTGCCAAGCTGTTAAACACATAGTTCCGGCAAAGATAGTCTGTCTACTTCCATGTGTCAAGCGCCATGACTTTCTACCTGTCAAGCTCATTCTCTGCCACGGCTGGAGGATCCTCGCTCTGAACCTTGGCAAGGTTAAGCGTGGTCAAGTAAAACAGTATCTTTTGCTGCCATCTCTTAAAATTTTCCCCAGCAAATTTTTCTGGGCGCTCATGTTGACTAAGCGGTCCTCCCGAAACAGCCGGAGTAACACCAGGGTTGACCACAGAGGTCACAGCAATAGGGGTTGGTAATCCAGTTGCCCCGGAGTTCAAATTTCCACCAACATTAGCAGTAGCAGCAGCATCAGTGATAGTTGCCATTTTCTGAAAATTACACTAGAATATCACTTCTGTGTTTCCAAAAATTAAACTTAACCCTTAGAAAATCCCTTAGAAGAAAAATTAATTCAAAAATTAGTCTCACCACAAAATCTAGAATCGAACATGGTCAAGAAAGTTCCCAGGAAGACTGGAGGGGTCACATCGGTCTCACTTAAAACCCAGTTAACCTTTTGACAAAACTTTTAAGAGCATGTTGACTCCTAGTCCGTGATAAATAATTTTAAGAATTAAATTTTCTTAGGGATGAACTAGGTTAAAACAAACCAAGGTCCAAAATTTTTACAAGCAATGTAAAATGATTGCTACAACAATATAAGCAAATAAAACTTGTTACTACAAATTGGTAAACAAACCAACTACATCTCAAGCAAACATGCTTCAAACATTTAAATAAAATAGCCAATCCATAAGGATTCTATTTAGTCCAAAGGCCTTTCCACGCTTAGGTATTCCTATTCAACACAAAAGTTAGTAGTCCAAACATTTTTGTTTTTACATCCCAAATACTATTCATTTGGTTTTATATTTGTTTTTCGCATTGGTATCCCTACAAAGAAAGTTAGTAGCAAACCACAACAAAATACAAACAAATAATCTAAAAAATTTAATAAATTAAATGAAACCATCTAGCCAACTTTTAATTATATAAGTAACCAATGCATTAAAATGCCAATTAAATTAAAACTTTAAAATAAAGTTCTATACTCATGGGTTATGAATGAAATTAATTCATAATAAACATTTAAACTATTAACTCCAAATAAATAAGTTAAATTCATAGTTAATGCACCCAATTAAATAATTTAGATTAATGCACCCAATTAAATAATTCAGATTAATGCTCCCAATTAGATAATTTAGATTAATGCACCTAATTAAATAATTCACATGAATGCACCCAATTAGATAATTTAGATTAATGCTCCCAATAAGATAATTTAGATTAATGCACCTAATTAAATAATTCACATGAATGCACCCAATTAGATAATTTAGATTAATGCTCCCAATTAGATAATTTAGATTAATGCACCTAATTACATAATTCACATTAATCATGTACACAATTCATTAAAAAAAAAAAAAAACTCTATAACTCCAAAATTCATTAAATTATGTAATCTAGTCTAGAAAATAATAAGCATGTAACAAATTAAAACTAGAATAGAATTAGCATGTCAAAATTGTAACATTCATAAATTATATTTTATAACCTTAAATTCCATGCAAATTATGATAGATAATTCTAACTAAACTAAGCAATTAGAGAGTACCATTGCATAATTTACAATCATTGAAATAGTGAGCAATACCGCAACAATTCCTAGTAACATTATACAAAGCTAACCTAATAGTCTATATAAATCTATTCGATCAATTTCATAGAAAATATATATAAAATCTGTTTTAAGCTTGTTGTTCAAATTGTGAAATTAAATAAATAGATTTATGAATAAATCAAATTATATACCAATAACATATGCTGATAATTACAATTAAATTTCAACAGAAATACACAAAACAATAAAAAGGTAAAGAGACGAAACTGAAGCCTGCATGGAAGCAGTTTCCTTAAAACAGATTTCTCCGCCTCACGGGTCGAGTGCTTGAGGAATCCCGGTGTCTGTCTCCCAGGATACGACGGTCAAAACCAGCTACGACAGAAGCACTTTCTGTCTAGCTTAACGAACAAGAACAGTGGCAACAATCTCTCAATGTAGGAACTTTCTGGCAAACTGACTTGTAAAATAGAAGCAAAAAATTTCTATTTTGAAACTTGATAGGAGGGTCTCAATTTATACATGTAAAGGGGAGAGAAGAAGAGCCTCCAGCCTTTAAGGCTGGTCATTAAAACACCAAGCATCCATAGCCCCTTTCCAAAAATATGAAAGTTTGGATGCCCAAAGGATTCGCACCCTTTAGCCAAGAAAAAGGATTTAAATACTCTTTAAAATCCTATTCATGAATCTAATATCATGAGGCAATTTCTTGGCAATTTCTTATTCAAAACCCAATGGTTTTTGGCTCACTTGGACCTAACACAATAAAAGGTTGGGACCCACTTTAATATTTAATTAAAGTCACCACACTTTAATATTAAATTAAAGTCACCAAAAATCATTTTTTCCAACAATGTGTTAGACTCTTAGCCTTGCATGCTCACTTAAATGAGTGTGCGGCGTTGTCACGGAGCTTGGGGTGTGACAGGGTTAGTACTACTGTTGGTGAAAGTCATGTCCAGAGGGATGATTTAGGCTTAGGTGAAACTGAGGGTCACATGAATGAAAATGATACTGAGGGCCAGAGGGATGAAACTGATACTGAGGGCCAGAGAGATGAGGGAACTAGAAGAGAACATGATTCTGACTTGGATTCAAGTGACTATGAAGGTTACATAGATGATGAATATGGCATGTGTATTGATGATGATAAACTCTATGAGGCTAACATAGATGCAGATGTTGAATGGTCTGGGGTGAAACATTGTGCAAGGAGAAAATTGGGATGGTGGGGTCTTGAACTTTAATGATGAAGATGAGGAGAGTGACATTAACTCTGATTATGGGGACTCAGATGATGAGCTGTTGAGCTTGGACAATTCATCTGATGATGACACCTCAAGATCCAAGAGGCTCGTTTTAAGCATTTCAGACCTGAAACTGACATGATGGAACCTGAATTTAAGTTAGGCATGATATTTACCTCTGCCAAGGAGTGCAAGGCTGCAGTAAAAGAGTATGCATTGAGGAAATAGAGAAAGGTGAAGTTGGTGAGAAATAACAAATTAAGGGTCAAAGCTGTGTGTAAAAGAGGTTGTCCTTGGGTTTTGTGTGTGTCTAAATATGATGGGGATGCATTTCAGTGAAAACTTATAACAAGAAGCACACTTGTTCTAAGACATACAACAATAGGAATATAACCTCTAAGATTTTAGCACAGTTTATGGAGGAACTCAGAATCAATCCAAATTGGCCTGTCTCTGCCATGAAGCAAAGGATTAGAAAGGATTTGAAATTGGATGTATCAACAAGTCAAGTTTATAGAGCCAAGAAAAGGGCATTTCTAATGATTCATGGAACTGATGCTAATCAATATTCCAATCTTTGGGACTATTGTGAAAAGTTGAGGACAAACCCTGGCTCCACTGTAGTGGTGGAAGCACCAGATGATGAGGAACTTAGAGAGCCAAAGCCATGATTTTTGAGATTATATGTTTGTTTGGAGGCTTGCAAAAGGGGACTTTTAGAAGGTTGTAGACCATTTGTTGGTCTTGATGGTTGCCATATAAAAGGTACACGCAGTGGGCAATTGTTGACAGCAATTGGTATTGATCCCAACCATTGCTTATTTCCAATTGCATATGCTATAGTTGAGATTGAAAATAAGGACTCATGGGAGTGGTTCATTGGGCTGGTTCTCCAAGATTTGGGTATTACTCCTCAACAGCAACATCACTGGGCCTTTATAACAGATTAACAAAAGGTATAATACTTGTTATTATTAATTTTTACTTTTACCTTGTATATAGCATTTACTTACTTCTAAAACTTGATTTTGGTTTCCATTTGACAGGGTTTAATTCCTGCACTTAATGAACTAGTCCCAGAGTCAGAGCATAGGCATTGTGTGTGGCAACTACACAACAACTTCAAGAAACAGTTTCCTGGTTTAGCACTGAAGGATAGGATGTGGAGATGTGCAATGGCAACCACAATACAAAGGTTTGCAGCAGAGATGGAGTTGTTAAAAGAGGAGGATGAAAAGGCTTTTGATTGGTTAGCTAATAAGCCGGCAACATAGTGGAGTAGCTCACATTTTCCTACTAATGTAAAGTGTGACCTTTTGTTGAACAATTTATATGAAAGTTTCAATGCTCAGATTCTAGATGCAAGGGACAAGCCAATCATAGAGTTGCTTGAGAGAGTGAAGACATACATAAAGAGTAGGATGCTAATTAGAAGGGAGTGAGTGGGTGAAGAAGTATGATGGCAAGTTATGCCCAAAGATACAAGTGTTGGAAAAAAACAGAGAGCAGTCAAGTATGGCCATGTTTGTTTGGGTGGACATGAGCTTGGGATTGGACTAATAGTCCAATAAAATTATTAATCCGATATTTGGTTAAATAATTGAAGTACGGACTAATTATTTTAAACTGGACTATTATTAAGATAGGATACATAATCCAACGGATTCGTAGTCTTAGGACTATTAGTCATGGAAATGCTAATCCAGTCCGCCCAAACAAACATGGCCTATGTGTATTGCAGACTGGTTTAGCCAACTAAACTACCAGATAAGCTGCCCTTATGGTGATCAGTACACTGTGAATTTGACTGAGCATACTTGTTCATGTAGAAAGTGGGATCTATCAGGGATCCCATGTGCACATGCCATTGCTGCAATTCATGACAGAGAACATGAACCGGAAGACTTACGTTGCTCAATACTACAAGAATGAATCTTACCAAAGGGCTTATGAACCTATGATTCAACCAATGAATGGCTATAAGATGTGGCCTAGGACAGGGTTGCCTCAAATGCTACCTCCACACAACTACAAGCAACTTGGTAGGCCTAAGAAACTAAGAAGGAGGGAACCAGATGAGCCAACCAAACCAGGAAAACAACATAAGCTAAGGAGAATTGGCCAAGACTCAGTGAAGTGTAAGAATTGTGGGAACAAAGGCCACAATATAAGGACATGCACAACCAAGAAATCCCCTTCCTGGGTTAACATCAGTCCATGAAGTTGTCATGTGACTAGGCCTTTTTTTATTTTTTTATTCTTTTCTTTAAATTTTTTTTGGTTCTTTTCTTTTCTTTTCTTTTTTTCCTCCCCTTTTTTTATCAATTTTTTTCTCTTTCTTTACTTTATTTTTCTCCCTTAGCTGATTTTTTTGCCTTGTTCTGTTCTCCCACATTCTGTTGCATAGTTTGGGCGGGAAAGCTTCCACCGAGGATCCAGCTACACATTTTCCCACGTGTGGAGATGTTTTTCCCAATAATGCCCTCAGCTGAAGTCAGCAAGTAAGAGACATTAGCTTTAGGACTAAAATGACTGAAATTGGTTAACTTTGAGGACTAAAATGTCAAAATTAGAACTTGAGAAACTAAAATAACAATAAGTGCATAATCTCTTAATAAAAAATTCTTGCTTTTAATACAAATCATAGGAAATTAAAATTCTTAATTTCAGTACATTAAAATGCTATCACATTTAGCACAAATCACCATAAATTAATATCTCTAATTTTTATTTAAGCTGTTATAGAAAAGTGAGATAGGAGACCTCATAAAAAAATGAGGGGACGCGACACGTGGCACGGGTAGGGCATTGGTGGGACATCTTGGATTGTTTGGGGAGTTGAATATTTTAGTTAATTTTTTGATTTTTTTATAAAAAGATGTACATAAAATTAGAGAGAAAAGTTAATTTTTTAATTTTTTTGACTATTTGAGCCAATTACCAAAACAAGCACTTATATTATTTTATTTTTAAAAAAAACATTTTAAAAATTAAAAAAAATGTGGGGGCACCTGACCCTTGGTCTTGCACACGTGTTCAATTAGACCGTTCAGACAAGTTGTGCCCAAATTAAATGGCCACAAACAACAACAAAGTTGTATAATTCACAGATTTAGGAAGACACAAAACACCAACTTCATATATTTTCTCTCAGTTCTTCTATTTGTACAGAAATTAATTATAAAATCAAACATAACTCTGTCCAAGTGAGACCCATTTTATATAACAAGGATTGTGTCTGATTATGTAAATAATTTCTATGTACCTTAACTGTTTCATTCCTTATCGAGCATTTAAGAGTGTAATGGTGATTTCATTGACTGAAGTTGAACTTGGTGCATCTTTGCTTGAAGAAGAATCAGCTTCAAGTGGATTCCTCTCAGTGTAAAAACCAGGTTGTTTAGGCTGAGGCAATGCACCTTCACTGCTCAACATCAGAACCACACTTGACATACTTGGCCTGTCTTCTGGACATTGTTGTACACATAATAGTGCCACGTGGATTGATCTCAGCATTTCAGATAGATAACATGAGTCCCTTAAAGATCCATCCATCAGTTCTAGTGACCTGCCTTCTTTGTAGAGTGTCCATGCCTGAACAATTCAACATGAAGATGACATTATAAAAATAAAAATAAAAACAAATCTAAGGCGATGTTTTAAATATTGGCCAATACGAACTAATGATGAAAATGAAAATCAGTGCAGAACTGCCCATATCGGTTCATAGTCGATATGGGCTTATTCGGTTCAATTGTTCTTTTAATTTTTAATTTTTAATTTTTGTTTTTGTTTTTGTTTTTTTTTTTTTTGTGTTTTCATAAACAAAATGACAAAAAATTAAAAACACTTAATGTTTTCGTATCATTTTAATTTTTAATTCAAAAAACTACTTTTTCATTTTTCATACAAACTAGGTTGTTTTAAATAAATAAAAAAAATAAAACTAATTTTTGGACAGTTTTTGAAAAAATTACGATCACGTCATTTGACTTTCAATGCAACCGTGTCGTGATTCATGCAAATTCATCTTGTGATACTGCTATTTAAAATGTTGGTCTAATAGCACATTGATATGTAATATAATGTATATTAGTAGATTGGAACTCACATGCCCGACAAGATTGAGACGGTGGGTTGAATGAATGAAACCTCTGTTTCTCTTCCCACTAATAATCTCTAGCACCAAAACGCCAAAACTAAAGACATCTGACTTTACTGAGAAAATCCCATCAACTGCGTACTCTGGAGACATATAGCCACTATAATAAAACGTTAGAAGAAGAAAAATTTTACGGAAACAAGATTGAATAACATAAAACATGCATATATACGTACTATGTTCCAACCACTTTGCTTGTATTCGCTCCTGTCTCATTTCCTCCAAAACTTCTAGCCATGCCAAAGTCCGATATCTTTGGGTTCATGTCAACATCTAGCAGAACATTGCTAGCTTTGAGATCTCTATGGATTATTCTGAGTCTAGAATCTTGATGAAGATAAAGAAGCCCTCGAGAAATGCCGTTGATAATGTTGAAGCGCTTAGTCCAATCCAGTAATGTGCCACGGGTTCGATCTGTGCAAAGTTTTTTAATATACATAGAAAAGAGTTTCTAAATATAAAACCACTTGAATGCCAAGAAAACTAAAATAAAAAAGATGGACTTGTTAAGCTTTAAAGCCGAACCAAAAATAAAGAAGTCCAAGCTTTTGTTAGGCATGTACTCATAGATCAGCATCGTCTCGTCTCCTTGAATGCAGCATCCCAAAAGCTTCACAAGATTCCGATGTTGGAGCTTGGCAATACAAATAACCTCATTCTTGAACTCATCTAGTCCTTGTCTAGAATTCCTCGAAAGTCTCTTCACGGCTATTTCTTGTCCCTCTTGAAGAAAACCCTGAGGACAAATTACCATTTGTGAGTTGTGAGGCATGTTTTTTTTCATCTTTCCCTTTTGTCATCTTCATTATTTACTGCCTTTTTCTACCTCAAGTCTAACACATTCACTACAAGTTCTACTAATGACTATTGCATTTTTCATACATAAGACAAAAATATGAATTTATCTATTGAACTCAGCATTTGCTATAAAAAAATAAAAAAATAAAAAAAACAGAGAGATTTTAGTTCAGTCTCAATAACTTTTTATTAAAATGACTTCGTGGTTTAGGAACTTCGCTTTTTTTCTTTTTTTGTTTTTGAGCATCGATATTCTAATTAAAACAATTTAACATTCAAGGTTACCTTGTAAACAGAGCCAAATCCACCCTCTCCGAGCTTATTATTTTCTGAGAAGTTATCAGTTGCATTTATAATTGCAGCTAAGTCAAACAATGGTAACTGCAAATCTTCTTTCTGGCTTTCATTGGTGTCATCGTTATATCTCTGTCTCAATAGTCCTGCAAAGAATTAACAATGATGGATTTAAACAATAGAACTTGTCGTGGTAAGGCGTGCATGTACTGTACAAGTCATACAAGCACTCAATGCTTCCTGCAAAATAGCAGAAAAGAAAATGTCATTTTTAGATCAATTACCTTTTCTCTTTTGCTCCCTGTTCTTCTTTCTCCACACATACAATGTCAGGCTTAGGCATATCAGCAGCATTCCAATTGTTAATGTCAAGCCGACTATGATACTCTCTCTTCTCTTCCCATTGGAGCCAACTGGTTCTATCCAAAAAAAAAAATAACAAAAAACAAAAAACATTGAAAACGATTTATTAAAAGATTGTGGGCACATTTGGTATGGTTTACAATTTCTGTATTCTGTTTTTGAAAATAGAAAACAGTAATCTGTTATTTTAATCCAACACTCATGTTTAGCAGAAGAAGTCCAATTAGCAATGCCAATGTCATTGCCATTATCTCCCTTTTCTTGCCTTTGACACCAGCTTGTTGGACTGTTGAATCCTCAATCCATTAACAGAAATGGTCAAGTCAGTTATATATAATACAACCATGACTTCAGATTTCAAACCTTTGAATATTTCCTATATATTGAAATTGCTGTGGGAAAGGCCATAAAAAAGTTAAAACAGAACAAAAACATAACCACACAAGGATTAAGTTCGCCTATAAGCCTATGTCTATGGGTGAAAAATGTTTTATATTCAATATAGAGTCTCTCTCTCTCTCTCAAGTACCAATTTACAGAAGTTCACAAAATCATCATAAATAACCCAATCAGGTCAAAATAGACGCAAATACAAATAGCAAGTCAGACCTATAGGATCCACCCATTCGGGCCAAGGATGGGTAATAAGCATCATTCAGATCGAATTCAAGATACACCAACAACAGAAATCAAAGTCCAAGATAAAAACCAAAATGAATAATTCTTTTTGCTAAACTGTAGTTAGATGTAGAAATGTATTGTAGAGGAATTTTTTGAGGAAGAATTGTAAATGTTCAACATATTTAACTATGATTCTTACATCTGTATAATCTAATTAATCTGTGCTTGGTATGAATTCTTACCCGACTCAGAGGAAGCCATCCTTATGTAAATATCTTGCCCATTTTCACTGTACTCTTTCATATCAATCAACTCCCCAAACCAAAGCAAGCAACCACTTCCACCTCCTGTTATATCTAAATTTGCATAAGCCGTACAAGAGCAATTTTTCAAGCACACCGTCTCACATTCCATCAGGGTCATGCTCCTGTCAAACCAGGAGTTCCGTGTGTCTGGCATTTTATATCGCAAATATTTGAGAAACAAATCTCCGTTATGGCAATCCAATGGTGTCCTCCGAACACACCCATTAGAATAATCTCCATTTCCCCATTCCGTTTGGTTCCGGGGCACAAATTTACTCAAACAACCACATGCCGGTGAGTTTGCAATGTTACATTTACCATTCGGACCACACAGTGCATACGTATCACAGTTATCTATTGGTGAACTATGGTAAATTTCCCATTTCTGGATTGGATCAACCCATATCCAGCGCTTCACAAAGCCATCATAACTCACATCATACCTTGAAACAACTGTGCTGATGAGTTCATAATGATAATACACCTCCGCCTTAGTGTAGACCAATCCATATGTGTAGATTGGATTAGGTTTAAGATTTGGTCTCCCACTGAATCCGAGACCATTCCATGGCCCAGTTCGGAACACCTCAACAGAACCATTGTTCAGAATATTTTGTGGGTATCCTTGAGGATCACACCTGTATGTAAACTCACCTCGAGCTGGATCATCGCTGCTCTTCCAGGAGGATAGGTGGCGCTCGAGGCCTGTTTCAAAGTTCTTTCCAAGCTTCATGCCCGGTAAATGAGTATCACACGGATAATCAAAACTTTGCCACAGAAAATGGTCGGACTTATCATTGGCATCTTTCACAACTAGGTTTCCAGAGTCCATAAGTTGTGCAATAGGGTTCTGTGTGGATCCCGTCACATTGACAGACCAAATGACACTTCCGGTAGCATTGACAAGGGCAAGAATTCCAGGGTCGATTACTGTTAAGATGCCTGACGAATTGACAAGTGGAGTTTCTCTGTTGGCAACCCATACGACTGTCCTCACAGAAATTTTCTTGTACCATATTCCCAAGTATGTATTCTGGGAATTGCCAGGGCTGAAAAACCCCATCTCAAAGATTCCACCAGATGAAATTAAGGTATTGTTGCCTGTTATGGATTGAGTTTTGGTTATGGTGTCTACTGCGTTGGAGTTTATTAAGATGGAAAACAAAGAGGAAAACAAGAAAGGTATTTTGAGGCCTTCCATTGATAGTGTAGTGTCTAATTCATGGAATTCATCTGTTTCTCTAAAAGAAAACTCAAGTGCTCTTACAGCACAGTAAGTCTTCAGTTGGACTTTTCTATGGTTAGCAAGCTAGTACCTTTCATTTGGACTTGGGAGCCAATAAAAAAGACTGGAAATTCCAATCATCTCCACCGTTTTCTCACCACCACCACCCAGTCAAATATTAATTTTATTTACATGTACATTTTAGAGGCTAATGCCCCTTTTGTTTGTATAAAAAAATATTTTTCTTATTTTTTGACATTTGGTATAATAAAAAAAATATTCAAACATAAAATATTTTTCATAATCAACAAAAAAGACTAATCTATTTGGACATAAAATATTTTTTACTTTTAAAAAGGAGAAAACGTTTTCTAAACTACAATTTTGTCAATGTCACTACACTACTACCGCCACTACACCACCATCACCACGGACACAATCACCATTATCGTCACCATCGCCGCCGCCGCCGCCGCCAACTCTACTGTCTTACTACCACCACCAAACATAAAAAATACGAGAATATGGTTGGAAAAAACAAATTCATAAAAAATATTTTTCGTCCAAACAAATAAAACATAAAATAATTAAATTACAATATTTTAAGTATTGATGTAGTCATTTACGCACCAAAATATTCTATTTAAAACCAAGTAATAACTATTACTCCGAAGTATAGCGGTTAAGACCAGGTGTGAATCCTCAGGGACTAATCGAATTGTGTTGATTCAAAAATAATAATTAAGGTAATTTAAGAAGATTGGTTTTGAAAATAATAACACTAAAACTACTTAAGATAATAAAACTAATAAAATAAAATAAGAAATTTCTTAAGATTTTAAATCCACCACTAATCTTATAATCAGGAGTTATTGTCTTAGTTTTTAGAAAATCATTAATTTGAATAATATGATGTATCTTGATCAGAAATACATTGTCAAGAAGATTTGTATATTAAAATCCGAAAGTATAAATCATCTTCGCTTAGTGCGGATCGTCACCACTAAACTACGGTTGATGCACGATCTGTCTTACTAAGTATGACTCATTTAATAATGAATACACAACAGTAAAAACAATTGTATAACATGATTCAAATAAAATATTTATTGACCAAAAAAATCTAACAATTATACAATTTATTCAAATCAAATCAAAACTAAAAATATTAAATACAATAAAATCTCAATTACTTGATCAAAATTTCATCTCTACCTTAAAAAAAATATATTAATTTCACATAATTATGGACACAGTACTCTAATATATGAAAATTAAACAGTACCAATATTTTTTCCTTTCTTCCTTCAAAGCCCCCCCACCCACCCACACATATTATAATATATATACAGAGAGAGAGATTGACAGGGGATGGTTGAAAATTTTCCACCTCCATTTATTGCTTTGTTTGTTTTTTTGTTTAGTTTCTTTATTTTTACTTTTATTTTTTCATTTTATTATTATAATAATATATATATACATGTATTGTCTGTCGAATTTTATCGTCCACAGATTTTACTTATTTATTTATTTTATTATATTTATTATTTATATAATATTATTAAAATAATATAAAATAATATAATACAATATAAATTATATTAAATATAATATATAGAAAAATTTATATATAAACACTTAAAATATATGAAAATATATAATATTTTATAAAATTATAAATTAATACAAATAAATTAAGTAATAAAACGTATGTTAATAAGCTAAATATGCAATATTTAAATTCCGATCAAGTATCATTTAGCTTGAATATTATTTATAATCATAGTACAATGATCGGACTTAAGTGGGCCCTATTATTGAGTCAAAATTAGAAATTTTAAGTGACAACTTTGTCTGCTTATTCTCAGGGTTGTCATTAACTGTGTTTTCGTGAAAGATTTGTGGGAAAATCTGTAAATGGTAGGGAAAAAAAAATTAACTTATATAATTTTAGTGACAAATTATATTAATAGTTTTTATATTTTTTTTTCTTATATCACTTGGTCCCTTTGCTTTTAATTAACTTAATTTTGATTCTTAATTTTAAATTTTATATCAATTTAGTCTAATTGATAATGCTGTTAGTGTTTTTGACGAAAAATAATTACTGAATTGATTGAGTTTAACTCATTGAGTTTAGTAAAGTTTGAATTTTACTCGAAAAAATATTACACGTCACTTATATGTATATTTTGTTAGAAAATAATAGTTTTTCGGTAACTTTAATTTGAAATTAAAGTGGGACCCAACCGCCGGTTGAGGTGGGTCTGGGTGGTTTTATATTCTCTCAAGTGAGAAAATTACAATATAAAAATGATGGGCCGAAACTATTGAGTTGTGAATGAAAATTGTCTCATAAAGTGGATATCAATAGAAGTTGAGCTTGGGCCTAGGCTTAGACTTGGACTTAGTTTTAGTTTTGGTCTGAACTGGCCTAGGCTTGTGTATGTGCATATGTTGAACTTAGTCTTGGGTATGGGCTAGATTGTGCTATGCTGGACTGGACTTGTCTTGTGCATATGTTTTAGATTGGGTGTGGATCGGGTTGTGACCCAATAACCGTATCCATTTTGTGACCCATCTAGTTGGATTATTTAATTAGCATTATATATATATATATATATATTATTTATTTATTCAACCTTTGTAACTATCATCTTTTGATGATAGAGTTGATGATCATTATGCACATGGGAGTTTTGCACCTTTGTAACTTTAGCCCTAAAGGCTAGAGTTGATGGCCATTGATGCTAGGTTTTATGGTAACCTTTATGGCTAAGACCTCTTCCCTACAAATATAAAAGGGGTCTTTTCTCTCCAACTTAGAAGAAGAGTTTTGAGAGATTTTGATGGAAAATGGAAATGTTGTTTTGAGATAAAAAAGTTGGAGATGATTTTTTATACCAAAGAAAAAATTTCCTATCTTCTTTTACTAGTCCCTTATTTGGTTCTTGTTAGAAAGAGTGCAACTATTATCAAGTTCGCCAAAACTATTCAAAAGATACTTTTGCATTAGCTGGTTTCGACTGTCGTATCCTGGAAGACAAACGCCATCGTACCTTCAGCATCCATCGGGAAGCGATGAATTTATTTTAAGGAAACTGTGGTATCACACAGACTTCAGCTTGCTTCTTTTCTTATTTTTTGTTCTTAAATTTTTCAGAATTTAGTTTATCTCGACGAGTTTTAATCTTTAGTTATCCATGTTAATAATTTGTTCTGTTAGTAATATAATCTAATTTATTTCTATGTTTAGTTGTGTGGTTTATTTTGTATTTCATTCTTTAAATAAAAAAATTAAAAAATTATTTTGTCATTTCTATTAAATCCATTTTATATATTTTTCTTGTATTTTTATGGAAAAATACCAACAATCTTAAAACAGATCTTTATAAATAGGTTTTGATAAAACAATGTAGTTTTTATTATGGAATTAAAATTAATTTAATTGCCTAGAGTTATTGGAATTTTAATTATTTATTTCTAATAATTTATTCATGCAATTTATTTTATGTTAATTAGTTGTTATTGCATGAGTTATTTGATTGTTAGTGTTTAAGTTGGTAAGAGACTATAAAAATAAAAAATTTATTATGTAAGATTCTTGCTACTTTATTTGATTTGTTTGATTGTTTTCTTTCGTAAATAGCTTTCTTTACATGTTTACCTAAGCGAGAAAGGATGATATATAATATGAACAAATAAAATAAATTGAAATTAGTAAATGAGACTACCAATTTTTGTTTTGAACAAGATAACCTAAGCTGATAAGAATTTTGGATTTTCAGAATTTTGGACATATTTGTGAGTTTAATCATTCACCGTAATGTGGAGAATTATTTTGAATTTATTTCGTATTGTTTCGAAAGTTTGTTAAACAATTTTGATTTAATTTGATTAATTAAATTCTGGAAAAAACAAAGAGTTTGATTTTTTTTGTTTTGAGAATTTCAAGAGATTCGGCTAGTCGAGAGGTTTCCAACGGTATAAAAATCTCCAAACAGGTTTGTTTGGTAGGAAATTTAGCAAAATAGTTTCGATTTTTTTAATGTAATATTTATGTTGCATTATAAGGTGAATGGGTTCTAAGAGAGAATTAGTGCATGGTGGAATAATTTTGCATTATAATTTTATTAATTAATTGTTGTTTTGGTTGTGAGTTTTTCCATATCTTGATGTGTATAATCAAATGAATTACTCTAACATTATTATGTATTATTGTAGTTTAACTCTATTGTTTATAAGATTATTTGCTCATAGTTAGATGGTTGGAATGCCAGTGTTATGACCATATTAGTCTTATATAAGTAATTATTTTAGAGCTACAAAACTCATGACATTCTTACAACTGCAATACATCTATAGCTGCTTGAATTACATAATGTGAGTGATAGTTTAAATTACTTATGTAATATGCATTATATGAGTTATTGGTTTATTAACTCATTTTGTATCCAAGTGTGTATATAAGCAGTGAGCATGGAGGTTTAGCAGTAACATGGATAAAGTTTTGTAGACATCCCCTTTACATAGAATAGAGCACAGAGTTTATTTTTTGTATTGTATTGTAGGGGTGTGCACGGGTCGGTTCAGCTAGGGTTAACCTATAGCCCGTCAACCGAATCGACAGTATCAGATGAGAAAATCTGTTATCCATTGCCAACCGTTGTGAAGTTCGAAATCGACCGAACCAAAGAACACGGTTTAACGGTCGGTTTGAGTGATTTCGAGAATCTAATAAGTGTGGAAAAAATTTGTCCAAAAATGAAATCAAATTTCAAATCAACAAATAAAACTCATATAATATATATATATACTTACAGATCTGTGTGAGAAAGAGGGAAATGAAAGTTTGGGGAAAAAATGGAAGGAAGAGAAGAAGCTCACCACTCTTTTCCCGTCGTTGCTTGTCGCTCCATCAACGCCACGGCCTTCGCTCATTTCAATAGCCATCGCCAGCCACTAGTCGTGACTACCACGACCGCCATCGCCCAACATCTCCACACCCTTGTTCACAACACTTCTCCATTACCACCACCATTAAAAAGGAAATTAAAGATCAATGATGGGAGGTAAAATAATGAGAAACAGGAGAGAGAAGAGTTGCTTTTTTTTTTTGGGAAATCGTTTGAGAGAGATGGGGGAGAGCATATATGAAGAAGAGAGATGAGATCGAGATTGAAGATTAGTTTTCTGAGAAATTTCTTAGGGTTTAAGAGAGAGAGAGGACTTTGAACGACTATGGAAAAAATAGGGAAGTGAGACAGTCTATCTCACACTCTGTGATAAGGTGAAAATTGAGTTACTCTGTATCAAACTCCAAAGTGATAAAAAGAGATGACAGGCGTGTATTTCCAAGGTAAATATAAAAATATTATATGAAGAGAGGTGTGTATTCCTAAGATGGGCCACTATCTATTTGAATATATATAATATAATATATATTTCGGTCAGTTGAAACCATTACTGACCGTCCAAAGTCACGAAGCCGACCGTGGAGCCTCAGTTCTATTTAGATAGGACAGATTCATCGAGTGAATCGGTTCCTTGCACATCCCTATTGTATTGTATAAAAAAATAAGCTGGCAATCCGAAATGATGGTTTCAAGTGGTGGAGTGTGTTTTTGGCTAAACAAACCATTTCAGGTGCAACCATGAACTTTGATTTTGCAGATTTAGATAATTTGTAATTGTAACAGTTGCTTTTCCTTTTGTAATAGTTTTAATTTCTAATTTGTAATAGTTTCACCATAGTGAAAGGAAATGAGAAAGGGAAGAAATTATAAACCTTCAGGTTTAGTGAAAGTCTTTGGGATTAATTTTATTATTCCCAAAAACTAAGGTGGATTAGGTTTCAAACCTTTGTGGTCAAAGGAAATCTTTGAGTTTAAATCTTTTTATTCCCAAAATGGTAGTAAACCAAGTTTTGAGAAAGTCTTTAGTTATAATTTGATTATTTCTAAAGTGTTTTGTTTTGAGGAAAGAAACCAAAATTTAGCATTAGCTAAAATATTTCTGATTTTTATTCAGAAATAATGGGCTCAATTCCAGGAGTACCGGTTAACTTTTATGAGTGGTGTAATTTTTATAGCAATTTTTAAATTGCTTATTAGTTTTGTAATTTGTTTGTTTTAACCTAGTTTATCCGCTGAAAAACTTAATTCTAAATTTGCTTCTAATGGATTAGAAGTCAACATGTTCTTGAAAGTTTTGTCTAAGGTTAACTGGGTTTTACGTGGGACCAGTGTGATCCCTCCAGTCTTCCTAAAAATTTTCCTGACCATGTTCAATTCTAGGGTAAGTAGTGAGATCAGTTTTGAATTAAATTTTAGACTTTGAGATTTTCTAGTATTAAGTTTAGTTTCTAGAAAAACAGAATAATGAAATTTTGTTGTGATTTTTTAGAAATGGCTTCAAGAGGTGACAGCAGGAAATGTTGTTCTACCTAACAACCTTAAACCTTGCGAGGTTCTTAAAGGAAAATCTAAAGAAATCAAATGTGATTAAAGGAAATCATAAAATTGCATGATGATATCTCTGAATTTATCAGAGGCAATTAGTATGTTATCCTTGTATTAATTATAACACGTATGATTGCTATGTGTCTTTGCGTAAGAGCAAAGATGAGACAACCCGTTAGGGTGGGTGAATATATTTTTTGAATTTTTATAATTCTGAATATATTCCTGAATTGGTGGCTCCTAGTGAGTGCAAGATCACTGATCACAAAGATAGAAAACTGGTGGTTCCTAGGATGTGTTAGACCTCTGGCTACACAGTTATAAGATTGTGGTTCCTAATAGTAAATAGAATACTGATCATATGTTAAGACATGATGGTTCCTAATAGTAAAAAATTCTACTGATCATATGTCATGACATGATAATTTCTAGTAATGAAATGGTCTGCTGATCCTATGTCAAGACGTTGTGATTCCTAGTAGTAGAGTGACTATTAATCACATGTCAAAACATTGTGATTCCTAGTAGTGGAAAGTCTACTGACCACATACTAAGAAATTAATGATTCCTAGTGATAAGACTACTGGTCATGTTATGAAGTTCCGAATAGTAGACTATTGAACACTAGATCTATGTTTCCTAATAGTAACGCTATTGGCTTCAGAGTGACAGGTTGGACCAAATTTGTTTGGTGTCTTGAATTCGGAAAAGACCTAATTCGATTGATGACGGTCTGGGAATATGTTTTCTGTGATATGATTATGAGAGTCTCATAATCATGTGACACAATTAAAAACCTTGTATGAATTTTTGAAAAGGTTGAAAGCTTTTGTATAAATTCTACAAATGTAGGGGTGTCATGCAAAAGGTGGCAATATCTAAACCCAAGCGGGTAGGATAGGCTTAAAAATCCGTTGACTTTGTATGCAACGGTTATGCACAATATAGTAGTGCATATCGATTTTTTTGTGGACAAATCTGATATTCAGATTTACACAAGAATATTATCATGAAATTAAGGAAATGGTTTTCATGAGAAAAAAAGATGAGCCTAAAAGACGTTAACATGGTAGGACTTTAAAGTTCTTCTATCTAAATCTTCTTACCTATATGGTGGCTAATGAGGCTAAAATTTTCTTTGAAACTTTGATTTCTCTAGAAAGAAGTTATTAATTTAGCTTTATCTTGCATAGATAGTAACCCTTGGGATGCAAGTAAATGAAGGCCGACGAGATAAGCTTGTCATCAAAGGATACCGGCAAAGAGAAGACCTGGATTACTTTAATACGTGATCACCAGTTATGGTGAGTATAATCGCAATTGTGCGAAATCTAGAGATACATCAAGATGGATGTTCAGATAGCTTTCTTATATGAAGATATAGTTGAATAAATCTTTATGGAACAATTCGAAGGGTTTGTCGGTTATATGACGAGAAAAGTCTGTAAGCTTGAGAAATCATTATATGATTTGAAATAAGCACCGGAACAATGGTGTGAGAAATTTGACTACACTATGTTGTCAAGTGGGTTTTAAATACACAGATATTAACAAATGTGTGGATGTCAAAGACACTAACAAATGTATATGTCATTCTGTGTCTGTGTGTAGGTGACATGTTCATTGTTGGTAGTTATGAGAAGATGTTCAATATTACCAAGTGGATGTTAAACTTTAAGTTTGACATGGGCCTTGCAGATGTATATCTAAGAATTAAGATTTCGTGACCATCTACTGATAGTGTACTTTCTCAATCTCATTATTTTGATAAGAGTCTTGAGAAGTATAAGTTAGATACAAGTGTGTTACAGATTGTAGACTTTAGTCTCCATTTGACCAAGAATAATGGAATATTCTTGGGTCATTGGAAGTTTGAAGTATCTGATGAGTTGTGCAAGGCCGAGTATAACCTACTCAGTTAGCAAGCTAAGTAGACACACGAGTAATCCCAATGCCTATATTTAGAAGGCGTTTGTGGGGGTACTAATGTACTTACAATGAAGCCGAGATTATGGGTTGCATCACACTTGATATCCAGTTGTACTAGAAGGGTACAAAGGCGCCTACTGGATATCTGATACAAAGATTACGAATCCATTAATAGATATGTTTGCAACCTTGTCTTGGAGATCTTCTAAGCAAATATGTATCACAAGATCAATGATGGAATCAGAATTCAATGCTTTAGATAAAGCTATTAAAGTAATCGAATGGTTTGGTCATTTTCTTTGCAATTTTGTATACTTTGCTACAACCAATCAAGTATTGGTAGGCAATAGATAGAAGGTCTAGACATTTTCATCGAAGACATAGTTCCATACGACAACTACTCTCGTGTGTTATCACTATAGACTATATACAATTTAAGGACACTATTACGGATTCGTTAACCTAAGGGTTAAAATCGAGAGTTAGTAAGAAGTCGTCCGAAATGGAAAACTCAACCTAGTTGACTGGAGATTCCAAGATCTAGGTTCAAGGTTCAAAGGGACAACCTAATTGCGTGTAACGGATGAGTCACTGTAGAGATAAATCCTCATGACCATTCCTTTATACAGTGATACCCTGCAGGGTGAGAGGTTAAGCTAATGCTTTTAATGACCTAAGTGTTGTGAATAGTCAACCGTGGTATAGAGAGATACCTTATGTAGATCACCAATGTGAGTGCGAAGTGAGGTCGCTTCTTTAAGAATTGACAAAGCTAAATTTTTTTAAAACACTCACTGAACTAGGCTAGTGTTCCAGGGCCAAACCGGACACGTCAGTGAGAACAAAAATAATGGTTACAGTAACTTCTGTGTGAGGTCTATTGTCTTGATTTACACAAACGACAGAACAGTTCAAGACATCACGTTCACTAGTCAGCTAGTAAATCTGATAGGCTTTTACTACGAAAGGTTCAAGGCCAACAACTACCTTTTCTGATGCAGGGTTATTCTGTGTGCTCTCTCTCTCCTAGTCTTTATTGTTAAGCGTTGTCCGTTTTCTTTATTCGGCCAATTTTATTCATGTGGGGATTGTTGGAAATAATGATTTTTCGGTAACTTTAATTCGAAATTAAAGTAGGACCCAACTGCCGATTGAGGTGGGTCTGAGTGGTTTTAAATTCTCTCAAGTGAGAAAATTACAATATAAAAATGATGGGCCGAAACCATTGAGTTATGAATGAGAATTGTCTCATAAAGTGGGTATCAATAAAAGTTAGGCTTGGGCCTAGGCTTGGACTTGGACTTAGTTTTAGTCTTGGTCTGAACTGGCCTAGGCTTGTGTATGTGCATGTGACTTAATCTTGGGTATGGGCTAGATTGTGCTACACTGGACTGGGCTTATCTTGTGCATATGTTTTAGACTGGGTGTGGATCGGGTTGTGACCCAATAATTGTATCAATTTTGCGACCCATCTAGTTGGATTATTTAAATAGAATTATATATATATATATATATATATTTTATTTATTTATTCAATCTTTGTAACTCTCATCTTTTGATGATAGAGTTGATGATCATTATGCACATGGGAGGTTTGCACCTTTGTAACTTTAGCCCTAAAGGTTAGAGTTGATGGCCATTGATGCTAGGTTTTATGGTAGCCTTCATGGCTAAGACCTCATCCCTACAAGTATAAAAAGGGCCTTTCTCCTCCAACTTAGAAAAAAAGTTTTGAGAAATTTTAATGGAAAATGGAAATGTTTTGAGATAAAAAAGTTGGAGATGAATTTTTTACACCAAAGAAAAAAATTTCTATCTTCTTTTGCTAGTCTCTTATTTGGTTCTTGTTAGAAAGAGTGCAACTATTATCAAGTTCGTCGAAATTATTCAGAAAATACTTCTTCATTAGCTGGTTTCAACCGTCATATCCTGTGAAACAAACGCCGGCGTACTTTTAGCATCCATTGGGAGGCGGTAAATCTGTTTTAAGAAAACTGTGGTATCACACAGGCTTCGATTTGCTTCTTTTCTTATTTTTTGTTCTTTAATTTTTCAGAATTTAGTTTACCTCGATGAATTCTAATCTTTAGTTATCCATATTAATAATTTGTTCTTTTAGTAATGTAATCTAATTTATTTCTGTATTTAGTTGTGTAGTTTATTATGTATTTCATTCTTTAAATAAAAAAAATTAAAAAATTGTTTTGTCATTTCTATTAAATTCATTTTATATATTTTTCTTATATTTTTATGGAAAAATAGCAACATATTTTTCATTTAAAAAAAAATTAAGAGTTGTAACTAATTAGACTAAATTAAAGCAAAATCATAAATTCATGATCAAAATCGAGCCATTTAAAATTACAAAATGACACAAAGACAAACGTACAGGAACTACCATCACAATTTGCCATTATTTTATTGACTTCTTTTCCTTTTATTAACTTCTACTTGTGTTATATGTTATTTTTTAAAGTTATGTTTAGATCATAAATTTAGATAAAAATTTAGACAGACAAAGAAAAAAATATGGGTGAAATATAAATGAAATATAGTTACATTTCACCCACATTTTTTCCTTCATCTTTTCAAATTTTTATCCAAATTTATAATTCAAACACAACTTATTTGTCTCCTTCTCTATTTAAATTTTAAATGTAATTAAGTATAACAAAAGGGAACTCCTTTGGTACACACACCGTATGCACATTTGTTATATATTTTGTGATATATGTTATGTATTTTTATGATAAATATTATGTATTTTTTGATAAAATTATGATTATTTGTGATTCAGGAAAAAAAAATTATATGTTGTTTAATATTACCACAAAAAATATATAATATTATTATAAAATGCATAATTTTATTTTTAAACAACAAATTATCATAATTGTATTAGAAAAATAAGTAACATTTATTACAAAAATGTGTTACACTGTGTTTGATTCATGAATTTAAATAGGGATTCAAAAATAGAAAGAGAAAAATAAGTAAAATGTAAATGAAATATAACTACATTTTATCTAAATTTCAAACACTCTTTTTATTTTCTTTTTTAAATTTTTACTCAAACCTATTAACCAAAGGCAGCCGTATACTTTGAACTTTCTGGTTGCCCTGAATTGTGGGACATTTACTGATATTTATTACTTGAAACAGAGGACAATCCTTGAAAAGGGCATTACGAAGCTCTTCTCATTGATGCTCCCAAGCACAGCGGTCACGCCATATAATGTTGAGATGGTTCGGATGAACCCTGTGATCTTTGAAAACTTCCTGTCATATATATGATATTTTAGTTGCTTAGGTTAATAACAGATAGCAGTGAACCGACTTAATAAATTAACGTGTTTATAATTATTAGATTGAGTTAATTTTTTTTATGAATGATTTATATGTCATTGTCTAAAAAATAAATATTTTAATTCATCAAAGTGTGACTCGTTGACCTGTGGCGAGCGTCATAGACCGAAAGAGAGCTGTCAAGTTCACTGTGGATTGGAGAGGAGTTGCCTCTAATAAAAAAAAAACAAAAAAATTATGTCATAACTAAAACGACAAATCACACTAACAGTCGCTATTGTTTGGGGCTGGCTCGTGTCACTTTAGTTCTTAACTTTTCAATTGTAACACATTTGACCATGAATTTTGAATCTTGTTCCAAATAAAGATAATTAAAGATATCATTGTTCAATTTCAAGGGCAAAGTCATCAATATGATGAAATATAAACTAATTTGACAAAAATAAATGTTAAAAAAAATATTTTTGAATTTTTAAAAATAATTTCCACACACCAAAGATAAAATTATATAAAATTAATAAATCTTTTAAACATTTATTTATTTATTTATTTTACTAAATTAATTTTTATTATGTGGTTGGATAATGATCATGTAATCGGTGGTTGTTAGACTTGTAATGTGCAATCGATATATTTAATATATGAAATATTTTTAATTTTGGATTTTTGGATTTAATAGATTGGTTTAATAATGATATCAAAATTGTCGTCATATTTGATTTTTGAAAAAATAGAAACTAATTTAATAAAAATAAAAACAACAACCCATTACATGATCATCATCCAAACATATAATAAAATTAATTTGGTAAAAAAATAAATAAATAAATGTCTAAAAAATTTATCAATTTTACATAATTTTATTTTTAGTGAGTAGAAATAATTTTTAAAAATTTAAAAATATTTTTTTGACATTTATTTTTTTTCAAATTAATTTATATTTTATCAAATTGATGACTTTGCCATTGAAATTGAGCAATAGTATTTTCAATTATCCTTATTTGAAACAAGATTTAAAATTTAATATCAAATATGACGTGGATAGGCTCATAAAGCCCATAACCCACTATGAACAACTCAAGCCTGCCACTTAGGACCCAATGCATAACTCAACTGATAAGGCCCAGTACAGCTGGAAGTCAACATGACATGAAGAACTAATGATATTCAGACACATGGCAGGTAAAGGGCAAGCCACCTCAGCAGATAAAGATCTGCAAAGTTATTGCCACTGCACATCACCATTAATGCAGCCCCTCACAGCATTTATTACGACAACACCTCTTCGTCGGGACAGCACGCCCTCACCCTGAACAAGGTAAGTTACAGCATAGACTTTTGGCCAAGGTGACAGATCGGACGGGACAACGAAATGATTACCAAAGGATATAAGCAAACGTTGAAGACAATAAGAAGGTTAAGTTCTCTTTTTCTAATTCATATCTCTACATTCCACTTTTCTCTCTAACTTGCTCGTCGGAGGGTTCGCTCGGGGACTCCCCGTTCCCCGTTGAACTCCTGTGCAGGTTCTCAGGTGGGTTTGGCCATTCAAATATCGGTTGGAGAGGCGTGGACCAGTCCGACCCATTCCCTCTGGAACCCGTTGTATCGTAACTGTATCATCAGCTGGCGCCGTCTGTGGGAACGCTTTGCTCCGCGCGCCAGTTGTGCTCATTGTCGCCGGGGACCCTGTTCCAATAACCTTTTCCTGCTACCCATCAACGTGTATGGTCACGACTAGATCCATGGCTTCTCACCAAAATGCTGCCGACCATTAAGCCGACCTCCTCAATCCAAACAACCTACCACAGTATTTCATCGAGCTAACCAACAGCATCAACCGCATGGCCGAGCAAAACCCAGCCCTGATAAATGCCCTACTCCAAAGGGATTTTCCTATGCCTCCTCCACCACCCCCAGATATTCCGCCCAACCAAGAACGAGCCCCGAGCCATACTATCCCGCAGCCCTATCCACCCAACTTAGAAGGCCTGCAACCTCCTCCTCCTCACATAAATCCACCACCTCGACCCCCGCATCCATCGATCCTGGCACCAACCCCTGAGGGAGAAGCCAGTAGCGTCCAACCCCCGCTCCCTTCCGGTGGTGATAACATCCTTCTCTAGGATGCAGAACTCCGAGCCATGAAGCTCCAACTCCAAGAGGTCATGCAGAACATCCAGTATAAACCCTCTACCACAGCAAACTCACGATTTATTGCCTCCATTAGGGACAAACCTCTACCCCCCAAGTTCAAAATGCCCCACCATCGACTCTTTTGACGGCACGACGGACCCAGTCGACCATCTGGAGACCTACAGAACCCTCATGATCCTCCATGCATTCCCTAACGAGATCATGTGTCGAGCTTTCCCCATGACACTGAAAGGGTCGACTCGACTGTGGTTTAGCCAGTTACTAACAGACTTCGTCTCTACTTTCCAGCATCTCAGTGACTCCTTCTTCAGTCATTTCGTTGGAGCCCAGCGCCAGCGCCGTCCGGCAACCCAACTCCTCAACATCCCCCAGACCAAGGGAGAGTCCCTGCATAGTTTCGTTACCTGCTTCAACACTGAAGCCTTGCAGGTGGCGGAAAACGATGATAAGGTCATCCTTACAGCTTTCATGGCCGGTCTGCGGTCGTCCGACTTCCTGTTCTCTCTCTCTAAAAACCCCCCGACCTCCATGGCAACCCTACTCTCCAAAGCCCCAAAATATATGAATGCAGAGGATTCCCTAGCCGCCCGGCAAGATCCAATAACCAAAAACCCGACCCCCAAAGAAAAGAGAAAAGACTCAGAACCCAGAAACACCCAGTATAATAGCCAAACACCATACTATACCGACCGACCCAGAGCTGACCGGTCGGCACCAGCCTGACCGACCGGTCGATTCGAGCGGTACACATCCCTTAACTCCCCTATAGAACAAGTCCTCAATCAGATCCAACGGGACTACCTCCCCAAATGGCCCCAACCTTCATGAACCCCTTCCAATCGGAAAGACTAGTCCAAATATTGCCGTTTTTACCAAGACCATGGCCATAACACCGATGAGTGCGTTAACCTCAAAGATCAGGTCGAGACCCTAATACGTCAAGGACGTCTCAGCCGGTTCACGGACACCCGCCCTTAGCAGAGGCAAAGAACTAAGCCCCTCGGAAACAACCGCCGCCGCATCACCCGAGCAGCCAGCCCAACCTAACCAAGGCCATGATCGCCCTCCATAGAAAACTCAGCCGCCAGGCAATCCCCCCCCACCTGTTGGAGAAATCAGAGTCATTTCAGGCAACCTTGCTTGCGGGGGACCATCTCACTTGGCTCAGAGGGCAGAACTCAGAAAGATAAGGCAAGCTCAAGCAAAGCAATTGCCACGATCGACCGACCCTCCAAACAACCCAAGCAGTGGACCGAGCCTATCACCTTCACGAACGTCGACTGTACAGGCATCCGTTATCCTCATGATGACCCTCTCGCCATTTCTGCCCTCCTCTCCAACTACAAGGTCAGACGAGTTCTCATCGACAACGGCAGTTCTTCAGACATCATCTTTCTCAACTGTTTTCGCCAGCTCAAAATTGGAGAGGAAAGTATGTCTCCTCTCCAAACCCCTTTGGTCGGTTTCACTGGCGACCGGGTGACCTCCATCGACTCCATCGATCTCCCCATCACAATCGGTGAGTACCCACGGCAAACTACAAAGTTGCTCACCTTCCTTGTTGCCGACTGCCCATCCGCCTACAACATCATCCTTGGCCGCACCGCTCTAAATGCCTTTCAAGCCATCACATCAATTTATCACCTTGCCATTAAGTTTCCCACCGATCTGGGGGTCGGGACTGTAAGGGGAGAACAGACCGTGACCAGGGAATGCTATGTCGCCTCACTCAAAGAAATCAAGCTGAAAGAGACAATGATCATTGAGGGACTTGACGTCCGGGATGAGTACGAGCTGGTCAGAGGGGAACCTGTGGAGGAGCTCGTTGAGGTTCCCATCGGCCCCACCAACTCGGCGAAAACTTCCAAAATCGGCAGCCAACTGTCCCCCCAAGCAAAGGCCGACCTTACTGCCCTCCTGATTGAGCACAACGATGTATTCGCCTGGACCCACTCCGACATGCCAGGTATTGACCCCTCATTCATAACCCATCGCCTCAGCATTGAACCCCATTTCCGACCTTACCGCCAGAAGCAGCGTATTTTCCATCCGGAGCGCAATACTCTCATTGCCGTAGAGGTCAACAAGCTCCTTGAGACACAATTCATAAAAAACGTGGACTACCCTAGATGGTTGTCAAACGTGGTCCTAGTCCGCAAGAACAATGGTAAATGGCGACTTTGTGTCGACTACTCAGACCTCAACCGAGCTTGCCCAACGGGGGAACTTCCAGATGACCAATAGCAAGCCGCCAAAGTTAAGGCCCGGTCGTCCAATTAGATCCTCATCGGTGGTGTCTTGTACAAACGTGGCTTTTCACGCCCGTATCTGTGATGCCTCAATCCGGCTCAAGCAACATATGTGATGCGAGAAATCCATGAGGGTATCTGCGGTAATCATTCAGGCTGCAGGTCACTAGCCTACAAAATACTTCGCACTGGTTATTTCTGGCCTACTCTCAACCAAGATGCGACTGACTTCGTACTCAAATGTAATAAGTGTCAACGCTTTGCCAACATCTCCCATGCTCCTCCTACAAAGCTGATCACACTTTGCAGTCCCTATCCGTTCGCCAAATGGGGAATCGACTTAGTTGGACCACTTCCCATCGGCCGAGACCAAACCAAGTTCGCGATTGTCGCCATTGATTACTTCACCAAGTGGGTAGAGGCAGAACCCCTTGCCACCATTACCGAATGGAACACAACCAAATTCATCTGGCAGTCGATCGTATGCAGGTTTGGCATCCCTCAAGCCATCGTCTTCGACAACGGCAAACAATTCGACAACGCCAAGTACAGGAAGTTCTGTGCAGACCTCCAGATCCAACCCTGTTTCTCCTCTCCAGGTCATCCCCAAGCCAATGGCTAAGTCGAGGTTACCAACCGTTCTCTTCTGAAGATCATCAAAACTAAGCTAGAAGCAGCTAAAGGACTTTGGGCTAAGGAATTACCGAATATACTCTGGGCTTACCGTTCTACCGCTCGGACTCCCACTGTGGAGAACCCCTTTCACTTAACATACGGCGCTGAGGCGGTCATCCCAGTGGAAGTCGGTCTGCCTACCCCAAGGGTTTTACATCCGAACCCAGAACAAGCCGAAAAGCTCCATCGGGCTGACCTTGACCTAATCGAAGAGCTCAGAGAAACCACTGCTGTCAGACTGGCCTCCTACCAACAGAAAATGAGAACACACTACAACCGCAGAGTCCGACGAAGGGAGTTCGCCGTAGGGAACCTTGTTTTGCGAGAAATAACTCTTGCCACCAAAAATCCGACTGAAGGCAGACTGGCAGCCAAATGGGAGGGACCTTACGTTGTAAAAGCCAGACCACAACCGAGCACTTACCGACTTCAGGACATGGAAGGTCGAGACCTCCCCCACCCTTGGAACGCTGAACATTTGAAGCGCTATTTTCAATAAAAGTTGTATTTTTGTATCGTCTAAAATGTTGTATTTTCTTTTGGACAATCTATGTGCTCATTTTCTCCTCATATAGTGTAAATTTGTGACCCCACGGGCTACACTTTGTAAAACAGCAAGCATATATCTCAACTGTCTGTGGTATTCCAATAACACTTTGATTGCAGCCTCAGCCAGACTGAGCATGAAGAGCTCGGCCAGACCGAGTCACAAAAAGCCTTAGCCAGACTGAGCACAAAAAGCCTCAGCCAGACTGAGCATGAGGAGCTCAGCCAAACCGAGCCACAAAGAGCTAGGCCAGATCGAGTCACAAAAAGCCTCAGCCAGACTGAGCATGAAGAGCTCGGCCAGACCGAGTCACAAAAAAACCTCAACCAGACTGAGCACAAAAAGCCTCAGCCAGACTGAGCATCAAGAGCTCGGCCAAACCGAGCCACAAAAAGCCTCAGCTAGACTGAGCATGAAGAGCTCATCCAAACCAAGTCACTTAAAACCTCAGCCAGACTGAGCACAAAAAAACTCAGCCAGACTGAGCATGAGGAGCTCGTCCAGACCAAGTCACCTAAAACCTCAGCCAGACTGAGCACAAAAAGCCTCAGCTAGACTGAGCATGAAGAGCTCGGCCAGACCGAGTCACTTAAAGCCCCAGCCTGGCCGAAGCCACCATTGCGACTTCATGATCATAAGCACAGTGGCCATATTTTCTCACACTCACTATGCGTTGAATTTTTCTTATAGGTTAAAATTCACTCTGCATTGAGTTTTTCTCACACTCACTCTGCGTTGAATTTTTCTTACATGTTAAAATTCACTCTGCATTGAATTTTTCTTACAAGGTTAAAATTCACTCTGCATTGAGTTTTTCTCACATTCACTCTGCGTTGAATTTTTCTTACAGGTTAAAATTCACTCTGCATTGAGTTTTTCTCACACTCACTCTGCATTGAATTTTTCTTACAAGTTAAAATTCACTCTGTATTAAGTTCTTCTCACACTCACTCCGCATTGAATTTTTCTTATAAGTTAAAATTCACTCCGCATTGAGTTTTTCTCACTTTCACTCTGCGTTGAATTTTTCTCACAAGTTAAAATTTACTCTGCATTGAGTTTTTCTCACACTCACTCTGCATTGAATTTTTCTTACAAGTTAAAATTCACTCTCCATTGAGTTTTTCTCACTTTCACTCCGCGTTGAATTTTTCTTGTAAGATTAAAATTCACTTTACATTGAGTTTTCCTTACATTTTACACTTCACAATAATTTTTACATAAGCCTCATACAAGTCGCCATTCTCATTCATTTGAGATGCACAAGAAAAAATAATATGGACTGAAAACACAACTCAAATTTTATTTATTCACAAAACTTGTACATACGTTCTTTACAGCAATCCAAAAAAAAAAAAAAAAACAAACAAACAAACAAAAAACTTTTACAACTCACACCAATCACTCTTCCTCACTTGAAACCAGGTTTTCTTCTTCAACGCCATCATCTAAGGGGTCTGGGCCACGTCATCTTTATCAATCCGTACACCACTCAAGTCCAAGTCTGGGAACAGTTCTTCTGCCTTCCACTTGAACATCTTCCAGCCACTGTCCCAGAACTCAGCCATTTCGTGTTTGTAGAAGTCCGACCGCTGGAAGCTCTCAATAACTTCTGCTTTAGTTCTGCCCCCAGCGATCATTCCTGACTGGCCCGCTCCCCCAGACACCTCCCTCGCCAAGTTGCTGGCGACCGCGGCATCGATTGCCATCTGAAATTCAGCAGACCCCTTGAATTGTTCTACTGCTGCGACACATAGATCGGGGGATGCTACCCTTTCAGAGGCCGCCTTGGTTCTTTCTTCCTCCAGCTCCTTTTGCCACCTTGTCTTCTCCTCCATCGCCCTACCACGCTTATCCTCCAGCTCTTTCTGCAGCCCAGCAATCTTCACATCTGCTTCATCCTTCTCTTTGATCTGCTGGGCGCGCAGTTCTTCATTGTTGATCATCACCTCTTCAAACCGTTCGGTGGCAACCGTGCAAGCATTTTGGGCATCCCCCAGCTTCTTCTACTCGCCAGCCAGCTGGAACTCGAGCGACACTACCTTGCGGTGTTCCTCCTCTAGCTCTAATCTGACCGTCAGTAGCTCAGCATGGGCATGGTCGGCAACATTGCCCTACACGATCGCCAATACTTCCATCTTTTTTGCCTTCTCGGCCTCCTACCAACCCCTGGCACACGCGCTTCGCGCAACCTTCTTCCAGCTTGCACTCTCCTTCTTGAAACTTGTAAGCTGGGCCTTAGCCTCCTCCAACTTGACCTTCACAGCCGCCGCGTTTCTCAGCAGAGCCCCTGCTAAGGTGGTTACCTTCATTTAGGCAGAGCACAACACCCTTAGCACCTCAGCCTCATTGAACCTGGAAACCGAGCGCACGGCTACCTCGTCCACAATCCCCACAAGGCGATCTGTAGCCGCCCTGGCTGGGCCTTCTTCTCCCTTCAGCAGCCTAGACACAGCGCGAGCGTGGTAGATTGCAGTCGTCAGCCTGGTCCCTTCTCCTTGGGGCGCAGGGCCCCCCTTGGGCTACTGCTCCATCACTTCCTTAGGGTCAGCCGACCCACTTTCTAGTCGCACCTTGGGGTCCAGGGCGCTCGCATGCCCTTCTTCCTCTAAGACCCCTTGGCTCTTCTCCCCCTGCGCCTCTAGGACGACGACCGCTCCTGGAGTAGCCTCCACCCCTTTCTCCCCTGTTTCCTCCGCCATCGGAGTGCCCTCACCACCCACCCTCGCCCTCTTTGACCCAGGCACATCTGAGGCCCCCTCAGGGGCAATCCTTCTCTTTTTCTTCTTCTTCAAGACCTCCCCCTCTTTGTTTGCCCTTTCCTTCATTGGATCAACGGGGGGCGATCGTGGCTCAAAACTGCCCAACGGCTTGGGGCGCAGTCGGATTCTTTCCCTCGCGATCGGTTTTGGTGGCGAGCCTAACTGCACTTCCTTCAACTTATTGGCTTTGGCAAAAATGGCCCGGTCCTCCGCCTCTTGCGCTTTCCTCTTCGCCTCAAGCTCTGCCGGTGCTAGATCCCCACCGGTCGGCTGAGGGCCCAATCCTGCGGCAAACAAAGCTGATGGCAGAACGAGGTCGTCCCATCTAACCCCCTCATTCTCTCTCTATGCCTTCACCTTTTTCACTCTCTCCTCTGCTGCAGCCCCCAGCTTTGGCTCCATAGACTTGGTGGGTACCCTCCACACCGTGCGTACTCCAACTCCGCCGTTCGCAGATACGTAGAACTACCGCGGCCTCCATCCTTTAGTTGATGACGGCAACCCCACCACCAAACCCCTCTCTGCCACCGCCTGCAACGTGGCCCAAGTTTCTTGCTAGCCCGAGGCCTTATAGCAGGCAAAAAACTCGTCCACCGTCATGGCCGCTCCCTCGTTTTCCTTCGGCCACGCACTTGCACAGGCCAGTACAATCATCCATGCGTTGGGCATTAGTTGGCCTGGCGCGACTTCCAGTCGGTTGAGGACATCCACTACCACCTGTGGAAGCGGCAACCTCAACCCTCCCTTCAACGCCTCCTTGTATAGGGCAAACTCCCCCGACCGGGCGTCAAAAGGCCTCTTCGTTGCTGTCGGTAACATCAACTCTATTTCTTCAGGCACCTGGTATTTTTTATGTATACCCTCTAACTCCTCCGCCGTAACGGTTGACTTGTCAGCCTTCGTATGCCAGTGATCTGGCTCAGCCTGGCTGATTGGTTTCGGAGCCGCTATCATCGTCAACGGACAAGCTAAACCCGCCGGCTCCCCTGATTTTTCCACTTGCCTCTCCCTCCTATATCGTTCTGCCAGGTCCACCGCATCATCATCCCCTAGGGGATCAACCCTTGCGGTGGTTGCTTCCTCTTGTGCCATCCCTATTGTATGTCTTCGAATAGCTTCGGATGCGAGTGCAAGAAAATTCCAGAAGTGTTGCAGGGGTGTATCGTTGGCAACGAAGGAGTTTACGCTGGGAATGTTTTGATGTTTTGCGAAAATATAGGTAAAGCGAGTAATCCCAAAGGCCCAAGGTTTGCCTATATTCCAAGGGTCCCTATTAAATTTTGCTAGTTTGAAAATTTTTCAAAAAACTGCCAACACTATCTTTTCAACACCCTATAATGACCTATCGTTTCACTCCTAGCCCAACGCCTGACCTCCCCCCACCAGATGCTGCCACGTGTACGACTACGATTCACTGCCCCCCTTCCCACTTCAGTAGTCACGTGACCCGCTATAGCAATTCCGGGTTTTACCCCTTATTGTACAGTGATCCGGACTTGGTTCCGTGAATGTTAGCAGTTATTTATATCTTGTTTACATCCTTTCATACTTTGTATTTGAGTTATAGGATGTGTTGGGCGTGTTCTGAACAGGTAGGTTGAGTTTTGGTCTCAAGTGTAATTGCCCAGGTTTTTGGTGTTACGCTTGAGCGGATCATTCTGTGCTCGAGTGGAGTTTGGTTTTTGGTTGTCCGCTCGAGCGGGCCTTCTTGCGCTCGAGCGTGGTTTACACACTCCCAGTATCTCGTGTCCCTGCAAAACTTCTGCAGGTGTGTTTTTCACGCTCGAGCGGGTTTCCTACGCTCAAGCGGGTATCTTGGCGCTTGAACGGGTAGTGCTTTGTCTGTGAAAGTTCTGGGAGGGGGAAATCTACGCTCGAGCGGACTGGTTTTCGCGCTCGAGCGGATGTATTTCATTCTTGTGTCTTGGCACTCGAGCAGGCCTTCTTGAGCTCGAGCGTGTCCAGATTTTTGTGCTTGACGCTCGAGCATTCTATTCTCCGCTCGAGCGGGTCATACGTATATGAGTCATCCGCTGGGTAATTTTAAATCACTTTTTACATTTCCTTTCTCTCTCTTACTTTCCCAAAATCATTTTTGAGAGCCTCTCTCTCTAGGATCTCCCTTCTCTCTAGGGTTTGATCTAGTTAGAGTGTCTCCCTATCCTTCAACCTTTGTAAAAAGTGTGTTGATCGTTGAGAGCTACGTTTTGATCCGAGAATCTTGGTGTTTGAAGCATTTTCGTTTTCTTCATCTTCTCCGATTGAGCTCTAACTTCGAGGTAGGGATATCCTACTCCTCTTTATGAGTTTTGTCTTTAAATTTTAGCATTTTGATATGTTGGGTGTTGTTGGGTAATTTTGAAAAAGTTTGGGCCTTTATGTAATTTTACAAAAGAAGGGTTTTACTTATATAAACCTATATGCATGTTTAGCATGGAGAAATGAGATAAATGTTGGGTTATTATAGAAATGGAACCTTAGAGTTGTTTTGTTAATTATGGGAAATGCCCTAATTACATTGATGAATTAATTTGTGATATTAATTTTGAGAAATGAGAAGTTGAATTGAGAATGTTGAAATTGGGAACGTATGGGATTAAAGAGTGTAGTTGGATCATTTATCACTCACCTAGTTGAAATGTTGATATTTTATCCATTTGGTGCATTTATTTTCTGTTTAGAAATAACTGCTTTGGGCTATCGGTGGAGGATAGTCTTGATTGTTGTAGACAATGCATGATGATTAGGCAAACTAAAACTAATCGATTGAGTATGCTATCGAGTATAGCGGTTGAAATAATACATTAACTTTATGCATTGATTGATTATGTATATGATCTATGTTTATATACATTGTGTGTGGGAGGAGATAAGGGATGTACTCCACGGTTTAGGGGAAGATAGGGGATGGATTTCTAAACCGGATTTTGTATGACATTGATACAGTATTACAATGTGTATCAAGTGTGGATTATGGAAGTGTTTGAATTCATTTGATATAGCACTAAAATATATATCGTTATCAATTGTGAAGTATAGAAGTGTTTCTATGTGTTATTGATACAGCACCAAAATGTGTATCCATCATGAATTTCGAAAGTGTTTTAAAGATGAGTCTTAATCTCATTAAGTTATTTGGCTAGGTTCTAAGTCTTGTTTTCAAACTCAAAGTTGAGAAAGAAATGGGAAATGAAATGTAACATAGACTTAAATGTCATGAAACTGTAACGTGTTATAAGTGGAAATATAAGTGTGGACCATCTATCGAATGCTGTTATTTTAGTCATTGTTTATAGTTGGTTTAGTATATTTCTACTGGACTGTGGCTCACCCTATATGGGACATCATTTTCAGATACAGGTAGCATGCCACCTCCAAGGACATAGCTTGGGAGGCTTGAGACTGTTGGGCTGTTTTGTGTTTTTTATTGTATTACATGTATATCAAGCCAAGGGCTTTCTGTGTATAGAGTTAGTACTCCCTTTTTGTAACCAAGTGTTGACTTGGAAAGTTTTAAGCCCATAGGGCATTTACTTTTGATGTCAACATGTAATACGTTTTGTAAAGACTACTCTGATGGAATATATTTATGCTTTATTCACTTATGTTTAAGCATGCTATTGTTGGATGATTTATGAGTTTATTTTGAGGGCATTACACCCTCCGCCTCTCGAGCCCCGCACCCCGCCGCCCTACCCTTCGCGGTCGGCCCTCCTCATGGTCGGTCCCTCCACTCAGCTACCCTTCGCAGTCGGCCCTCCTCATGGTCGATCCCTCCACTCGGCTACCCTTCGCGGTCAGCCCTCCTTATTTTCGGTCCCTCCACTCGGCTACCCTTCGCGGTCGGCCCTCCTCATGGTCTGTTCCCCCGCTCGTCTACCCTTCATGGTCGGCCCTCCTCACGGTCAGTCCCTCCACTCGGCCACTTCCGGTCGGTCGTTCCTTTCACTATTTATTCCCTTCGTTGGACTAAAGGTGCACTTGGGAATGGGGGACTACTGACGTGGATAAGCCCATAAAGCCCATAACCCACTATGAACAACCCAAGCCTACTACTTAGGGCCCAATGCATAACCCAACTGATAAGGCCCATTACAGCTGGAAGTCAACATGACATGAAGGACCAATGATGTTCAGACACGTGACAGGTAAAGGGCAAGCCACCTTAGCAGACAAAGATCTGCAAAGGTATTACCACTGCACATCACCATTAATGTAGCCCCTCACAGCATTTATTACGACAACACCTCTCCGTCGGGACAGCACGCCATCACCCTGAACAAGGTAAGCTACAGCATAGACTTTTAGCCAAGGTGACAGGTCGGACGGGACAACGAAATGATTACCAAAGGATATAAGCAGACGTTGAAGATAAAAAGAAGGTTAAGTTCTCTTTTTCTAATTCATATCTCTACATTCCACTTCTCTCTCTAACTTTCTCATCGGAGGGTTCGCTGGGGGACTTTCGATTCCCTGTTGAACTCCTATGTAGGTTCTCAGGTGGGCTTGGCCATTCAGATATCGGTTGGAGAGGCGTGGACCAGTCCGACCTATTCCCTCTGGAACCCGTTGTATCGTAACTGTATCATCAAAATATATCACAATTGAAAAGTTAGAGACCGAAGTGATACAAGACCCCAACTATAGGGACCGTTAGTGTAATTTGCCCTAACTAAAATAACAACAATAATAGATTATATAACACAATGGATCCGAATAAAAACCCCAAAGATAACAACTGAGGCATATGATATATAATTTTTTTTTTTGAAGTGTATTGTAGAATTTCTCCATACATTGCTTTCGCTTAGTCTAATTTCAGCCAATTAAAAAGTGAGACATATCTTTTCTTCTTCTTTTTTTCTTTTTTGATCTAAAATACTCACGCTTTAAATAATGTAATACGAAAAATGAGACCTCTAATAGTACCATTATTCCTTTCTTTTTCATTTTTAAATTTCCTTAAATTTGTTCCCTTGCTAGATTTTTCTTTCTAGATGACCCAAGACTTGGAATCATATGGGTTATTATTCTTTTTTCTTTCTAGATGACCCAAGACTTGGAATCTTATGGGGTATTATTTTTCTTAATAGATGACCCAAGATTTGGAATCATACGCATGTGTGTTTTGCCACTTGGGGATGTCATTGGATTAGCAGGGCCTGATAGTAAACTCTTTTTTGTTAAGTCTCAATCCACAGTCTTAACACAAAAATTCAACAAATCAACCAAATAATCAACCAATTGAGTGAGGTTCGAATGTCTTAAAAGATTCAAGGATTATTAAATTTGTCAAATGTAAAGAAAAATAGAAAAAGAGAAGATGAAGATGAAGTAAAATCAGTGGTGGAGTCAGAAATTCAAAGCAGAGGGGCACATATTACTCACATCATTGAAAAGAAAAAGAAAAAAAATCACAATAAACAATAATGAGATTATTAAATTCATACATTTTTTTGGTCCATTGTTGAGATTCAATATTACAATTATTGTGAGAATTATATCAGTATAACTTAGAAATCCACAATCAACAACCCGATTGAATTTATGATTAACAAATTCAACACTATCAAACTCAACAAAAAAAAAAATCCCACAATGAAGAAAAACAATAAACCAAACAAATCCCATGACAAGAAAGAAATATTCATTTAATTCAATTATCACCATTAACTTCCCAGGTTACAATATAAAATAATGAACAAAAAAATACAATAGAGCACTTTTAAATATTTTAAAATACAAAAGAATCTTACATGATTTAAGGAGGGACACTATTATAATTTTATATAAGAACAAATTAGATATAAACTTCATATATAAGAGAAATAGTATAAATATGAAAAATCCAAGGGGGGCACGTGACCTCTCTTGTCTTGTGTTGGCTCCGCCTTTGTATGAAATGATTAAATGAACAATCAGAGTCTTTGATTTCGAGGTTGTGTACCACCACTTTATGGTGTGAGATTGTAGATTCAATTTCTATGGAGATTAGTATGAATTATTTATTGTGTTTATTTCTCTTTAGCTAAAGAGATTTTATGTAACTAGTAATGCTTGTTGAGCTTAACTTAGATTTGGTTGTATTAAGTTTTGACTTTCTAATTATTAATGGGCTAATAGTTACATTAAACCTAGTCATATCCAAGTTACATCTAGCATAGGATAGAAAAAACGATAGAAATCAATTTTTTGATTTGTTGGTGATGCCTAACAATGGGAAAAGTGCACAATATATAAATGACTATTTAGTTATGAATGACTACTCATAGAAAAAATGTAGTATAGAAGAAATGGCAGTGATGTCTTACAAGGTAGTCTTGAATGATTATTTATAGAAAAAATGTAAAATAAAAGAAATGATAGAAATCAATTCTTTGATTTGTTGGTGATACCTTACAATATTGCCATAAATGACTATTCATAATTTAAAGAAAAAAAATGTAAGAAAAAACTACTAAGTAACCACCATCCATATAGCCATGAATCACTATTTGTACAATATAAATATGAATGGCTATTCTTTAATTTAAAATCTTAGGCATGTTTGTCTGATTATATGAACGGTTTCTATGTTGTAGGACTTTTTCATTCCCTATCGAGGTTGTAAGACTGTAATGGTGATTTCATTGCCTGAAGCTAAACTTGGTGCATCTCTGCTTGAAGAAGAATCAGCTTCAAGTGGATTCCTTTCAGTGAAAAAACCAGGTTGTTTTGGCTTAGGCAATGCACCCTCACCGCCCAACATCAGAACCACACTTGACATACTTGGCCTATCTTCTGGACACTGTTGCACACATAACAGTGCCACGTGGATCGATCTCAACATTTCAGATACATAACATGAGTTCCTTAAAGATCCATCCATCAATTCTAGTGACCTTCCTTCTTTGTAGAGTCTCCATGCCTGAACAATCCATGATCAAGATTACATTAGAAAAACCAAGTTTAAAGCGATGTTTTTTAATATTGGCTGATACGTACTAACGATGGAAATGAAAATCACATGCAAACCTGCCCATATCGGTTCCCAGCCGATATGAGCCTATTTGGTTCTATTGTTTTTTAACTTTTTCTTTCTCGTTCTTTTTTTTTTTTTTTTGTGTGCGCACCCGCATGCGTTTTTAAAAACAAAACAACAAAAAATTGGAAATACTTCTGTTTTTGTATCATTTCATTTTTTTGTTTGAAAACAATTTCCAAAAATTCAAAAACAACTTTTCAATTTTTCCTAAAAACCAGGTTGTTCTAAGAATTTTTTAAAACTTATTCTGGAAAGATTTTGAAAAAATCACGATCACATCATTCGATCTTCAATACATGTCACTTCATAAACCTAATATGACTGTGCCGTGATTGATTCAGATTCATATTGTGATACTATTTAAAATCTTGGCTTAAGCACATTCATATATAAGATAATATATCTATATACATATAAAGTAGAGTGGAACTCACATGCCCAACAAGATTGAGACGGTGGTCTGAATGAATGAAACCTCTATTTCTCTTCCCGCTAACAATCTCTAGCACCAAAACGCCAAAACTAAATACATCTGATTTTACTGAGAAAATTCCATCCACTGCGTACTCTGGAGACATATAGCCACTACAATAAAACATTAGAAGAAAGTAAAAAAAAAATTACAAAAACAAGATTGACTTGAATAAAACATGCATATATTCGTACTATGTTCCAACTACTTTGTTTGTATTCGCTTCTGTCTCATTTCCTCCAAAGCTTCTAGCCATACCAAAGTCCGATATCTTTGGGTTCATGTCAACATCTAGCAGAACATTGCTAGCTTTGAGATCTCTATGGATTATTCTTAGTCTAGAATCTTGATGAAGATAAAGAAGCCCCCGAGAAATACCATTGATGATGTTGAAGCGCTTAGTCCAATCCAGTAATGTGGCACGGTTTCGATCTGTGCAACATTTTGGCTTTGTTAAACCATGCTCTACTAATTAGATTCTTGAAAATAACTATAAAATAGTTTCTAAATATAAAACCACTTGAATGCCAATAAAACTAAAATAAAAAATAATAATAAAAAAAAGATGGACTTGTTAAGCGTTAGAGACGAACCAAAAATAAAGGCGTCCAAGCTTTTGTTAGGCAGGTACTCATAGATTAGCATTGTCTCATCTCCTTGAATGCAGCATCCCAGAAGCTTCACAAGATTTCGATGTTGAAGCTTAGCGATACATATAACTTCATTCTTGAACTCATCTAGTCCTTGTCTAGAATTCCTTGAAAGCCTCTTCACAGCTATTTCTTGTCCCCCTTCAAGCAAACCCTGAGGACAAATTACCATTTGCGAGTTGTGAGGGATGTGTTTATTTATTTTATTTTTTTTCTTCTCTCTCTTCACTCTTTCCCCTTTTCGTCTTCTTCATTATTTACTGTCTTTTTCTACCTCATGTCTAACATCTTCACAACAAGTTCTACTATGACTACTGCATTTTTCATACAGAAGATAAAAATATAAATTTATCTACTGAACGAACTCATCATTTGTTTTTAAAAATAAAAAAATTAAATATAAAAAAAATACAGAGAGATTTTAGTTCAGTCTCAGTCACTTTTTATTAAAATAACTTCGTAGATCAGGATCTTTGCTTTTTTTTTTTTTGAGCACCGATTTACTAACTATAACATTTTAACATTCAGGGTTACCTTGTAAACAGAGCCAAATCCACCCTCTCCAAGCTTATTATTCTCTGAAAAATTATCAGTTGCATTTACAATTGCACCTAAGTCAAACAATGGTAACTGCAAATCTTCTTTCTGACTTTCATTGGTGTCAATGTTAGATCTCTGTCTCACTACTCCTGAAAAGAATTAACAATAATTGAAACAATAGAACTTGTCGAGGCAAGGTGTGCATGTACTGTACAAGTCATACAAGCACACATGCTTGAATGCTTCCTCCAAAATATTAGGGAAAAAAAGGTTATTTTTGGATCAATTACCTTTTCTCTTGCGCTGCCTGTGCTTCTTTCTCCAAACATACAATGCCAGGCTCAGGCATATCAGCAGCATTCCAATTGTTAATGTCAAGCCCACTATGATTCTATCTCTTCTCTTCCCATTGGAGCCAACTGATTCTATCCACACACAAAAAATGTTGAAAACGATCTATTAAAAGATTGCGGGAACATTTGGTATGGTTTACATTTTCTGTTTTCTGTTTTCTAATATGGAAAACAGTAATCTGTTTCTAAACACTGTCTTCGGAAAGGTGTTCTGTAAACATCATATTCTTTTTGTCATAAATTTTTGAAAACTGATTTGGTATGCAAATGAAAATGATGGGTGATTGATTCTCAATTTTTCATTGTTTTTGTTTTGGTAAACACGAGATGAAAAATTTGAAAACGATAGCAAACAGGGTCGCTTTTGCCACAGAGTTTGTAGTTCTTGATTTGCAATTGATATTTGAAACAGAACTTTAGCAAACTCTCCTTTTGGTAGTTTGGACTTCAAAACATATTCAAGCAATATTTGTGGAGTTCGTATGTGTCTGCATTTCCTACATTGTAGTACTATTGATGAACAATAAAGATATGTGCAAAAAAAATCATGATTTGATCTGTGACCGAAGCAAATTTATAAAAGAAAAAAAAAATAGAATAAAATAAGTAAGAAAACATAATTGTAACCAAGAACTAGCCAGATAATTGCTCCAAAGCAGAGTTCAATTTTTGGGTTTTCTACAAACTTAATCAATGTAAGAGCTACTCATTTATAAGATTCTGAAAAATAGATTCTAAAAACGAAACCAAACAGAGCATATATAACTGATATACCTGACGATGCCATCCTCACATAGACGTCTTGGCCGCCGCCTTCACTGTAATCTCTGATATCGATCAATTCATTAAACCATAGCAAGCAACCGCTTCCTCCTCCACGTATGTCTAAAGTTGCATAAGCCATACAAGAACAATTTCCCAAGCACCTTTGCCCGCATGCCTCCAGGGTCATGCTTATGTCAAACCATGAAAACCTCGTGTCTGGCAATTTAACCCCCGAATACTTGATGAACCCATCTCCATTTTGACAATCCAAGGAAATTCTCCGAACGCACCCATTTGACCAGTCTCCCCTCTCCCAATTCTTTGGGTCCCTCGGCATAAATTTATTCAAACACCCACACACGGGGTTATTACCAATGTTGCAGCTGCCATAAGCACCGCACGATGCATAAGTATCGCAGTTATCAGTTGGTACACTCGTGTAAAGCTTCCAATCCTGTGTTCTATCCAACCATGTCCACCGCTCCATATGGCCACTCTGATTCAACACGATTCTTGAAATAACTGATTTGTCGATGAGCTCGTAAGTGTAATACACTTCCTCCTTACTAAAATTGTAATCATACTTGAAAATCGTGTTCGGCTTCAAGTATGTTATCCCACTAAAACCAAGGCCGTTCCAGGGTCCAGACCGGTAGTTCTCTGAAGAACCATCCATCATAATCATTTGTGGGTATCCGCGAATATCAAACCGGAACGTGTAAACCCCTGTAGCCGGATCATCATTGCTCTTCCATGATGTGAAGTAGCGATCGTGGCCAGTTAAAAAATTCTTTCCAAGCTTCATGCCTGGCAAGAACGTGTCTGCAGGATAGTCAAAACTCTGCCAAAGGAATTTCTCAGGATTACCATCATTAGAATTTCTCACCACAAGATTACCCGATTCCAAAAGCTGCGCAATTGGATCGTGCGCCGAACTTGAAGTATTGGAAGACCATAAAACTTCACCGGTGCCATTGACAAGTGTGAGAATTCCAGGATTAACGACTTTTAACACGCCTGATGTGTCGGTGAGTGGGATTTCTCTGTTGGCAACCCATATTGGTGTCATGATTGATATTTTCTTGTACCATATCGCCACGTACCGATTCTTGGATTTTCCGGGGCTGAAAAATCCCAGTTCGAAGCTTCCACCAGATGAAACTATGGTCTGCCCATCTGAAATCGATTGAGTTTTGGTTATGGTGTCTATGGCATTGGAGATTATAAAGATAGAGATTAAAGACGAGATGAAAAGAGTAAAGGCTTTCATTGCTATCCTCACGATGCTTCTGTTGATGTTAATTATTCATTCCAAGTTATTAAATGTAGGTAAAAAAAGGTACAAAAACAGAATGCCCCTACTGACCTGGGCTTCAAATATCTCATATGTATGCACATATATATCATATTGGTACATATGAGATTTTGGATTTCCAATACTGCTATTGACCGATAAACCAGCTGTAAACATATCGAACAATTTATAATAGGTCCCATTTGAAGACTTCCTTTAGGATTGATTCCGAACAACTCAAGGCCTGCTGACAGTTGTACACTTGACTCCTTTTCATTTCGTTTTCATCATTAAATTTGTTTGTTGGGTAGATTTTTCTTAATCGATGACTCAATGAATCCACAAGCACATGAGCAAAAGTCGTATGAAGTCAATAAATACATGGTTTGAATTTCTACACTTGATAATAGCTAGATGTTTAGTCATTCACACTTCAAATGTCAAGAGGGTTGGCATGGTAGGCACGGCATTTAAACTTACACCTGGATATTTTCCAGATAAATAACCCATTTTTCAAAGGTTGAAAACCAGACCAGACTCTACTGAGACAGTAAGCATCACTCTAATACACACAATCTAGCTTCTATGCAAGGTCTGAGGTTGGCTATTTTTAGTGATTTTTTAAATTTTTTTGTTTTCTTTCGAAGTTAAAAAATTAATGTGTTTGGTATGGACCCAATATTATATCCATTGGTTCCGTGTTTTTTGTGTTTTCTAATTCCATGTTTGGCTATTCCTTAAGCGTTTGGATATGGGAAATTTCGAATATTATGTTTTTAAAAAGTTGGGACATGTAATACACGCTATATAGTATTACATATCCCCACCACCGAACATAGTGACATACTTTATCCAATGGTAAAAAAGAATCACTCCTCTCTATCCCGTCCTATATCTTGCCATAACCAAACATAATAAAAATGATTCCATAGTATGCAATTCATCTTATATCCTAACTATTACATCTCATTCTATAGCCTCAACTATTACATATCCTCCTCACTTTTTATATGCAATACTGACAGACTATAGGGCCCAAAAATGGATATTCTGGTGTAATAAACGAGGGACAAGAATGTTTAGTCTATTTTTTCAAGAGAGCAGTTTATCTCTTGTCCACTTAGATGGAATGGACGGTTATACTTTAAAAAATTTTCCAATGATAATTTAGATGGAATGGAAAGAAATTAGGATTTGTTTGAAAATTGACTTTTTTAATAATTTTTTAACTTTTTACAAAATGATGTATAGAAAAATAGAAAGAACCAATTACTTTTTATATTAATTTTTTTTAATTTTTTAACTATATTAGTCAATTGCCAAACATCCCCTAAGTCCCTCTACTGTTTGCACCAAATTGTCAAAGGCAGATTTTCATCAGTAGTAGATAATACTGTTTGCAATAAGAATATTAAATTGAGCCCTCCAAGATAGTGTACCCCACAAAAATATTTCAGCCACTCTTTTTGTGATGTGGGTATGAATAATTGAAATAATTCGTGGGGAAATTACAAGTACATGGAGCAGTGAGAAAAAAATTATATTATAAATGATTTTTTTTCTTTTTTTTTTTTTTTACAATTTTGACTTACTGAAAGAGTTGCATCAAGTATAGAAATGAATTTGCACTAGGAGAGTTGCACCATCATGAAAATATTTTTTTCTCACTGCTCCACTAAAATGCAATTTCCCCATAATTCTTTTACTTTCACATAAATAAGATATAATTTTCTCAGAGAGTGAGAAATTCACAAAAAAAAAAAAGTAGAACTCATCTTATTTAATAGGATCACATTTATTTTAAAAAAATTAATAATAATCTAAGACAAATGTGATTCAATCATATGACATATTGATGTTTGATCAGTTTGGTTTTTTCATGAAAGATTTTGTCAATAAACTTTTATAGGACCAATTTAACTTTACACTGTTATGGTTTGACCCATGTGCGAATTATCCCATCTCATTTGGAAACAACCACATATAGCCTCTTGTAATTTTATAGACTAAAATGCACCAGTAAATCAGTTAACAATTTAATAAAAAAAGACTAAAATATTCCTATATCTAAGTAATCTAAGTGTGTGAACTAAGATTATTTTTGTCATTTATTCGGAGGCAAAATACATTTTAACCCCGATACTTTATTTCATATGCGATTTGCCCCTATTAAAATTTGAAAAATAAGCATATAATCACTTTATGCTTGTTTGACACGTTTTCACACTTGTTGAATTGGCGAAATATTTAACAATAGAGTTCAATTCACATACCATGATTATGTGATCATTTCCAAATAACAATAATCTATGACCAAGGATAAAGTAAAATTTATCCTATTTCCATAACCTATAACGGCTCGACTTCTCTAATTCTATTTGATCCGATCCAATCCAATTAACCACATGTGAGAAACATTTTTCATATGAATTTTTTTTAAAAACAAACATGAACCCAGTGGCGGAGGGAGGTGAGGGCTGGGGTGGTCACGTGCCCCCCTGGATTTTGGGTTTTGTTTTTTTTTTTAATTTTGCAAACGTAAAGAAAATATTTTAAATAAAAAAACTACAAAAATATTATTAGAGTGAAATGTCAATAATATTTTAAAAATTATGAAAACAATAATGGTTGTTCTAATTGAAAATGAAGAAACTACTATAAGCCATATTATCTATGAAATTTTTTAAATGTAATGGTGATGTCATTATTATTGACACGCAAGTATAAAGTAATCTCATTATAAAGATATAGAATTTATTGGATTGTTAGTTACATTTGACATGTGATCTCTATGTGTTTATGTACTATTAATTGGTGATATTACATATCAATAATGACGTAGTATTACCATTATATAAAATTTTTAATCAAATTTTGTATAAATTTTTTTTTATTATTATATAATTTATTTTAAGACTCATATTCATATATTTTTTTATATTATTCATGATACACTAGTTACTGTGTGGGTAAAAATCTGACCACACTGCCCGTTTAGTGATCAGCAGCAAAGCACCGGCAGAATAGATGGCTCCAACAACCTGTAACAGAAAGGAAAAGCTCCGGCGGTGGTTCTTCCACCCGGGGGCACTCCGACGATCAAGTCAGTATGTTTCTCAAGGATAATCAAGTATTAAACTGAATACTCAAAGTATGAATTACATACCTTAGACCCACGGGGGTGCCTCTTTTTTATAATATACTTAATCCAAGTCCAACTAGAAATATGACTTCTGTGTACCCCAATCTTAGTACTTACTCTGGACTCTTTAAGAGATAGAGATAAACTCCCTAAGAGGTTTATCCTTATCTTAATTAAGTCCCCTCTTTGCTTCAGGACTCTTGTCCCTTATCTTCGGATTCCGACATCTTCGGAGATGACCTCGGCTTCTCCGAGATCACCTCGACTTAACTACCAGGGCACGTGGCACCTCGGCTGACACGTCGGCGTCACCATGCCACGTGTTGGTATTCAGAAAATATGTCCCCACAACTGCCCCCTAGGTTCCATTACCTCGGCATTCTGAGGTGATGGAATCTATTCCGAAATTTTGTCACTTCTTTTCTGAGCAATGGCTCAAAAAAACTATTTTGCCAAGATTATCTTCTTTCAGCCGACGTGTTCTCTTCGGGGAACGAGGCTTCGGTCGTACTCCCCCACGCGCATGAGCTGTCATGCATATCTAACTGTTTCTTTTACGTGTTTCGTCTTTATTGGAGCGTGTCAGTGACGCGCCTGAAGCTGTCTGTTCGTTCGTCTGCGCCGTCTGACGCGTGCGTTGCTCTAGGCGCAATAATTGCCCTATTTTTGCCGCCGTTTCAAATTTTTGACAAAACTCTTTTTTGCCTCTTCTTTTCCTTCACTTTTTTCATTCTGTCTTCTCGTTCTCTCTCTTTCTGAAAGCTTTTTCTTCTTCGAATCCGCCATTGCTTTCAAACTTTCTTCTGGAACTGCTTTTGATCCTTCATTCTTGCAAAAGCCCTCTTTGTTGTTGCAACTGGTTTCTGGGTTTGGTGAGCACTGCCTTGGCTTCATTTGTTCTGGTAAGACCCTTTCTTTTAATTCTTCAATTCTCTTTATGTGCTTTTGTCTGTCTACTGCCATTACTGATTTTGTTCGAGGTCTGGGATTTATTTGTCTCTTGAATTTGTGGCTATACTTTGAGCTTCTATGCTTTTTCATCATTCTCTTTGCCGCTGTTTCTTGATTTGTTTCTGTATCTCTATTGCTTCTGAGAACTATACCTCTGTTCTTGAATCTGAAACTTCGTCTTTGTTTTCTTCTTTTTTTGTATCTGTCCCAGATCTGTGCCCTCGATCTTTATCTTCATAGTTCATAGATTTGGGATTTGTCTGTAGAACCCTTAATCTTTAGGGAAACCTGAAAAACGCCCACCTTCTGAAACAGATTCCTCTTAGTTTAAGCCAACATAATGGGTATGTGGAGGCATAGGGTGAATACCCCAACAAAACTTGAATACTTTAGACAAGAATTCTCTATCCCAGCCGATGTTCATCTTAAATTGGCTGGGGATAATGATACCATCGTGCCCACAGATCATACAATGCCCTTTCCAATAGTTGCTTTTACCGAATGTGGACTTCGGCTTCCACTCGATCCCCTCTTTCGTCAAGTTCTCCATTTCTATAGGCTGAACCCTATGCAACTTACTATCAACTCCTATAGGGTAATTAACGGTATTATTGCCTTAGCTAGGCAAGAAAACCTTAGAATCACCCTAGCCGACCTTCAATATTGTTATACCATGTGTCCTCTCGATCTGAAGGATAGGGGTTTTGTCTATTACCTTAAGCCGAGATCCACTCAGTACAAGATTATAGCCGACCTTCCAGACTCCAACAAGGGGGCTGGAGATGACTTTCTTATTGCCTCTGGAAATTGGGAATTTGGCCCAGATGAAGATGTCCACCTCTACCCTCTTCCTCGAACACTTACAGAGGGCAAGAGTAAGAGCCCTGAGTCAACACTTAGTTGTTTTTACTTAAGATTTTAATACTTTATTTCTGACGCCTGTTTCTTTGCAGATCTTCATCAGCCACCGAAAAATTTTCGCCAATCCTTCTTCCCAGGAACAGATCTGAAAACACTTCTTGGCCTCCCAATCCATAAAAGAAAAGCCCCAGTATTACTAAACTTCATCCCTACATACAAATCCACCTTACCCGACGTCCCAAGAAAAAGGAAAAAGAGCCTTTCTCCACCTACAGCCACAACCTTAACTGCTTCTACATCCCGAACAGATCAAGAATCCACATCTGCCCCAGCCGATCTTCCATCAACTTCGGCCCCCTACTTAATACCAATTCCAGAACGTAGACGCCGAAGAAAGCTTGTAAAAACAGCCGAAATGGTTCGTTCAAAGCCTGTCGTCCAAGATCTTCTTGCCGACATTCCAACTGACGCCAAAGCCGCACCAGCGCAAACAATGCTCCCACCCAAACAAAAGAGAGTAAAAAGGGCTCAGCCTAAGGCCAAGGCTACAGATGCCGAAGCTGAAGATACTGTGCCTATTTCAAAGCTGGCAGAAAGCAAGAAATCAGCCTCTGTCTCCACCAAGAGATCTGCTGAGGGTCAACCCTCAGGGTCTACACAAACAAAGCGGCCAAGGTCATCGTCTGCGACGACCTCGGCTTCAAAGAAGCCCGACGTCCCATGGGCCCCTGATCTATCTCTGGAGGACAGGCCCATTATGGCTAGCGAGAGTGCTGACGACATTAATGTTGTTGTCGCTCTTAGCACTGCTCTCCTCCTACCGAATGACTTGGAGCGAAATGCCAGTTTTAGTGAGTATGAAAATTATGCTCTTATGCTCCAACACTCTGCTCAAGTAAGTATTTCTGTTTGTATTTATGTTTCTTCCTTCTTTTTCTTTCTGAGAAAATTTTCTGATACTTCTGTTTTCATTCAGGCTATCCAACATGCCCATTCATTTTCAATGCAATCCTTTGAGAATCGTCAAAGATTGGTTGATATGAAGAGGGAAGCAACTTCAATGAAGAGAGAATTAAGGGCCCTTGAAGTAAAAATGAAAAAACTAGAGGATCAAGCCGAGGCTGCAACGAAGAACCAAACCTTAGCTCTTGAAAAGGCCGAAGCTGCTGAAGCCGTTAAAAAAGTAGCTGAAGCCGAGAAAAGGGAGGCCGAGGCTCAGAAGGTCCAAGCGCAAAAAGAACTTCAACAAGCGCTGGCCACCAAGGAGGCCGAAATCAAAGAGGCCGATGAAAAGGCCTATGCTCAAGGTATGGCCGACGTTGCAGAAGACTACAAGCTTCAAGTCAGGCAGGCATGCAACAGGGGATTTTCCCTTGGTTGGATGTCCTTGATAAAGAAGCTTGACCTTCCTGCTGACTCGCCATTGCGTCAGGCCGATGCTATTCCGTTACCATTTCCTCCACCTCCTCCTGCTGGTGAGTCAGAGTCCGAGGCCGAGGAGGAAGATGAAGAAAAAGATGATGGTGAGGCCTTGGTGAGAAAACCCAAGAATACTGCCGAAGTCAAGTCCCCTCCTCCCGCTGAACTGGTTATGGACTTAACTCAAGATGAGGGGGGTGATGATGCTGAGGAAGTGCCCAGGGAGCCTGTTCAAGGGTATCTATCATCGGACCTCCTTCTGACTGAAAGAAGTCTTGACACAACATTGGCAGAGATAGATGCCGAAATACAAGCGGAGAAAGTGGCCGAGGAGATTCCAGCTGAATCATCCGAGGTTCCAGTTCCTGCTGCTGCTGATGTTCAAGAGTCTTGATTTTCCCTTCTTTCTTTTCTGGATTTTGGACTTTGTTCTTTCTTTTAATTCCTGGACAATGTATATTCCTTCTTATGGCCGATGTGCCTTTTTCAGTATGTAATTGCAACTGTTCTTGCTATGGATATTTCAATCTTATGATGTTCTGTTGTTTGCTTCTGCGTAGTTCTATACTTAGAAATTTTTGCTTGCTTTCTGCTTTCTTTCTGCAATCTTCTCGGGGTTACATACCTTGGGTATAACTGCAAAGCTTTTACTTCGGCAAGATACTGACCTGCAAACCTTGTATAAATTTTGATAAGCACAAAACATATACTACTCAATGTATACTTTTGCCATCTTTTTTTTTTCAAGTTTTCAACAAGTATTTAAATAATGATTTCGTTCTAATCTACTTGTAAATTGCTACAAATTTCAACAAGCGTCTAAACAATATACTTAACCTTTGCTTCAACCCGTTAATTTTCTGTATACCTTAGTGGGTGATCATACGTCGGCTTAACATAAACTTGTAAATTGCTACAAATTTCAACAAGTGTTAAGCATCTTCTCTAGGGTTTAAACAACCCACATATTGCTATGAAAACTTAAGCAATAACCTCGGCCTATCTTCGACTTGTAAATTGCTACAAATTTCAACAAATGAAGATAAGGAATCAGCTTAATTCCAACTTGTAAATTGCTACAAATTTCAACAAGTGAATTAAGGAATAACATCGGCTTATCTTCAACTTGTAAATTGCTACAAATTTCAACAAGTGAAGATAAGGAATCAGCTTGATTCCAACTTGTAAATTGCTACAAATTTCAACAAGTGGATCAAGGAATAACATCGGCTTATCTTCAACTTGTAAATTGCTACAAATTTCAACAAGTGAAGATAAGGAATCAGCTTGATTCCAACTTGTAAATTGCTACAAATTTCAACAAGTGGATCAAGGAATAACATCGGCTTAACTTCAATTTGTAAATTGCTACAAATTTCAACAAGTGAAGATAAGGAATCAGCTTAATTCCAACTTGTAAATTGCTACAAATTTCAACAAGTGGATTAAGGAATAATATCGGCTTAACTTTGAGTTTGATATGTCTTCAAAAACATCCATGCATAACTTTATCAATCGATCATGTTGAAAGGATTCTGAAAAGATTTTATTGATAACATCGGCCAAACAATGATGTTTTTCTAATGATAGAAAAATTTCAAATTACAAGTATTCCAAGGTCTGGGCAATGCTTTGCCCTCGTTGTCTTCAAGCCGATATGCTCCATTGCCTAATACTGAAGTAACTCTGTAGGGTCCTTCCCAGTTTGGGCCAAGCTTGCCCTCCCTAGGATCCTTCTTGTTCCCGACGACTTTTCTTAGGACTAAGTCGCCGACTTGAAAATCCCTTGGATTAACTTTCTTGTTGTAAGCTCTGGCAAGCTGTTGCTGGTATACTGCAAGCTGAATTGCAGCCTTCTCTCTTCGCTCTTCTAGTAAATCCAGGTCTCGGGCTAAGAGTATGTCATTGGTGCCATTCTCTACTCCCTGGGTTCTGATCCCTGGGATGCCGATCTCTAATGGGATGACTGCTTCTGTGCCATAGGCCATGGCAAAGGGGGATTCTCCTGTTGATCTTCTCGGCGTAGTCCGATATGCCCAAAGTACGTTGGGTAGCTCGTCCACCCACTTTCCTTTTGCTGCCTGGAGCCTCTTCTTTATTCCATCCAGGATTACTTTGTTGGACGCCTCTGCTTGCCCATTGCTTTGAGGAAAACTTGGTGTTGAGAAATAATTCTTGATCTTGAATTTTGCACAAAAGTTTTTGATGAGTTTGCTGTCGAATTGTGTTCCGTTGTCGGCAACTATAACTCTTGGAATCCCAAATCTGGTGATTATGTTTTTCCAAATAAAATTCTTGACATCCACATCTCGGATTTTGGCAAGAGGTTCTGCCTCTATCCATTTTGTGAAGTAGTCTGTTGCTACCAACAAGTATTTTCTCTGCCCAGTTGCTTGGGGAAGTTGTCCAACCAGATCCATGCCCCATTGGGCAAACGGCCAAGGGCTGGATACTGGGTTTAGGTCGGCAGCTGGCTGATGTATCAGAGGTGCAAACTTTTGACATTGCTCACACTTCTTTACATAGGCTTCGGCATCCTTTTGCATGTAGGGCCACCAATACCCTTGGGTAATGGCCCTATGGGCTAACGATCTGCCCCCAGTATGGCTTCCACAAATTCCTTCATGAATCTCATAAAGAAAATCTTCAACCTGTAAAGGGTGTACGCACCTTAAAAGTCGTCCAGTGAAGGACCTCCTGTAGAGATGGCCTTCCGCTGTTAGACTGAATCTGGCCGATTTCAGCCTAATTTTATGTGCTTCTTTATGGTCTGCTGGCAGCTTCCCCTCTTTTAGGAATGCAATGATTGCATCCATCCAACTTGGTCCAAAGCCCACGCACATTGCTTCTTGTTCGATGTTCTGTTTATCTATGCTCGGGGCCGACATGTAGTCGATCATAATTGTCCTTGTTTTTCCAGTTTGAATTGAGCTGGCCAGGTTGGCTAACGCGTCGGCGTGGGTGTTGTCATCTCGGCTTACTTGGAGTAATCTGCAGTTCTGGAATAGGGCCGCCAGTCGGATGACTTCCTTTGCATATGCCGACATTCTTTCGTCTCTGGCTGCAAATTCTCCTGTTGACTGGTTAACAATTAATTGTGAATCACAAAAAACAATTACCTCGTCTGCCTCTGCTGCTGCTGCTAGCTTTAGTCCTGCAATTAATGCCTCATATTCCGCTTCATTATTGGAGGCTTTGAACCCCAGCCGGATGGACTGTTCTACAATTTCTCCATCTGGAGATATCAGCAGTACTCCTGCTCCTGCTCCCTGGCGGTTTGAACTTCCATCGACAAATAGTCTGAATGAATCGCCGATGTAGATGCTGCATGGTCTGAGCTTTTCTTTCTCTTGCTGTTTTGTCTTTGACTGGGTTTCTTTTTGTTTGTCGGGGTGATGCTTATCTCGGCTCGACGGAGCCTGAGGTGTGATGGCTTCAGGTGTGAGTTCTGCGACGAAGTCGGCCAAAACTTGGCCTTTTATTGCTGTTCTTGGCCTGAATTCCAGGTCAAACTGGCCCAGTGTTACTGCCCATTTTGCTATCCTTCCTGTTAAGTCTCCTTGATGTAATAAGGACTTCAATGGGTGCTCTGTTAGAATCACAATCTTGTGTGCCTGAAAGTAATGGCTCAATTTCTTTGAGGCCATTACCAAGGCTAGCATTAATTTTTCCAGTGGAAGGTACCTTGTTTCCGCGATCGCCAAAGTCTTGCTTACATAATAGACAGCCTTCTGCTCCCCTTTTTCCTCTCGGATTAGCACTGCACTGACTGCGTGCTCAGAGACTGCTAAGTATAAAAATAATTCCTCCCCTGGGACTGGGTTAGAAAGGACTGGGGTTGTGGTCAGGTACTTTTTCAGGTCGGCTAAGGCAGCTTCACATTCTTCCGTCCACAGGAAGTCTGTGGCTTTTTTCACCAGGTTAAAGAAGGGTCTGCACTTGTCTGAGCTTCTGCTGATGAATCGGTTCAGGGCTGCGGCCCTTCCAGTGAGCACTTGAACTTGCTTTGCCGATGTTGGACTCTGTAGTTCCAGGATGGCCTTGATTTGGTCTGGGCTGGCTTCAATGCCCTTTCTTGTTACCAGGTACCCTAGAAATTTACCTGACCCAACTCCGAAGGCACACTTCGAGGCGTTGAGTCGGAGCCGATATCGTTTGAGTATGTTAAAGACTTCTTTTAGGTCGGCAAGATGACCTTCTGATTTCTTGGTCTTTACGACCATGTCATCGATGTAAACTTCCACCGTTTTGCCAATCAGGTGTTTAAACATCTTTGTCACTAACCTCTGATAGGTTGCTCCTGCGTTTTTCAGCCCGAAAGGCATTACCCTGTAACAGTACAGGCCTTTCAGGGTGATGAACGCGGTTTTCTCCTCATCTGGAGGGTACATAGCAATCTGGTGGTACCCTCTGTACGCATCTAAAAAACTCATCCTTTCATGTCCCGAGGTGGCGTCTACCAGTTGGTCGATTTTGGGTAGAGGAAAGCTGTCTTTTGGGCAAGCCTTGTTGAGGCTGGTAAAATCTACACAAACCCTCCACTTGCCATTCTTCTTTTTTACTACTACTGTGTTGGACAGCCATGTCGGGTACTGAACTTCTCGGATGGCCCTGGCTTCAAGGAGTCTGTCTACCTCCTCTTCCACTGCTTCGACGTGCAATAACGTCGGCCTTCTGGCTCGTTGAATCACTGGTTTTGCCGATCTGTCGACGTTCAGACTGTGGCAAGTGACCTCGGGGTCAATGCCAGGCATTTCATAGGGTGTCCAGGCGAACGCCTCTATGTTTGCCCTTAAAAAATCTTCCAGTTCCTTTTCCTCTTCTCTGGCTAAGCCGGAGCCGAGAAGAAAAAATCGTTCTTCGTCGCCCTCCTGGACGAGGATTTTCTTTAGCGCCTCTTCGCTTTTCTCGGCTGGTTCTTTCCCAACATCTTCCAGGACTTCTATGTCCTCATCTTCAACTTCTGCTTTCTTTGGCTCCCGTATACTACAGGTGGACTTTATTGCTGCCATGGAGCAATTTTTGGCTTGTAGTTGGTCCCCTCTGACTTCTTCAATCCCATGCTCTGTTGGGAACCGGAGTAGTTGATGCAACGTCGAGGGAACTGCCCCCATTGCATGCAACCACGGTCTTCCAAGGATGATGTTGTATGGTGAGGGTGTGTCAATGACCAGGAATTCTGTCCTGATCTTCTTAGTGCCGGCTTGTACCTCCAAGCTTGTTGCACCCAGTGGCCATGTCGGCGTTCCATTAAAGCCGACCATCGGGCCGCTGGATTGCTCTAGGTCATCGGGGTGAAGTCCTAGCTCTTTGTAACATCTGACGTACATGATATCACAGGAGCTGCCTTGGTCTATTAGGATGCGTTTTACTTGGCACTCCCCAACCTGGAGGGATACTACCAAGGCATCATTATGCGGATGTTGGACCAATTCTAGGTCGGCTTCGGTAAAGGCTATCATTGGCCCTTGGCATTCTTCTGGCCGATGTCTCTTGTCCCCAACTTGGTAGATATGCTGTAAATGTCTTACCCTCTGGGTTTCTCCTCTGACTTCGTTTTCGTTGACCCTTGAGTGGATCACATTGACCACCCTTGGTTCTCCTGCCTGTGGTAGCTGTGCTGGGGGAGGGGGTGCTGCTGGTGCTTGAGGCAACCTTGCCTGTTCTTCCCTTGTTCTGGCCTCATCGACCAGGTCCCTCAGGAGGCCTTGCCTTACTAGGTCCTCCAAGTGTGCTTTTAAGGCTCTGCAACCTTGAGTTGGATGCCCTTCTTCATTGTGGTAGGCGCAACGTCTGCCGACGTTTCTTCCCATGTATTCCCCTGGTGCTCTTTCCGGAACCCTGAAATATGGTTGATTTCGAATCCGATCCAAGATTTTATGGATTGGGATCCGGAATACCGTGGTTACCGCCTGTTTATTTCTTAATTCTATTTCTTGCCTGGTGGGTCCATTGTTGACTCGGCCTCGCTTTGGCGAGCCGTTTCCCTTTTCTTGCTTCACCTCTTTGTTTCCCGACGTATCTTCCTCGGCCCTGGCGTATTTCTCAATTCTTGCCATGAGTTCTTCCATGCTTTTTGGCAATATTTTTGCCAAAGACTTCCGTAGTGGGCAGTCATCTTTCAGGCCGTTCTTGAAGGATACGACTGCTACTTCCTGGTTGCATTCAGGTATTCGGTTGAACACCTCGTAGTACCTCTTCGCATAGGCCCTGAGGCCTTCTTCTTTGGTGATTCGTAGAGCCATCAAAGCATCAACCCTCAGGGGTTGCAGCTTGTTGGTCACGAATCTGGCCACAAACATCTCGGCCAAGCCTTCCCATGTCTTTATACTTCCTTTTGGTAACTTGTGGAACCAATCAGATGCAATTTCCCCAAAGGACGAGGGGAATACTTTGCAGAGCAACGGCTCGTTTCCGCTATATAGTGCCATTGAATTTAGGTACAACCCAACATGAAAGTTCGGATCTGATTTACCGTCATAGATTTGAAACCTCGGCATACTGAATCTTTTGGGTGGTTCAAATTTGTCCAGTTCCGCCGAGAAGGCTGTCTTTGGTTTCACTGGGGAGTTTACCTCGGCTTCTCCATTCTGTTGCCTCCTCTTGAGGTAGTCCCTTAGGTCTTCCTTGCTCCTCCCTGGAGCTCGGCTGTCTCTGGATTTTAATCTTTTTGGCACACTGCTTTCGGCCTCGAGGTGGGTCCGTTTGGGTCTTTCTTCATGGGTTGTGTCAAAGTGGAGTATTTGCCCCTGAACATGTCGATGTTCTTTGGGGTCTGGATTCTTCATGTGTTGCGTCCTTCGGGACTCTTCTTGCCTCGGCTTTTCTCGCCCGACTTCCCTGGAAGGCCGGTGAGAGTGCCTTCCGCTCCTGGTATGCTGAGGAACCTCGGGGATTGTTTTTCTTCCGCCCTTTTGGGTATTGGTCGCTGGTATCGGCGTATCTTGCAGCGGGTATGGTGGCTGCATTACATTGTTTTGCATCATGAAGTTGACGACTGACTGAAGGTCTGCCAACTTGTCCGCCAATTCTTTTACTTCCTCATCCCTCCGTAGGCACCTGTCCCTCCATGTCTGGAGGTTATCTTCATTGTAGTACGTTCCTTGGTTTGTTCTTTTTGACGTGTCACCTTCCAGGTTTACGTCGTTTTCCCTGTGGCCCTGGCCACGGGCTTCTGAATTGTGGTTGTCTCCTTCAATGTCGAGGCCAATTGGTCTGCCACTCCCAGTGGGAGCGTCATCCCCAATATTTTCCTGTTGTCCGTTAGTGGCCATCTATTCTTCCTTCGTTCCCACAGACGGCGCCAAATTGTGTGGGTAAAAATCTGACCACACTGCCCGTTTAGTGATCAGCAGCAAAGCACCGGCAGAATAGATGGCTCCAACAACCTGTAACAGAAAGGAAAAGCTCCGGCGGTGGTTCTTCCACCCGGGGGCACTCCGACGATCAAGTCAGTATGTTTCTCAAGGATAATCAAGTATTAAACTGAATACTCAAAGTATGAATTACATACCTTAGACCCACGGGGGTGCCTCTCTTTTATAATATACTTAATCCAAGTCCAACTAGAAATATGACTTCTGTGTACCCCAATCTTAGTACTTACTCTGGACTCTTTAGGAGATAGAGATAAACTCCCTAAGAGGTTTATCCTTATCTTAATTAAGTCCCCTCTTTGCTTCAGGACTCTTGTCCCTTATCTTCGGATTCCGACATCTTCGGAGATGACCTCGGCTTCTCCGAGATCACCTCGGCTTAACTACCAGGGCACGTGGCACCTCGGCTGACACGTCGGCGTCACCATGCCACGTGTTGGTATTCAGAAAATATGTCCCCACAGTTACAAATAACATTATTATGTTTCTCGAAATCAATCATAAAAATTTGGGTAAAATATTTTTGTAAAAATTTTTGATATTGTAATTAATAAGTGCCCATTCTAATTAAATTTTCTGACTCCGCCGCTGCATGAACCTCAAAAAGATATAAACATACAAATTAAGAAGGGTATGGCTTCTGTCCAGTCCGGGATCGGACTAGACCGTGCTGTTGGCCCTGTTGGGGCCCACCATGGGTCCCGTTTTGATAATCTGAACCGTTCAATGTGTAGAACTCGTCGAGTACTATATGCCTGTAAAAAATCACGTTAATCGGATATCGATAGCTAATGATCAAATCAGTTTCGTATTAAAAAATTGGACGGTGAACAAATTAACGGTTGACAAAAACTATTTTGATCGCATAGCTATCAATATCCGATCAACGTGATTTTTTACAGGCATATAGTACTCGGCGATTTCTACATATTTAGCGGTTCAGATTATCAAAACGGGACCCGTAGTGGGCCTCCACAGGCCTAACAGCACGGTCATCGGACTGGACAGAAGCCATACCCAATTAAGAAATCATGGAATTTGGAAATATTTAAAATAGGTATGTAGAAGGAAGAAAGAACCCACACTTTACCTTCCTAGTGAAATGACGATTATACCCTTTCACAGAGACCTTCTCCGAAAGCGAGAGAGGCAACTTGCTGTTGGGATCGATGAACAAATTGGGTGGGGAAGGGTTGATCAGAGAGCTGTGTAATGGGTTTCGATTGCTGATAGACGGTGATAAAGGGGTCATCACGTTCGAGAGTCTCAGAGAAACGTTGGCGTTTTGGGGTTGCAGGGATTGAACGACGGTGATCTGATGAGTATGGTGAGAGAAGGTGATTTGGACGGTGATGGGGGACTCAATCAGATGGAGTTTTGTGTTCTCGTGTTCAGATTGAGCCCCGATTTGATGATGGAGCTGTCTCATTTTTTGTTAGAGGAAGCTCTTCACTACGAATTTAATTGATTCTTATTCATTTTCATTTTTTTTCAAATACAAATCTTTTGTTTTGTTGTTTTTGAAAAAGAGAACAGAAATCATGTACCCACAAAATTAGATGTATACAGAAATCGAAGTGAAAAAAAGAAATCGTTTGGGAATTTGACATGGAGTCTTTTGAGTAGAGTGTTAAAAGTCAATTTTTAACTTTTTATTCATTTTGAGTTATATTATTTTTCATATCTTTTACTTATAAAAAGATAAAGTAGATTAAAAAATTCAATAAATCATTTAACCAACTTCTCAAAACACTCCTAGTTGTCTACTACTCCTAGTTGCCTACTACGTATTTGTCTATAAATCCCATAACGGGAATATATAAGGAATATTGATTTATTTAGTCTAAAATTTTTTTTTATGAACTAATTAATTTTTTTTATCTTGAAAAATTATATTTACTTAATTTAGTGTCATTTGAGTTTAAGTAAATGTCTTTTCGTGATTAATTGTTTAAATTTTTTAATTTGTTTTTGGGATGAGAATGGAAATGTAAGGTGTGGAAGATTCTTTTTGGGGCATTTGTGACTGAAGTGTTGGTCATCGAGCGTGGAAATTTATATTTCTGTTAGTGTAATTTTTTGGTGTTACATTAGAGTTTTACGTTTGAAAAAAATATACTAATGAGTTTTTATGTATTACATTAATTGGAGTATTACAGTTGGAAAAAATACACTGAGAATTTTTTTGAAATATTACGTTGTTACGTTTGAGAAAAATGCACTAAAAAAATTTTTAGTGTGAAATTAGAGTGTTATGTTTTTTGAGTATCACATTGATTAGAGTGTTACGTTTGAAAAAAGTACATTAAGAAATTTTTTAGCGTATTACATTAAAATATTATATTTTTGAAGTGTTATATTGGAATGTAACGTTTAAGAAAAGTATATTAAGGAATTTTTATTTTATTTTTGAAGTGTTACGTTTAGTAATTTTAACATTATGAGAAAACTCATATTTGTCTCTCAATACATAATACACGCGAGTTTATACTTAACACTTTATGTAATTCACACTAGAATGAGACCTTTGGGTCCATAAGAAGAAGAAGAAGAAAAAAAAAAAAAAAAGACCAAATAGTTCATAAGATCACTATTTAGAATTTATTGGTGTTTCAACCTTATTTCATTGTCCTATATTTCAGTGTCATTCTTTTTAAATTAATAAAATTAAAACTTTATGATTTATTTTGTCACAATTCTGATTTTTTTTTAAAATTTTTTTCCTCATTATTATTATTATTATTTGTATAAACGGTTTAAAGTAATAGGAGAAGGAAAAATTATATGATATAACAATGATATTTGAACTTGGACATGAGAGAATTTCATCTAAAACGTCTAAATTATTCATCACAATCAGTAAATACTTCATCTACCAAGTCAGTTCTTAATCTCTAAGGGCATCTCCAACGGTTCACCAAATATTTCATCAAATTTGAATAAAAAAAGCACGAATTCATCTATCTGATATCACTCACTCCAACGGTGCTGCAATCAAAACACAGGTCGACCGGCGGGACGATCAGCCAGCCTCTTGATTCCATTTATTGGCACAACTCCATTGCTTTTCCAAGCTCCCTATCACCACAGAGGCTGCTTATTATGATTCCCATACTGCGATTACTTGGCTTATGTTCCATAGAATCATAATAGTGAGATAATGCACGGAACGTGACACCTCTTTGCACATGAGAAAATCATAAGTGACTCCATCAACTTGCAAACCCTTCTCCTGAAGTTCATCTAGAATAAGCACGTTGCAAGTTTCATTACTTGGAAATAGGCCCTTTAATATCATATTCTAGAAGATATCAGCTGCCTCCCCAACCATCCCTAACTTACAAAACCCTTTCATCAAAGCACAATGGATAGAAATTGAATTGGAAGAATGTTTTCGCAAGGCAATCTCCTTCAAAACAACAACTCTCTCAAATTTACTAGCCAAACACAGCTGATAAATTGAAAGAATGGTGGTATCCAAACAAGGAACCAAGTTCTTTGCTACCATAAAATCAAGCACAATGGAAGCTTTTGAAATGCATAGTGCTTGGACAAACATTGAGAGTTTCATGATCAAGCTAATCAGTCAACTTTGGCATCTTCTCTAAGAAACTGACAATTGTCCCTATACTGTAACTGGATGCACAAAGCACCTTCATTAATATTGAGAATGCATTCAAAGATAATTCTTGGCCCCACAGAACCATTTCTTTAACCTTCACAAGTGCAGTTCTAAAATTTCTTTGATCACAATCCTTCAATATAAGAAACTTAAAGTCAAGAATCAAGGAATCTTCAAGAACCCTCATCATAGTTTTCTCATATTCAATTAGGTCTATTTCTAAACAAAGTCCATTGCCAAGATTATCGAAAAACTCTGTTTTGAAAAACCCCACATCATTGATCAAACAAGGCTTTCTTTCATCCAGGGGTCAACCGGGCAATCGACCAGTCAATATAAATTTTTTACAAATTATGCCTTGAGGTAGTCATCCGGGGGGACATCCGGTCGGACGTCCAGTGGGTCCACACTCAACGATTATGCACAATAAATTGCTGAAAAGTCCAAGACATCCTCAATTTGGTGAAAGATTTGAGATGTTCTCAATTTGATACAGGTTTGATAAAACCATTGGAGACTAAAAAAAGGATACTTTTTCACCAAATTTGAATTTGGTGATGGATTTGGTTAAACTTTGGAGATGGTCTAACTTGGGACAAATTGATAAAAAAAAATATCAAGCTTGTCATGTCCCCAAATCGGTAAAAATAATGTACACACAAATCATCTTTTTCCATGTCGTATCCCATCTTTTGTGTCATATCCATCCCAAACACTAGAAAAGTATAGAAAGAGATGAACTTTGGCATGTAATTTGCCATAATTGTTACATGTTCTACTCTAGTGAAAGTTTGAAGCAAAACGTGTAAGGTCCTTGAAAATTTTATTTTTTGAAAAGTTTCTTATTTTTTAAATATTGTAATGAAGACCCTTGATTTTTTAATATTTTCAACTTTAACCTTAGAAGCGAAAACTCGCAAACCCAAATAAATTTCTGTAACCTAGAAATCATTTCCGATACCCTAATACTAATTAAATGACTCCCTAAATATGGATTTATCACTTGAAACCCTAGATTTTACCAATTTTTATCATGTTCGTCGATTGATAGCCTTTCTATTCAAAACAAGAAATATAAACAGAATTAGATTCTCCACCCCTAATTTAATTTAATTTAATTTAATTCTACACTTAAATAAATGTTCCAATTTATAAATTAAAGCCAAAGCCCTCACATTTTTATTAGCCCCAAGTTAGTACTATTATATATATATATATATATATATATACTTATACCTTTAAACCTATTTAAATAAATTGTACACTATATTTTGAAATTTTCATCAAATTGTACACAATAAAATAAATAAATAATCTTCCCAAATCATCATCTTGGCCGGCCACCCTAGGGAAAGAAAATGCATATATTTTTTTCAAACAAAATCCATGAATTCATAGAAAATGTGTTCTAGTACACCCCAAAACATGGAACCTTGTTTCCACCTCAAGTTCCATCCTAACTAAAGCCTAACTAGATCATGATTAATTGCATAATTAAGCCCTCTAATCATCCTACATTCCATTGAGTTCAAACTAAATCCAAACCATCCAATCCATTTCCAACAAAATTGGACCTTTTGCACCAATTTTATTATAAATAAAACCTCTCCCTTGGCATTTTGCACACAGGAACACACACTCCAACAACACCACACGATTGAAAGGAAAGAGGAGGCAAGAGAGTGAGCTTGGTGAAGGAAAGTAGAGAAAGGGAAGACTTTGTTAGCAATTCAACCAAGCCTCAAGTAAGTTACATCATCATCTTTTCTTCTATTTCCTTTTTCAAATACATGTTATTAGAAGTTTAAAATCATATTTTCATATGTGTTACAATGGTGTTCATATGTTCAAGGGTGGATGAGTTGAGCTTTGATCCTTCTTCTGCTCATATTTTCTCTTTATAGATGCAAAACTACTTTTTTCTTTCCATGTCTCCCATTATTTCCAAAGACACACCGTCACTCTAAAAATCTGAGTTATTGATACATTATTTAGTATGTTTTCATCACAAAATAAGTGAAAAAATTCCCTTAGTTGGCCTATTTTCTCACCAATCTTCTTATTTTGAGTATTATGCATGAAAAATCAATTTTTATAGCCAACATTCAAAATTCTAGAAAAATGCAGGAAACTCTCCCGAACCTCAGTTTTATATCAAAAACTTCCCTAAAGAGTTATCTTTCAAAGAAAATTGGTTTCACTGAAAAAGAGTGAGTGGTTTGAAAGAAAATCTGATTTTCGTAACGGTTGAAAAATCTGGACAGCGCTGAAGTATTTCTTAAATAACTAAAAATCTAGAAAAGCTATTCAATTTCTAAAAAATGTTCTGAAAACTAGATAAAATTCTCTACAAACCATAGAAAGGTCAGGCTTAGGAAAAATTTGAAATGGCCCTTTTGGTTTAATTTTCAAATGATACTGAATCTGAAAATTTAGTTTTGCATTGGTGTTCTATGCACTTACCTTTATGAATATGCTTATTAGTATATGATCATGTATTAGTATAATATTGCATGTGTTATGGTTATATACCTTTTATTTTAGTCCTTTGATGATGTTTATATTTATGAAAATTTTATTTCAATTGCTTGTGCTAACTAACTTAAAACATTAATCTAAACGGAAAACTTAATGGGTGGTAATGTGTCACGACCCGCTCCCCGTACCCAAGGGTTAAGTATCGTGATGGCCAGTAACTGAAATTACTTTCGGCCAATTCTTGAACAAATTAATAAACACGAGTGGAAATAATATTTAAGTGAAGGTACCAAAATAATCATCAGAGCTTCTATTTTTATTACAAAATGTATTGACCAAAAAGACCGATATTTATATATAAAAATATCATAAAAGTGTTGTGTATGTCTATTCCAAAAGCTATTTCTGAATTGCATTGTTTCCTAAAAATTGGTAAACATCTATAAGCACATGATAGAGTGAGAAATATTATATCAAGAGTATAAGGGACACAAAATAACCATGGATAGCTATTTAAAATAACTTGGTCTGAACAAATAATTATTTAAGTAGCAAAACTGAGATTATGTAAATAAATAACCATTACCACGGTACCGAATAGAACAGAACAGATGCATGGACTGAAGAAGTGGCTCGTACGAACTCTAGAGGTGGCTCCCACAACAGTGTAGCACTTAGTTTCCTACAACACTTTGCTCCACACTTGAAATCAGATGGTCAATGGATTCATAACAATACAGAGGTACGAATTCAAGAGATGGCTCATACGGATTATAAAGGTGGCTCCTACAATAGTGTAGCACTTTGCTCCGCATAGAACAGAGGTCAATAGATCCATGACAACAAAAGGCCACAAAGAGACCAAACAGAAGCCAATAAAGTCCTCCAAGGCGTGAGACTTCAGTGGTGGTACTTACAAAACATATTTGTTTATAAGGTCATAGTCAAATATTCTTTAAAATTTAAACAAACATATTCATGGGTTTCATTTTAACAAATAGAGTTCAGAAATTAATCCACGTAACTGAAATATTAATGTAGTTTATAATAATTTATAAAACGTAACTTGTATAAAATAAATTATAGTAAGTCAAAACATACGTAAAACATATAATGGTAACTCAAGGTATAATATAACACACCTTAAAAGTAATACCTTACTCTTTCTTTTCACTACTAAAGACCCTTTCGGCTTCCATTATTTTTTCCTTCATTTTCTTCCTCTCTTTCCCTTCTCCTTCCTCTCTTTCTTTCTTCCCTTTTCTTTATTTCCTTTCCAGGTGAATCACCTCCTCCTTATATAAGGAGTTAAGAGCATTGACAGGCCAGCGCGTGGCCAGCGAATCATCCCACAGATTTGATTCATTAATTATATAGATTTATACTTATCTTTAATAAATATTTAAGATAATTACACTTTGGTTCAGTTTTCTAATATAACTATATAAATAAATTAATCCCTAATTAAATTACACTCTATCATATACCAACAGAAAATTAATTATTTATTTTACTACCACACCCATTATTATTATTATTATTATTATTATTATTATTATTATTATTATTCATTTATTTACTCTTACTTTTATATTTATTTATTTATTATCTTTAACTTTAATTTGGCCCAACTAGTATTATAATTTTATATTTCTGTTAATTTGGCCCCAAATAATAATCCCTAATTAATCTCATATTTGATAATACAATGCCAAATTAGATTCTATATTTATTATTATTTATTTAATAATATATCATCACTTACAACCATCATACTAGCATAAAATTTAAAGGTCAACTTAAATTTTCGGGTTGTTACATAATGGGTTTGCGAACTTTCGGACAAGTTACTGAGTTATTGATTGGTTGATGGGATACGTTCCTTATTTGAAAGTTAAAGTCTTACGCAAGTGATTGTTTCAGAACCCTTGAGCAAAATAGTTGTATTCGGACCCTTGGTGATTTTTGTGTGATAAGAGAATGGGCAAGGCTCTATATATTTTACCGTCTCTTTTGAGGTCCTCGGTTGGCGCTACATGTTATGTAACAGTTGGTAAAAATCCGAGGTAAGATCTGCAAAGTAGCAAAAGAGGGGGCATGTCAAATAATCCGTATTCGATTCTCGTGGTTGGGAGGATGAAATCTCTTTGGGAGATTTCTAAACTACTAACAACTAACATATAACCTTTGTTATTTACTTGAATATCATGTTTCTTTCCCCTATTGTGTATTAGATTGGGAAAAAGGGACAGGATGTGTGTGCATTTACTAAGCATTCAAAGTTCATGGCGTTTCATGCCAAGTACCGAAGAAGATTTTGCAGCAGAAAACGATGAGCCGAAAACTTTCAAAGACTTTTGATTGTCATAGAGAAGCTAGAATTTTTTTGTTTTGTAAAGTCCATCTGAATTTTTTTTTTTTTTTTTTTTTGGAGTGTAATATCGATGGAACTGTCTTTTGTAACTAAGGATATGTTGTATCTATTCTCTTATTATTATACACTTGTCTTTTTAAAAACCAATATAGTTCCCCTACCTCTTAAGATCTGTCAAAATCAGTTGGACTTAGAAGGGAGGGTAATTTGACTCCTCCGGCGATCTGGGATCTTACTTGTTCATTGATCATAGGACTCATTAGTAACTTTCCCTTGACTACAACCCTTAGTGTAGATTTTGGGGCATCACAAAAAGTTCCAAATCTAAACACAATTGATGAATGAAGTTTCACTATACAATCATTTTCATATTTTGACTTGCAAATTAAAGCATTACCAACAAATACAATTAACTCTACATTTTAATATTATAAGACCTCAATTCTCAACATGCTTGCAAAAATGTCAACATTATCGAGCTTTTAACTCTGTGATGGTAACTTCATTGGTTGAACACGTTACATTCTTGCTTTCGGATGATGAATCTACTTCCTGTGGACTCTCTTCTCCAAAAAATGCTGGTTGTTTAGGCCGAGGCATCACGCCCTCACCACCCAACATCATTGTCACAGTTGACATGCTCGGCCTATCTTCTCGATATTGTTGTACGCATAGTAGTCCGACATGAATTGATCTTAGCACTTCACATTCAAACCATGATCCCCTTACTAATTCATCAACTAATTCCAATGGCCTTCCTTCTATGTAGAGTTTCCATGCCTAAACAAATTCACAATTATTTTTCAGTTATTTTAAAATAGTGTCATGTTTCTCTCCAGAGTATCCCTGTCTAGTGACAGGTTGTGAAAGGCCTATAGTCCGCACTATACCTGAGTTCGTTGTGGAGTTTACAAGCCTTTCACAACTAGTGTAGTAAAGAGAAGCACGTTCTTTTATAATATAGGGTTGGCAATAATTATTGAAGACTTACATGGCCAAGAAGGTTAAGGTGGTGATCTGGATGATCAAATTCTCGATTCCTTTTTCCACTCAATATCTCCAGCACCAATACCCCAAAGCTAAACACATCGGATTTTACAGAGTAGACACCGTGAACTGCATATTCTGGAGAAATATAACCACTACACACCAACAAAAAAAAGAAAGAAAGATTAATTATAAATGATTAAATATAAGTGGAGTATTTTTTGTAAGCAACATTCTTAAATATGCTTACTGTGTTCCAACCACTTTATTTGTTTTTGCTTCAGTTTCATTGCCATCGAAACTTTTAGCAATGCCAAAGTCTGAAATCTTTGGGTTCATCTCATTATCTAATAAGATATTATCAGCTTTTAAATCTCTATGAATAATTCTCAATCTAGAATCCTGATGAAGATAAAGAAGTCCTCGTGCAATTCCAACAATAATATTGAAGCGTTTAGGCCAATCTAACAACATGCTACGCTTCTGATCTGCCAAATTTTTTTAACAAAATATATCATGATTCTAGTTGTTCATGATGCTAGTTAGGCATGGAATAGACAAGGATTAGATTAATAAAATTGTTGAAACTATATATATATATATATATAAGGGTTTTAAGATATTCAAACCGAAAATAAAGTAGTCCAAGCTTTTGTTAGACATGTATTCATAGATCAACAATTTCTCTTCTACTTCAATGCAACATCCAAGGAGTTTCACAAGATTTCGGTGTTGAAGTTTGGCGATATAAATAACTTCATTCTTGAATTCGTCAAGTCCTTGTCTTGAATTTTCAGAAAGCCTCTTCACAGCTATTTCTTGTCCTTCCATCAATATTCCCTGAAAATGATTACTTTGTCACTTTGATTCTAAGAATTAGGCAGCATATAAATTGTAATTTTACCTTGTAGACTGGTCCAAATCCACCCTCTCCGATCTTATTATCTTCTGAAAAGTTTTTGGTTGCATTGGCGATTGTAGCCAATTCAAAGAGAGGTAACTCAAACTCCTTCAGGTTCTCCTCTGCATATATACAAGCCATTGGAGAAGGTATATATATATATATATATGTAAAATGAATAAATAAACAACTATCCTTCCATCTTTCGTTCTGTTATTCTTTTTTTCTTTTTGTTTTTTTGCATAATTTTATTGTGATTTTTATCATAATAAGACACGTCAACAAATAATATAATTTAATGACCTAAATTTAAAATTAAAATAAAATAGCATTAAAATATTCTCTTTTTATTTTAAACTACAAACCTAAAATAATGTGGTTTTGTTATAATTTTAAATTTCGATCGTTAAAATACCACAATGAAATTATTGTAGAGAACAATTACAGAAGATCATAAACCAACTATATTTTGTTCTATTCTATTACAGAAACAATGATGCTCACATAGAACAAGCATAGAAAATTATCTAAGAAAATGAAATATATCTACCATATTATCACATCACATTTAAATGAGAAAACCAAATAAGGATTGAGTGAGTAACTAAAATTAAATCAAATGAGAAATTAAAGAGAAGTAGAGAAAATAAAAGACTTGCCTTGTTTCCTTTGCTTCTTGCAAACCCAAAAAACCAGAGATAGACCAAGAAGTAGAATACCCACAAATGTTACAGAGGCAGCTATAACCCTCTTTTGTTTATTTGGACTGGAGCGTTCATGAGTTGTCAAACCATCTTCACAAACATACAATTTGCCCAATTATAAGCAAGAAAACACTCAGATAATTACAGCACCTAAATTTTTTAAAGAAAGTGTTAATAACAAAATAAATAAATAAAACCCTATAACATAGATTAAAATAAAATCAATCATCTGTATAAAACACTCTTCCTGTTTGTGCACATTGCCATACAAATAGCATATTGAATGAGAACTGGGGCCCTATTGTGCCGTTGTCACAGCAAACCCAGCTGTAAGCAACCCATTCTTGGTTGTAGAATCTATCAAGTAAGCCATTCATGCAAAATAAAAAAACGATTAATCCGACATCAGTAGTTCCATAATCTTATTACATTTGCCGTTCAATATTTTTAAGACAAATATATTTTTACATATAAGTGTTTTAGAGACTCAAAAGTGAAAATTTTGTTACAAAAAATATTTGGGACCAATTCTTACTGTTAGGAGGGTTGTCTAAAAAGTTAGTCATTAAATTTTTTTTTTTTTTTTAAAAGACTTATTGTAACAAAATTTTAAAAATGTCGATAATAAATCAATGCACTAACAATTTGGTGCCAAAAAAATTTTAGACAAAAGATTTTGTCTCAAAAAGTTAATAATTCATTTCGTGGCTAAAAATGCAACAATAATACTTTTGGCAATTAAAATATTTCAATCCTAAAAAATAATTTTGTTTCTAAATTTTTTTTAAAAAACTTTAATTTGTTCTAGTGTTGTTCATATCCGATCTATCTATTTTTTTTTTCCATGAATAATCTATTAGGTGTGTTGCAAAACAAATTATTCAAATTATCTCAATATTTTTTAGGATATTCTAATCTAGTAAAACCTCAAAAAAATTAAAAATTTTGGGACATGGCTCTCCCCATCCTCATATCCCAATGCTTTTAGTTCAACATTAGATGAATAAATATTTGAATACCTGTTTCTGAAGCAGCCATACGAATGTATATAACCTGTCCATTTTCATTAAACTCCCTCAAATCAATTAAATCCCCAAACCAAACCAAACACCCACTTCCCTCTCCTCTGATATCCGAGCTTGTATAACCCATACAAGAACAGTTCTTCAAGCAAACTGTCCTGCACTCAACAAGGCTCATACTCTCATTGAACCATGACTCTCTTGTGTCCGGCAATTTCACCCCACTGTACTTCACAAACCCATCGGTCGAGCACTCCAAAGCCACCGCTCGATCGCACCCACCCGACCAATCCGCTCCCTCCCAATCCCTCGGAAACCTCGGCTGGAACCCATCCAAACACCAACAAGGCGGCGACCTGTTTATTATACAGTTACCGTAGGGCCCACATAGCCCGTAACTGTAGCAGTTGTCGGTTTGCGCAGATGAGTAGAGGACCCACCCATGGGTCCGCTCGACCCACGTGAACCGCTGGACTAGCCCGGTTGGACTTAACACCAACCGAGTGAAAACTGAGCTGCTCACGAGGTGGAACTGGAAGTACATCTCCTCTCTATTGGAAATAAACCCGTATGTATAAACCGAGTTAGGGTTCAACATCGGTAACCCGCTGAACCGGAGCCCGTTCCATGGACCAGACCGGAACTTTACTACAGACCCGGTTCTCACAATCATCTGGGGATATCCAGTGGGGTCCAGCCGGTACGTGAAGTTTCCTGGAGAAGGATCATCAGTGCTTCTCCAGGACATCAGGTACCAGTCTAACCCCGATACAAAATTCTTCCCTAATTTCATTCCGGGGAGAAAAGTCGCTGTAGGATAATCAAAACTCTGCCATAAAATATTTTCGGGTTGATCTCCGTCTCGCACGACAAGATTTCCATTGTCAAACAACTGCGCCACTGGATTCTGAACTGTTGTCGATGAATTCGAGGACCAAATTACATTGCCAGTGCTATTGAGAAGAAGCAGAATTCCTGGATTTGTGATTTTTAGAACACCGAGTGAATCGGTGAGCGGCCTAGCTCTGTTTGCGACCCAGGCGATTGTTCCGGTTGAGATTTTCTTGTACCAGATTGCCAAGTAGAAGTTGTTGGAGTTCCCGGGAGTGAAGAAGCCGAGCTCGAAGTTTTTGTCGGATGAAACAATGGTGTCAGTTACTCCAATTGTTTGATTTGCAGTAATGGTGTCTGTCATGGCGTTGGAGAGTATTAATATGGAGAAGAAGAAGAAGGAAGAGATGTGAAGAATTGTAGCAAAAAAGCATCCCATTGATGGCCTCTTTGTCTTGTTTTTCTTTGGTTTTGTAAAAATAAATTGATGTATATTATTGATTGATGTATTACAAGATTGATTGTATTTCTATATTGTATGTGATACATTCAAAGAGGAATGAACTCTCTCTTTATAGAGAGAAGAATGGTTACATTGGATACCAAAGTGCTCCACTATCACCGAAAGCAAAAAGGAAAGCATAAACCTATACAATTAATAATTATACTAAAGCTAAAGATTCAATTAACAATTTAACAATTATATTAACAGCCCCCCTCAAACTCAAGGAGGATAGGTACTAGCCAACTTGAGTTTGGAGAGAGTAACAAAACAGAAAAATAAGCTGACAATTAAAAATGGGATAGGAGACACTGTATGGTCGTGTCGGACCGTTGTAGCAGACAGTTTACGGGGTCATGTCGGACCGTTGTAGCAGACACTGTGTGGTCGTGTCAGACCGATGTAGAAGACAGTTTATGGGGTCATGTCGGACCGTTGGAGAAGACAGTTTATGGGGTCATGTCGGACCGATGTAGAAGCTGACCGGAATCAATGTCGGGACAGTTTATGGGGTCATGTCGGACCGTTGTAGAAGACAGTTTACGGGGTCATGTCGGACCGATGTAGCAGGACAGTTTACGGGGTCATGTCGGACCGTTGTAGCAGATTGTGGTGGTGCACCAAGGGGGCGACTTAGGGAGTGCGCCATGAGGTGGCTTGAACATGATACTGTGTATAACCCCCCCTCAAACTCAAATAGGTGTGAAGGTAGAAACCTATTTGAGGTTGAAACAAAGGGATTGATAAAGCTGACTGGTGTAGAAGACACTGTATGAGTGTGTATATAGGCTGCCCAAAAAATATACATGGATGTAGATATCGAGCCCTTAAAAGTTGTGCCCTCAAAAGGTGTGCCCAATCTGTCAAAAGGCGTGCCATCAAAAGGCGTGCCCGATGCATCAAAAGGCGTGCCAAAATGATGGCGAGGCACGTGAGCGCCTTGGCTTGCGCGCCCGTGTTGTCGGCTGGTGGTAAGAGGCGCGCGATGCGCGTGGCTGCCTCGGCTATAAGACGGAGACTGAGGCTGAGGCAAAAAAAAAAACTGCGAGAGATATTCTGAGACAGATTCTGTAACACTCTGTTTTCTGAGAGAGATTTCTGAAAAATTCTTCGTTTTGCTGAGAAAGAGAGGTCGTTTTGCTGAGAGAAAATGGCCTCGTCTTCCCGTGGACTGCTCACCCTCTTTCCCGATCTCAATGAGTCCACAGGAGAGAGAGCTGGTGCGGTGGCCAGTGAAACTCAACCAAGCGCTTCCGGTTTTGCTCCGTTGAACTTTCCGATGCGGTCTGTGGAGCAAAAAATGGCTGTGCAGTCGGATGTGGAGGCCAATCAGTATACTTTGAAGGCATGTGTGGAGTCCATGACGGCAGTCACAAATCTGTCGCACCGGCTGCAGAGTAGGACAAATGAGGTGCAGCAGTTAAACTCCCAGCTGGCTCTGCTCCAACGCATGTATAAGGATGCGCGAGCAGAGATAAGCGTGCTAAGGGCAGAAAACAAGGAGCTGAAGCGGAAGGCCACCGTGATGTTCCGATTTGGAGGTCCTCCATATGCTGCAGTGGAGGAGTATGGGGGAGTGAACGTGCTCGGTGGCGTGGAAAACACGGAGGCAACACTGTCAAGGCCCGCTCAGGACGGAGGCAAGAAGAAGAGACCGGCGGCAGAGTAGAGATAAAAAAAAAAAAAAAAAAAAAAAAAAAAAAAAAAAAAATCCCACTGTGGGTGTGGTTGTTTTGTTTGTGTGTTGGTTGTTGTTGTTTTTTTTTTTTTTTTTTTTTTTTTTTGATGTAAAAATGGTGAATGGGGTGAGCCCCGACATGAATAAAATGAGTTTGGTGTGCAGTTCTTCTTCTTCCTCTTTTTTTTTTTTTTTGTTTTTGTTTTTGTTTTTATGGATTTTTAAATTGGGAGAAAATAGTAAAATAAAAAGAAACGAAAAGAGGGGACAAAATCTATGTGAGAAAGTGGAGTGAAGGGGAGAGAAGCTAGAAAGAAGAATGGGTTTGTGCGTATGATGCTCCGGGAGAGATGATTATGTTGGAAAAAGAAGAGAGAGACTTGGGACCCTATGGATGGTCAAAAAAAAAATAGAATAAAAAAAAAAATGCACATGGGTTGAAAAGTAAAAAGAGAGAGAGAGAGAGAGAGAGAGAGAGAGAGGTGTATCTAATGATGATGCTCGGGTATGTTGCTCTCCCACTTTTGTTTTTTTTTTTTGTTGTTTTTTTTTTTTTTTTTTTTTTGGTTTGGTTTTGTTTTTAAAACTTTCTTGGGCAAAAGGAGAAGAGTGACTCAGTGGCGGCAGAAGAAAAAGAAAAAGAGGATGGGGTGGGGCAAAAGTTGACAAAGGGGGAGCGTGGGGGAAGAGAAAATAATAAACATAGGCATATAGATATAGTAAAATAAAGGAAAGGTAAGGGAAGCATCAGTGCCGAGCATGACCAGTGAGAGCCACGACGGGGACGCTGGCGAGCATGGCGTCGGTGAGGCCGCTGACTAGGTGGGTAGCGGCGGGGCCGGAGGTGGCGATGCAGACGCTGGGGAGGCCGGAGGCGCGTGCGTAGCCCTCGGCGGCGAAGAGGCCGCCTTGCTCGTGGCGGGGGAGGACGTTGCGGATGTGGATCTGTAGATGGCTGAGAGACTGATGAGAGTTGAAATTGTACAGAAAAGGCTTAGATCAAGTTGTTGCCGCGAAGAATGCGATATTCACATCAGTAGACAAAGTTATGGACTTTGTTTTGTTGTTGTCAATTGTCAAGAACCTAAGTGGGAGGCCATTAGAGGACTCAAAGCTTTCTTGCATGACGTAGTAAGGGCATGTACCATCTTTGGAAGCAAGTGTGAGTCCACCACCTCTGTTAGGGCTTTCCACTGGAAATGTGTAGTACTTTGTGCTGGATTGGAGCTCATGACCTTCAATGTCAAGGACTGTGGTGGTGTTGATTCATAGATCTGAGGGTTGTGTGGCTGTCAAAGAAGATGAAGAGAGCAAAGTATATAGGAATGCTTGTACAAGGTAGTTGAACCTCATGGTGTTTCTTAGTTTATGCGGAGGTTGAGATGGGTGGATTTATAAAGAGAGGAGTTGCGACGGCGACGGCGATGGCGGAGCCAGTGATGGGAGAGTTGGGTGGATCGTTGCTGATCTCTGTGATGCGACTAGGGCCATTCGATGTGAGTTTCGAGCTAGAAGAGCCATGGAGGTTGGTTGAACTTGCAGAACCTGCCGTTGGAGATGATGGACCAGAAGGTAATGGAGTTGATGGAGGTTTCAATAAGCATGGTTGGGGTCCGGCGGGCGGTGAAGGCAAGGTTGCCGCCCGCCGGAAGGTGAAGATCACCAAGAGCTAACCTATAGCTCTGATACCATGTAAAAATAAATTGATGTATATTATTGATTGATGTATTACAAGATTGATTGTATTTCTATATTGTATGTGATACATTCAAAGAGGAATGAACTCTCTCTTTATAGAGAGAAGAATGGTTACATTGGATACCAAAGTGCTCCACTATCACCGAAAGCAAAAAGGAAAGCATAAACCTATACAATTAATAATTATACTAAAGCTAAAGATTCAATTAACAATTTAACAATTATATTAACAGATTGATATATATAGTAAAGAAATGATGAAGCAAAAACCATTCTGATTTCTTCTTGTTTCTTCTTTGGTGGCCGGTAGTGACTGTATTTTGGTCCTTGCTCTTGCGTGATTTTGATTCTCCTAGTTTTAATTGGTTCGGTTTTGGTACATTCTAGTCCAATTGAGTAAAAATTACTACATTCTAGTCCAATTGAGTAAAAATTACATAAATAAGTGGCATATGTCATATTTTTAATAATAAAATTATAAACTTGTTCAATTCAGTGAGGTGATCGTAATTTAACTAATCATTTTTTAATAATTAAAGATTAAAATTGAATCAATTAAAAATATATGAACTAAAATGATAAAAGAAACAAAATAAAAAACTAACGATATAATTTATCTTGTTTTAAATTACGCTAATCTCTTTTGTGAGATTTGAATATAGTGAGCTTCTCATAACTTCTTAACTTACAGTAACACATACATACTACATAGTCCATTTTCATGTATAATTTTATTATTTAGATAGATATTATATTTTTTCCATTGAAACACATATTTTACACTTTTTTATTGAAGTGCTTTTTGCATTATCTACTTTAGTTTCGTTCTTTTTAATTTTATACTGTTGACGAAAATAAAATTAAAATATTTATGGGTTGGTTTGGGAAGTGGGTTGGCTTTTGGCTTTTTGGCTTTTTTAGTTATTTTAGCCTGGGCTAAAAAGCTTGGTCTGGGAAGGACTTTTTGACTTTTTTTGTGAGAGAAGAGTGTAGTGATTATGAGTTGGATGTGATGTTTTGTTTTTTGTAGCTAAAATAGCCTATTTTGTCTTTTGTGACTAAAATAGCCAAAAAAGTCCCTAATCCAACTTGCCAAACGGAGGCTATATAACTATAAAACTTAAAATTAAAATCTTGTTAAAAAAATTATTATTTTTTCTTTATCATTAATTAAGTTGAATCCAAACTAACAATTTTTTTGCTTATATAAGTTATAAAATGCCTTTTTGAGTGAAACCAAATGAAACTTAAATCCATTTGGCATCCAGATAAAATAGTCATTTTCTTTTTCAGCTAGTGCTTTTTTTAAAATTTGTATGTTTTTTTTCTCTTTGGTCGATCAAATGTAGAATAATCTTTAAAAAAAAAGAGTTTATTAAACAAAAAATAAACTATTTACAAAAATTGTTTTCTTTAGTAAAATTTTTTTGGTTTGTGTTGTCAAATAAAACTTAAAAATCTAAAATATTTTTAAATATTTTTTTAAAAAAATTAAGAATTATTAACTAAAAATCCTATTTACAAATGTTATACTAGCTTAGGTCATATCTATATTTTTTTGATCTAATAAGTCTTATGTAGTAAAACTGAGAATATTATCAGTTTTTTCTAATTTTTTAAATTAAGAATATTATCAATTTTGCATAGTAATATTTCAAATAATTGTTTCATAACTAATAAAAAAAACAAAGCATGCGAGATTAAACGTTTTTACCCTTCTACTTGTTGCTTTGATTCAACTATCCAATAAAATCGACAACATTGTCAGTTTTTTTCAGTTTTAAAACTGAGAACATTATCAGTTTTTTCATTTTTAATTTTTTTAAGGGGGATTTGGTGATAGCCCCCTCACTATCTAATTTGTCTTTCAAAAGGACAAGAATTATATAAGTACTTTCAAAACCCCCTAATATTTTAAAACTTGTTTCTTTTACTATATTACCCTCATATCTGTCAGCTCTCCTATTAAGTCATCTTCACTATATATTTCAGAGTAAAATTTTACTCTGTATAAAAGTAAAATTTTACTTTGTATGAAAGTAAAATTTTACATTCTGAAACTAAAAGTAAAATTTTACTCTGTATGAAAGTAAAATTTTACTCTGTATAAAAGTAAAATTTTACATTCTGAAACTAAAAGTTAAATTTTACTCTGTATGAAAGTAAAATTTTACTCTGTATAAAAGTAAAATTTTACTATGAATGAGAGTAAAATTTTACACTCTGAAACTAAAAGTAAAATTTTACTCTGTATAAAAGTAAAATTTTACTCTGAAAAATAAGTAAACTGTAAGACTCTGAAGCTAAAAGTAAAATTTTACTCTGTATAAAAGTAAAATTTTATTCTGGTTCTGTCAAATGAAAAAAACAGAGCAATAGAACCAGAGTAAAATTTTACTCTGGTTCTATCAAATGAAATTTGATGTTTACTCTGAAAAATCGATGGAACTTTGAGCTTTGAATTAGGCCTATAATCCTTGAATCAATCGATGTTTACTTTGAAAAACATTGAATCTTGCCTATAATCCTTGAATCAGGCCTATAATCTGAAAATTTTAGAGAAATCTCAATTTTTCATACCCCAGTTCTTCAGATTTTTCAAATTTTACAGATTTTTCAGATTTTTAAAACTTTGAGCTTTCAAAAATCTATATATTCGAATTCAAATCTCAAAACACACAAACACACACACACATATATATATATATATATATTCAAATTCAAATCTCAAAACACACCAATACACATATATATATATATATGTATATATATGTATCAGCGCGATTTGCAAGTTCTCCACAGCTCCGGCCATGGAGGAAGCTAGGATTAGAAGAGAGAGACGAGATAGAAGATGAATAGTTGAAGGAGAGTTGAGAAGATGCAGAGAGAGATCGTCGGAGCTTAGGAATGACACAGCTCCGGTCATGGAGGAAGCTAGGGTTAGAAGTGAGAGACGAGAGAGAAGATAAATTTTGTATCTGAATTGTGTATATGTGAGAGTATAATAGTCTGATAAAATATTTAAATAATAAATTTTGTCTTTTATGCAAGATTTTATAATTATGAGGGGGTTTAGAAAATATAATTTTTTTCTTAGTCCTTCTAACAATGAAAGGAAGGTAAATGGGGTTTATAGCCAAATTTCCCCCTTTTTTTAAGTTTTGCATCATCATGTTCCTTTATAGATACAAAATTTTCCGTTTTGCACCAAAAAATAATTGATTTTTTTCATTTTTTTTCACATAATTTTTTTTTAGTTTTTTAAATTTGAAAGTTGATGTTTTAAAGTTTTGAAAATCAAAATAAATATCAAATCATCATATTCCTTTATAGATAATTATAAATGATAAACAATCATTATTTGAAAGCAATTCTGACTAGCATTAAAAATTTAATAGGGATTGAAATTTTAAAAAAAATTTAGTTAGGACTTAATAGATTATAAATTTATAAATTAAAACTTATGTGTTAATGTCCATAAAATTAACTAGAAAATTACTAAAAAAATTAATTCCAAGCACAGCCGCTCTGTTCTATGTGGAGATTTTAGAAACAAATGAAGAGCACGCAGACGCCAGAAAGGAAAAATGTGTCTATAGACTCTAATCAATGTTTTGACCAAACAAGGAAAATTCTATTATGGGAAATGTTTGGGCCACTTTTGGGGATGATTTCCTACAGTTTTAGGTCATATTTGATTCACAAGATTAATAGTGAAATATTAATAATCCTATCAAATTAATGTGGTATTCACTATCCAATTGGATTAATATCCATTGGATTAATAATCTCACCCCTACCCCATTACTAATAATCCTACAAATTTGTTAGATTAATTATCTATTGAATTAATAATCCTAAACCAAATTGTTAAAACAAACATAGGATAATTGGGCCCACGGATTAATAATCGCAATCTCATGCTCTAATCACTCAATCAAACATGCTCTTAAAGTAATCTTGGCCCCAACAATGATAAAGACTTTTTTTTTTTGGAGACGCCATGACTCCAAAGTGATTTACATTACCCATGATGTAAGTCCCACATATATACAAATGGGCCCCACACATTAAATGTGGTGTTATCATTTATAAGAAGCCTACAATTTAAGTGATTCAATTTAGTTAATAGGCTTAAGGGTATATATGTGTTATGGACCTAATGTGTAGATACTAGTTGTATAATTTCTATTTCTATGACGGGCAGAAATAGAAATTAAAACATATTGGTTAAAGTTGGTTTTCATTACCTTTCAGTTTTAAAACCAATAATAATAATGGTTAATTTATTAGTTTTTATTACCTTTCAGTTATGAAACTAATAATGGTTAATTTATTGGTTTTTATTACCTTTCAGTTATGAAACCAATAATGGTTAATTTATTGGTTTTCATTACCTTTCAGTTATGAAAACCAATTACAACCTTTAAAAGGTTATGGTCCCTATTCCTTCCCAAGAGTGAAAAAAAAAACAAGAATACTGTTTTGTTTTCTAAATCCTCTCAAGGAGAAACATAAGGCACAAAAGGGGAAAGGATTAGAAGGCAATAACATAGTCAATATCAAAGGTTTTATTGACAATCAGACGCTTCCGTTTAACCGTTCATCGATGGATTCAGGTATGTCATTTTGTCTTGATTTCTTGATGATATACATGGTAAATGATCCGAAACATGAAGTTCTGAAATTTATGTTAACAAGTGGTACTTTAACCAATATGTTTTAATTTCTATTTTTGCCCCTCATAGAAATAGAAATTATACAATTAGTATCTACACATTAGGTCCATAACACATATATACCTTTAAGCCTATTAACTAAATTGAATCACTTAAATTGTAGGCTTCTTATAAATGATAACACCACATTTAATTATGTGGTCCCATTGAGACATTATCTAACAATCTCCCACTGGACCACATATGTATCCTGAAAAATGTGCTTAACTTTAGTGAGCTCAGAAATTTGTTATCATAACTTGAGGGTATCCAAACAATCTTGTCCATTAACTATATTAATATAGGATCAAAGCAGTCTTCGTTACATTAATCGTAACTCGACCCACCAATGGTTACGTATACGAATACAGCTAAATGACATAGATCAATCATGGATGCATAGCATGGAAATTACATGTGATGTGATCCATACATGCCTATGTCCAACTGGTCCTACTTAACTTTATTGAGATCAATACTTCACAATACGTAACAGAGCGTAATAAACTGAATACTTCATTTCTGCAGAAATTAATCTAATTACATAGATAAAACTCAAGACTGACATAAAGCAGTAATATAAATTCAAACTCCCACTAAACCAGAATGTTCTCAAATAGAACAACACCCATATGAACAGTGTGCTCATGAAAGACCTTGGGTGGTAGTTTCTTCGTAAGTGGATCCGCTATCATGGAGTTTGTCCCAATGTGCTCTATGGAAATCTGTCCACTCTGCACTCTTTCTTTTACAACTAGGAACTTGATATCAATATGTTTTGATTTTGTCGAGCTCCTGTTGTTATTGGAATATAAAACTGCAGACTTATTGTCACAATATATCTTAAGTGGTCTTTCAGTGCCTTCCAAAATACGCAACCTAGTGACAAAATTACGCAGCCATATCCCTTGGTTTGATGCCTCATAACATGCTACAAACTCTGCAGCCATGGTGGATGAAGCTATGAGCGTCTGCTTTGCAGACCTCCAAGAAATTGCTCCGCCAGCTAACAGATAAATATAGCCTGATGTGGATTTCCTACTGTCTTGGCATCCAGCAAAATCGGAGTCGGAATATCCAATGACCTCTAACTTATCCGATCTCCTATATGTGAGCATATATTCCTTTGTTCTCTGTAAATATCTCATAACACGCTTGACTGCTTTCCAATGATCCATGCCAGGATTACTTAAATATCTGCCTAACATGCCAACTATAAACGCAATATCCGGACGCGTACATACTTGAGCATACATTAGACTCCCTACAGCTGAGGCATAAGGAATCTTCTGCATTTCTTGAATTTCAAGACTGTTCTTCGGGCATTGGCTGAGACTAAACTTGTCTCCCTTAGCAACCGGGGTTTCACCTGATTTACAATTTTACATGCCAAATCTAATGAGTATTTTTTCGATATAGCTCCTTTGTGATAATCCTAGAATACCCCGAGAACGATCTCCTAAAACCTTAATATTAAGAATACTGTTTTGTTTTCTAAATCCTCTCAAGGAGAAACATAAGGCACAAAAGGGGAAAGGATTAGAAGGCAATAACATAGTCAATATCAAAGGTTTTATTGACAATCAGACGCTTCCAAGTATATGATAACTGTGTGCTCATGAAAGATGTGGATTATTTTGGGAGTTGTGAGAGTCTCCAAAAAAGAGAGTCTCACTTATTTTTCATCCTGACCTTCCAAGTATGTGTGGAGCTTACTCATGTATATATATATATATATATTGTGTGTGTGTGTGTAATTGAGTGTTTTTAGAACATTTAATATAAAATTTAAAATATTTATACATAATACATAATAATGCGTGTAAATATTGTACAATTAATTTAAACATTATGAAACTTATTAACCAAGCACTACTATATATAATTACTCTTCTAAAGGCTGTCAAGAATTATCACAAGAAGTAAAAAATAATTAAAATTTTAATACATTTTTTTACATAATTTGAATTTTTTTTTAAACAGTTCAATACACTATTTATTAGAAGTGAAATCGGTCCAGTCCAATTTGGTTTTGCATGTTTTCTGGACAGAACTGGTAAAATCGATTTTCTACACTTGTGGCACCGAATACATCGATCAAAACAAGTAAACCAGACTGGTAAATTTGGTTTCGATTTGATTTCGTACAGTTTATCAGTTTGGGCATTTGATTCAAAAATAATAATAATAATAATTGCCTTTATTTATTAAAAAAATAGATCATTCTAATTAAAATATAAGGCAACAAACAACAACATAATTGCACCAAGACTAATTTATCAAATATCAAATTCAACAATAGTAAGAGGTAATGCTTGTATATTATTTGAATGTTTGGTAAATTCGGCACAATTGATAAATTCTGTTCAACTCGACTTGAAAGCTCCAAAACTAAACACCGAACCAAATTTGAAAAAAATAAAATCTCAACACAGACCAACTATTTGGCAATGTAGAAAACAAACTGAAAACTCATCGACCTGTTCGGTGTAGACGGTTTTTCTTTCGCCCAACTGTGTTTACATATTTTTTTCAATACAATTTCTAACATTTTTCATTGTATATTGCAAAATTTTCAACCAATAATGGCCGTACAACGTTGAATTCTATGGCCACGAAGGAGTAGTTATTCACCGTGGATAGTGACACTGATGCTACAAATTCAATTAAACTACTAATTTGTGATATTATTTACTTCTCTTTTAAATTATTTGCCTGACATTAAAAATAAGAAACTAAAAATGATATATTTTGTGATAAAATTTTTAAATTTTCTTTTCCTCAATTAAAAATTTTTATAGAAAATTTTTTAAAAATTTTGATACAAAAATATATTATTTTTAAATTTTCATTTTTCCTGTTACATAAATAATTTGAGACGGAAGGCGTGCAATGAATGGAATGGAATAATTTCTAGGCATGAACAACCTTCAAAGATTGAACTTAGGTTGCGACTAGACCCACGTGTGTTTACTCCATAGTTTGCTTTGACATCTTCTAGTTTTAGAGGAACTCTTAAAATAAAACTCTTTATAAAATTTTATTTTAAAATTAAATTATAAATTATTATTTAAAAACCTAGAAAGGGTGGGCAATTTAGATTGGCGATTTTTTTGGCACAAACATAATCTTTATTTCTCTTTTTTTTTTTTTAACTATATATTTTTGTGGGACTCAATAAATCCTCTCACATAGATTATTGAAGAAATCCAACGAAGATATGAGTTGTACACCGTAGATTTACAAAGATAAATATAATTGGCATCACCCAACCGCGGTTGTCGACTGGGGACACTCTGATGATAAAGTCAACAATTTGAATCAAAGAAAGTAGATAAAGAATTCAAGAATGTTTGTATGTTGTGTTGCAGAGACTGGACCCCCTAACTTCTAGACTAATGTTTCGTAGCTCGAAATGCTTCGCCTCGAATGGCTCGAAAATCACAACACTCTTTCTCTCCATGACTCACTCTCTCTTTCTCTCTCTTTCTCTTTCTCTCTCTTTCTCTTTCTCTTTCTCATTTTCAGACCCAACATTCTCTTCAAAACTTACTCTCGCTCATCCCTCTGTCATCTCTCTGGTCTTTGTGTTGGGTGGAGAAGTCGGAGCCGACTTTCTCTTGCTCATCCTTCTGTCAAACCCTCTCGCCGCCTCCGATCTCCGATTCTTCTCTACCGCTCGTCAATCGCTGCCTCCGATCTTTGATTCTTCTCCACCGCCCGGCCTTCGATCTCCGTGTATACACACAGAGGAGACGGTGCACACATAGATCTGTGTATAATGATGATGTGTTGGAAAAAAAAATCAGATTCTACTTTCTTTTTTCTTTTTTTGTGATTGTTTTTTGTTGTTGATGATGAAAGAAAAAAAAAATTTGTTGATTGTTGTTGGTTGTTGTTGATGATGATGTGTTATTGAAATTTTTACAGATTCTATATTTTCTTTTTTTTTTTTGGTTGATCTCTATGGTGGGTTTGATTTTTGGTTGATCTCTATGTGTGATAATGATGATGATGTGTTGGGTGGGTTTGATTTTTGGTTGATGGTGATGATTTTCTCTCTTTCTCTCTCTCTCTCTCTATTGTGTTGATGATGATTTGTTGATTTTTGATAGATGATGATGATTCTCGCTCTCTTTCTCTGCTCCTCTCTTCTTCTCTTCTTTCTTCTTCTTATTTGTTCTTCTTCTACAAGTTATGAAAAAAAAAAAAAGAAGCAAAAACGACGTCGTTTTACAATTTCGGGCCACTCGAGCCTCTAATCTTTCGAGTTACGTAGCGGGACTCAAACTTCTATATGATGCTTTCCTTTCATAGAGATGTGATATTTGTTTGGTGAGCTTTCTCGTTAGTCTTGGCCCATTCTTAAGACTTGTTTGGGTTGGACCCAAGCAAGTTAGGATTTTATAGGCTATCAAAATTTTAATTAAAAACTAAAATTTGAGAGAGAAAAATATGTGATTTTGGTTGCAATGCGAATTGGGTGTTTGTAAATTTTGATTGTAATAAGAATATAAAGTGTTAATTTTTGAAAATTTGAAAAATTCAACAACACTAACTTTTGCAAAAATTTTGCCACAAAATAACTAAAATGACTATATTGGGATTAGTCATACTAGAATAACTTATCTCACTTTGTGACTTATTTGCGAATCAAATATTATATTAGATAAATTGCCAAATGAAGACGTGGAATGAAAATCGTTTTAAAAATAAGTAAAAATACTTTTTTTTTTTTTGTTATCATTTTTTATGTTTTTGAAAACTATTTCCATTTTGTTGGAAACAAAAGCAATTACCAAAAATGTTTTTGTTAAATTTTCAGCCAAGGGCCAAACTACCGACCACTTCATAGGCCTACCCAATTTGTCTGGGCTGGATATTAGAATTGAATAGGCCCAAACATCACGCCTGAGAACCTGACTGAGTTAAATGAAAGCCCAACTTATAAGGGGTTATTGTATTTTCGGCCACATAATAACTATCAGTATCCTCAATTAGGTTTTTGAAATTTTAGTTTCTATTATACCTTAATATAAATCTATTAATAAGAATAATACACATCATATATATATATATAATTAAAAGTAGTATTTTTCCATACTTATGTGGTATATTATAAGAACTTATTTTTTTTAATAATGTATTTGGTTAAGAGATTTGAGGAGAGGTTTGGAAAGTAAAATAGAAAAGGTAAGTGACATGTGAATCAAACATACCTATAGTTTACCTAATTTCACATACCTTTTCCTTTTCCATTTCTAAATCTCTCTCCAAGTTTTCCAACCAAACAGAAAGTAAGAGAACTATGAATTTTCTTTATTATATATAGAGTTTTACACAAATCCAAATCTAATTTAAATTATACCAATTTTATCTATTTTATATGGACTCTATTTGATAAATATTTCTTTTCCATATATTTTTGGGGGACTTATGTGTAAATCCTAATTGGTAGACTTATTGTCCAATACGTCTTATGATAATTAATGACTTTTTCATTAAACATTATAAAAAGTCATTAATTGTTAATTTTCACCAACAGTTTAAAATTTGTCACAAAAAATGTCACTAATTATAAGTTTTAGCGATAGTTTAAAAAAATCGTCACAAAAAAAATCACTAATTTTTAACTTTCAACGACAGTTTGCAAAATTTGTTACAGAAAAATATCGATAATTGTAAGTTTTAACAACAATTTATGTCATGACAAAAAAAATTACTAATTATTAATTTTTAGTGAATATGCAAAAAAATCATTATAAAAAAATTATTTTTAACGACAATTTTATTAGGACTTATTGTTCAATAGAACTTGATAGAAATTAAGTCCAACTATTAAGATCCATTGATAGTTTACCTTATATTTTTCATGATAAATTGAGATAATCCACAAACCAATACAAATTTTGCGTTCTATGTTTTTCTTCTTAATTCTTTTCAAGGTATTAGGATTTTTTTTTAATGATAAATTGCTTTCTTTTTTCTTTTTATTTTCCCATGCATTATTCTATACCCAATACCAATTCTATATTACGGATTTGTCGTTTAAATTTTATAGTGAGTCTATATATGAAATTATACTTCATTTCCTACATTATTTTATATAATCACAACTCACAGGAAGAAAAACCTGCACAATAATGATACTCTCGAGTAACCTCAAAAGTTTAGATTTATTGTTTGAGTTACTTTTTCAAATATTGAACAGTAAGTTCTTTTATTGAAATCATATTATAGATAATTAATCACTTCACACAGTAAGATGTATCTATCGTTTGTATGTTTTATTATTTTTTCTTTTTGGATTTATATATTATTATGTAATTTTTTCTTGGTTAGGCGTTGTTTAATTTCTTTTATATAATTGATATTTTAATTTAATTAAGAGTATTTATTTTACAATCTTATAATTTAATATATATTTACTATAAAATCATTATATAATAATCCAATTACAACATATTTATATTTAATTTTTTTAATAAATTTTATATAATTTCTATTTCTACATATTTTTATTTTTCCAATGAATATAAAAGAAAATTAAATAGTTAGAATTACTTTTAATTTTGTGTTACTAATTCTTTTTATAATTTAGCTATTATTTTTAATATCAAAATGAGTATTTATTTTACTATTTCATAATTTAATATATATATCATACAAAATTATCATATGATAATTACACTTTTATAATACGATAGAACAAAAATTATCAAAATACACAAATAATTTAATTAAAATTAATATATATATATATATATATATATAAGTATTCAAGTAATACTTTTATAGAACGATAGCACCACTATTATCAAAATAAATAATTAAAATCATACTTTAATTTTGATTTTAAATTAAAATTAAAATTATTCTTTTATAACACACATTATACCATCAAATATTTTTTGAAAAAAAAAAAAACACGTGCATTACAAGGTTCAACTACTAATTAAACTCTAAAATAAAATATTATTTTTTTCTCATAGTACACCTAAACCACTTATACGTATTCTTCATATTCAACTCTTTTCATCTTCTTTCCCAAATTTCAATTATTTTCTCTTTATCTTCTTCCTCACTCTAAGATTTCAATTCACTCCACCAAAACTCTTATCATCAACAACATTGTTTCTTATTGAAAAAGTAAAATCAAAATTTTGAATAATGAAAAATGACTAATGTGTGACAAACTTAGATTGTTATTGTGAGGTTGTTGATTCTATCATTGTTATATATCAATTAGTTTCCAAACCTAAACAACATTCATTCTCCATTAATTCTGCTATTCCCTCTTCTAGGTCTGGCAACATTTGTGGTTCTCCACTATGCAACTCAAAAAGAAAAAATACAGCTAAAAAATACGTACAAATTAAAGCCCCAAATCAATTACACCTCCAAACTTTGAGTAATTTCAATTTTATCTCTAAAATTTTTGAAATTCTTTGAATTTGACCCCTATCATCTATTTTCGTCAAGTAAGTGGACAAAATGGGTGACATGGCCGGTCGACCTAGAGGACGACTAGGTGGTCAATTAATTGGGAGTTGTTTTGTCCAGTATTTTGCAGAAACAAAGAGCTTGTGTTTTGTTCACCCAACACAAAATAGTTGACACAAAATAATAGTTCACAAAATACAAAATGTTCATCTTCAAATCAGATTTTTTTTTCTCATTAATAATAGTTCACCCAATGCATATCATTCATAAATGGGTTACACATTCCATTCATTCTTATATTACCATGCATCAATAAATACTCTATTGTAGCTCGACTTTTTTCCACGCCCCCTTTCGGAAGTCAAAAATAAGCCCTACAGTTTGGACTTCCACGGTTCTGAATATAATCTCACAAGTGTAATGTGAAATTGATAAACACCAAAGAGTCCAAATCCGGCAAATCTTTTAAAAAATCGATTTTGAATCAAATTGCCAAAAATAGACTATTTTGCCAGATACAAAGTTGCCACTTAAATGTTTTTATTTGGAAAAATTTAAGAAACCCATAACTCTTGCCTCATGGCAAGCATGCTAAACAGGGCAACCATGTTAAACATGGCAACATCAACACTTATGTGATTATGCTAAAGTGAGTAAAGGCTCACCTAGTACTTCAAGCCAAAATAAACAAAAGAGTTAGAAAACTGCATGATTCCTAACTATGTGATATGACTAATGCAACACATGCAAATATGCAATCTAAATAAGCTCGGCTACTAATATGGCATACGGATCAACTAAATAGCATGCGGTCTAAGCACATATTCAAAGAATGTATAAGCAATAACAATGCAGTTAGAATGATGAACCCAGCCTTGATGCATGCAAGATAAATGGATGCAAACATGAAGTATGCTAAACAAAACGTGATGTCCCTAAACTAACCGTCATAAGCTAGTAAATAAAGAGGAGAAAGGTGTGAGGTTGGAAGACATGCACATTATTACAACATTGCACCCTCTCGAAGGAGGGTCCGAATGAACTAACTAACTAATTAACTAAAACTAAGCTAATTATTACAAAACAAGTGAAATTAGCTAAACTACTTAACTAATTATTACAACATATGAATTAACTAACTATTCTAGTTAACTAACTAATTACAAAACGAAATTGAATAACTAATTAACTAACTAATTAGATAATTACAACACAAGCGCATTTAAAAGAATTAAGTAAGCTAAACAATTTAAATATTAAGCTAACTACTCCGCCTCGGAAAGTGTGGGATGTTCATGCGCATGCTCGGTTCTCACCCGAAAAACCACTGTTTTGCTTCCAGAGAGCCCTTGTTGCACAAAGAACACACACACTGTTGCCCACTTCCAGAATAACTCTGCTTTGTCTGAAGAACACACTATTGAATTTTGCACCAATGGCCGGCTGGCCAGTGATAGCCACCAGTGATGGCCAACCGCCCATCAATGGTGGTCTGCCGACCACCTGCCGACCATGGAAAGTGGCATGTCGGCCACTGCTACCCAATTCATCTTGCTGTAACAGGAGACAAATAGAGCTTGCATAGGGTATTTCAAGAGTTTGTTTGCATAACTCACCCCTCTTTTTCATAAGCAAATCAAAGGAGTAATGAATTTGGTTCACAAACCACCAACTCAAGCAATTTCATTGCATGATGGCTCATGAACCAAGTGTGCAATTTCAATGAATGCAACAAAACAAGACTCTAACCTCCTCCCTTTCATGAGTTGATCAAAGGAAGTGGTGACCTTGAAAACTTGAATCATTTCATCACTAATGAGTATGAAATGGCCCAAGCTTCCATGTGTTCAATTAACGTCCGATTGAACACAATCAAGTTATTATCTTGCACCATTTTAATTCCAAGTTTTAATTACTCCATTTTAAATTACCAACCATCCTTTAATTCATTAAGTCTAATGATGAGTTTAAGTCCTCTAAATGGAAAGAAGGCTCAAGCCAAGTGTTGTTTTAAACATGAGAGAAGCTTCATGCCGTTGGTAATGAACCCCAAAGAGATTAAACCATTTAGCACAAGACCTCAATCTCATGCTTTAAACAAGCAAGTAGCTTGAAGCAACTTTCAAAGAAAATCAAAAACCAAGAAATGAGGGAGGTTGTAGAGGTTATTATTGCTGAAAATAAGTGAGAAAAGCATAAATAAATACTATCAACTCAAAGAAGATGGTGTCTAAGGCCTAGAACACCAAACTCATAAGGACTATTACACTACAAGCATGCAAAACAAAGCTAAAATGCAACCAACAGCCCAAAACAGTGCTAAAACAGTTTAAAACAAGTTCTAAAATATGCTGGAATTAAGCTAAAAAAAGCTACATTAACATGCTAAAACATGGCACAAACTAGGCTAGTAAGCAAGACACAAGGAGTGGAGGCTAACCCCTCCAAATTTGAAATTCAAAACATGATTTTGGCCACTGAAAAAGCTCTAAAGATTAGTGTTTAAAAGCTTAGAAAAAGATAGTAAAAGGGTAGGAAATACAAGGGCAAAAACCTCCAAAATAAGGTACAAAGAAGAGCTATCAATCCCTCAACCTTTAATGGCCCTTAGACCCAAGCTTCAGCCTAAAAAAAAATAGAGTTTTCACAGCCCAAAAACAATAGAAAAACAGTAGGAATAATAGCAAAGAAAACAAGCAAATAGGTAAAGCCTTATACCTCTTGAAGAGAAGATCAATTCTAGGCAACAAAACCAAGTACACACACTGTCTAGAGCTCAAACCAAGCTCAAAAGTACCTCAGCTCAAAGATGATGAGATTTGGTTAATGATGTATAGGCAAAGGTTAAGGATTTTGAGGCAAAAGTGTAGGAATTGGCTAGAGAGAGAAAGAATTGTAGAGAGAACGGAAAAATTTTGATCTCAAAATTTTCTAACCTTAAAACATGAGAGAGGGGTCTCCTATATATAGAAAACATGAATTCTCTACAAGGATATCCAGCCCTATACGTGGGTGCAAATGTATGCATCTGTGCAAACAGCTGGCACAGCTAGCATAAAATATCTGCAAAAGAAATTAGTAGCTGGTCGGCCATCATTGGTGGCTGGTAGCCCAAAAGTGATGGCCGGCAGCCCAATAAGGTGGCCGACAGGCCACCAGAAGCTGCAGACTTGAAGGACCAAGACTTGGTCTAAGAATGAGACAAAAAGGATGCAGGGTTTGAAAGGCTCAAAGCTACGGCTTTCTGCTGAGGACTTCAAGCACTTGGTACGCATATAAAATCATCATCAGGTGTACATGCAATGGTGTCCAAGTCATAAGGGCCGTCAAACATGGAGTGTCTACATCTATAACTCTACATTAACCATAATAGAACTAAACTGATTGAGGCCGAATTGTACAACACTGAGGCCGATAATTAGGATCTCTTAACCCTACTTACCTAGCAAATTATATATTTTATGTCTGTTTAATGTCAATCAGGTTGGACACAGTGGAAGCATACAATGAGCAAAAATACAGAAATTGTAGAGAAAAATGTTTCCCGCACTTGCGGCCCATCCATCACAGCCAAATAGAGCCTAAGGAAATCGCACGTACGGAGACCTATTTCCACACGTGCAGAACCCTCGCTGCACATGCAGTGGAATTTCCTACACATGCGGTTGTACCTCAAAAAGCATGCTTAATGTTTTGAATGTGGGGAAAATTACAGAGGATAAAAAGAGAGAGAAGTGGTTGCTCTTAGGGTTCTGAAAAATTCCAAGGGAAAGAAGATGCTTGGGTTTGGAAAAAGGGGATTCTCAAGCTTCAAGGGCAATTTCCATGGAGGGTTCTTCTTCATCTACTTTTTCCCACTCATCCATGAGTGGCTAGGCTCCTATTTCTAGGATTTTGATAAAACTCTAGCCAAGTAAAAATGGTTTTCTCTTTGCTTTTTGATTATGTAAAGGTTTGAACAACTTGTATGGTGTTTAAGAAATTTCAAATATATATTTTCCATTATTTCTTCAAGTATTCGGCTTTCTGTGATTGTTAAATATTTTCCATACAATGGTTTTTTATTCTTTCATGCTCAAGGTATAAGACGAGCCATACTACGAGGGACAAGTCACATTGCTACCCTAGTTTAGAGCAAATGATTCGTACTACTCGAGATGGTTCGTGCCTATACATTGAATGTGTTAATTTTCTTGATCAACACTTTGAACTTGTAGTTGCGAAGTATTATTTGGTTCGAATCGTAACATAATTGATATTCAAATTGAAACCGTGTTTATGTAACTAGTGGTGAATTCATACCCTAGGTTTTTCCACAATCAGTAATTCCAATTTCATTTTTAATCGCTAGTTTAATCGCTTTGTTTAATTTAATTACCATTGGGTAATGAACAACCATTTCTTTCATCAAAATTAATTTAAGAATTTAACAATTAAATTAGTTTAATTTCCCGTTTGTCCCTGTGGATCGATACTTGGACTTACCATTATTCTAAAGAATTTGGTACAGTTTAGTGTTTATTTTTGGTGTGCAAAATGACCCATCAAATTTTGGTGTCCTTACTAGAGACTTCTGGCGAAACTAATTAATTTTAAGTTACATTTTTATTTTTATTTTTAGTTTAGGATTTTATGTTTTCGTGTTGCAAAGTGTATAGAGTTTTTGCAAGTGGAGCTATCGTTGAAGTGTAAATGGAGCGCAACCGAGCTTTAGAAACAAACCGCAGCACTAAAGTGTTTTAAAAAAAAATGCAAATATTTGTAAGCAAAGCACCAAAGTGCTGAACATAGAGAGCTCAAGTGGAGATTGGAGACAACAGTCTACACGTCAAGCACCCGTAAGACGAGTAAAGCATTTTCGTTAAATCGCTGTGAGTATTTTCTCCTTTGGTATTTTGCTTTCATAACTTAACGCACAAAAGTCGGAACCTAGTGTGTGGGTGTGGGTGTGTATGTGTGGGTGTGTGTGTGTGTGTGAGTGGTGTATGCACGGGCGTCGTTCTTACCGCCTTGAATTGGGTAAATATGTTGGCTTATTTTAAATGGAAATAATCACAACCTCCACCTGACCTCACTCTTCTCAAAAGAAAAAATATTAAATTTTACTCAGGAAGCGAATGACTTATTTTGTCATTGTTGAGAGCAATACAAGAGCTATGTATATGCTTGTCCACAACATGGCTACAAAATGACTCAATTCATTGCTTTCTTTTACAATGGGTTGAACTCTCAAACAAGTCAATTTGTAGACACAATGTGGTCAATTGAAAATTTTGAGATGCTCCCAGTTGAGGCGTGGATTTCTTTTGACCAACTTGTTCAAGACTTTCATAAGAGTGCATGTTGTGAGATTTTTTAAAAAGAGTTGCAAATTGAATCTAGTGAAGCCGCAACACATCTCTCCAGTGATCCAACAACTGATATGAATTTAGTATTTTTGTCACTTGAACCTATTGTTGCACCCGGAGACATGATAAAAACTCTCTCCATAGTTTTGGCCTCTCATGTAGACGAAATTGATAGGGATTTAATTGTAGAAAATTATAATGATAAAGTAAATCAACATGGGTGGAACTTTATTTTTGGTTTTGATCTTATTGTTTCCACCCATGAGATTTCTTTACACATTATACTTTTTACACACATATTTCTCCACTCCGTTAATCATCCTCCCACAAGTCATTCACAACCTAGTCCTGCACTATTGGACGGGTTGATTTATTTTCATTATAGGGACTCATATCTCATAAATTGGAAGAAAAGGCAAAAATAAGTTTGTGTTGATATTTGGCTGAAGACAAGATATTTGGCTGAAGACAATATATTTAGCTCTTTTTGGGAGGAAACCTGAGCATTTTAGTATTAGTTCTTTATTTATTATTTTGTATGTTTTCAGTGTGGTGTGTCAGAGCCAAATAGATGAGTACACCTTTGAATGGAACTGCTAAGTACAACCTAACAAATTTGGTTTAAGGTAGATTACTCGAAGGAAGATCAGCATGAAGCCTTGGATTCTAAAAAATAAAAAATAAATAAATAATAATAATTAATAAATAAATAATTGTTGTATTTATTTTCTAACCCTTTTGCAGGTATAGTTTCCTTCCAGTTGGGAGGGCATCTTTCTCTGCATTTCAAGGATGTATATTTTATTGTGTTTTAATTCCCTTTCCTTCTACTGTTTTTGTCGATCCTTTTTGGTATATGTCATTGAGGCCATTGTCATTTAAGTTATGAGGAAAGGCTTTTGTTTTTGATTTAACAAATATTTAGATATGTTGCGTGCTATTGTTTTTGTCTTTAAAAAAAAAACACAAAAAAAACACACAAAAAAAACAAATAAAAAAAACACAAAAATAGTGTTTTGTGTAGTGGGCGTGATTGCGTTTCGTATCTAGGAGACTTTAAATCCTCTAAATGTGTAATTCCTTTGGTGTTAGCCATGCTCGAACGACATCTAATGGTCAGGTATAGCCACCTAACTGTGTTTGTAGTGAGTTCCTAAGAGACCAATTGAGACTGTAGAAACTAGAATTCAAATGGCAAAGCCTAGAACACAAAGGTTTGGAATTTCTGAGACTAAAGTCTGGTATAAATACTCAAGGGTGTGGAGATTGCTTCAAAACCACCTCGGCTTGAACTCTGTGTGGCAGCCCCATAGGTCGAGTTAGCTTCAGGAGCCCCGATTCTGGATACCAAATCAACCTAGTTTGTCACCCTGCTGAAGAAAAGGGAAAGATACAAACATAATTAGGGAAAAAGTAGTACCCGTGATTTTCGCATGAAGATTATACCTTTGTTGAGCATTTAAATGCTTTCGAAATGCTATATTTATTTCAGATGTGTAATGAAGGCAAAAATGGTTTGAAGTTTTTGGGTTGAAATTGGGTTTTAAAAAAAAAATAATTCTGAACTCACCGCACATACGGCACAAATCCCGGTCCCTTTGTTCACTATTGTTTTATTTTATTTTTTAATGTATGTTATTTATTTTATTTCTTTTATTATTGCTCAAATATATATATATATACACACCTACAATGTCTGGTAATATTCTCTCCCTCTCTCTCTCTCTCTCTCTCTCTCTCTCTCTCTCTCTCTATCTTTCTTTCTAATTTACTTCGCATTTACTTCCATTGTGAACAATGTCATATTCAAGTTAGGGGATGAGGGTATTTTGTTTTGTGTACTTCTACTTGGCTCCTAATTCATAATTCAGGTTTATACCTGCTACACTTGATTGCACTACTTCACTTGATGTTGGCTTGTTGCTAATAAGGTGGTGATATAAGCATATGTTAATTGGGGAACATAGTAGACTTGTATGAAAAGGATTTATTGGGTAAATACTCGCATGTGATGTTTGCATTAGGATAGTTGCTTGTGGTTGTGGTATTAATACACTTATCATAAATATGCCTTGATTCACATGAACACACTATTATAGCGGTGACCTCTCTATTATAATCCCGGGTGTACATCATTGATAATTGCTAGGGTTGCAGAAAAGAATAAATGAGTAGCCTTGATTCTCACAAAAAAAAAAAAAATCCTGACTTGTTTGGGTTCATAGCCTCTTTAACTCGAGTTATTAAGCCCGTAGGTCTCTACACATAGTGCCCTAAAACCGTCTGGTTTGGGAGTCATTGGCCCAATACTTGCTACAAGGATTAATTAGAAAGCTTAAGGGACCTAAATATTGCACAATTAAGGAAAAATAAGAAAAATGATTTGTTCGGGTTCGTAGCCTTTTCAGCTCGAGTTATTAAGCCTGTAAGGGTGTCTTCACACCTAGTGCCCTAAAAGCATTTGGTTTGAGAGTCATTGGCCCAATGCTTGTTACATGGATTGATTAGAAAGCTTAATGGATCAGGATATCGCACAGTTTTTCACACACAAAAAAAAAAAAAATTGAGAATCTTGGTTGCAAAAGTTTAGTTTTTTTGTATATGTTGCGTGTTATTGTGAGTTACATTGGGCTATTATAGTGGACAGTTAACTAATTATGGGGATTGCACTTTACACTAAGGGCACTGATGATGTGTCTACTAGCATTCACAAGTACATGGAACTTAATTTTTGTAATACTGAATTGCGGTTTTTGCTCAATAGATTCCTTCATGCTTGTCTACTGTGCCTTTAATGACTCATTATGTCTTAATCGTGCATTGTAGTAGCATATAAGTTAATTCTTGAGTTGTGTAGTGTGATTAATTGTTGTTGGGAAGATATGAATATGTCAATGTTTGTGGGTATCATTTATGGAAACCCGCACAATACCATACTCGTCCACTTGGGGTAATTTTGTGGTTTAAAGGCTTGTTGCATATGCTAAATGCAATAGTTTTTCACAGGAAATAAAAGGTAGCTAGATTTTGTTTAATTTTGTTTATTTTTCTTTATTCCTTGCTTGAGGACTAGTAAGTTGTAAGTTGGGGGATGTGATTGAGGCCAAATTGTACAACATTGAGGCTGATAATTAGGATCTCTTAATCCTACTTGCTTGTCACATTATATATTTTATGCCTATTTAATGTCAATCAGGTTGGACACAGTGGGAGCTTAAAATGAGCAAAAATGCAGAAATTGTAGAGAAAAATATTTCTCGCACGTGCGGCCCATCCATCGCAGCCAAATAGAGCCTAAGGAAATCGTACGTATGGAGGCCCATTTCCGCACGTGCAATGGAATTTGCCGCACGTGCGGTCGTACCTTAGGAAATGTGCTTGATGTTTTGAATGTGGGGAAAATTTCAGAGGATAAAAAGAGAGAAAAGAGGCTGCTCTTAGGGTTCTGAACAATTCCAAGGGAGAGAAGAGGCTAGGGTTTGGAAAAAAGGGATTCTCAAGCTTCAAGGGCAATTTCCATGGAGGATTCTTCTTCTTCTACGTCTTCCCACTCCTCCATGAGTGGCTAGGCTCCTATTTCTAGGGTTTTGATGAAACCCTAGCCAAATTAATAGGGTTTTCTCTTTGATTTTTTATTATGTAAAGGTTTGAACAAATTGTATGGTGTTTAAGAAGTTTCAAATATATATTTTCCATTATTTCTTCGAGTATTCGGCTTTCTGTGATTGCTGTATACTTTCGATACAATGGTTTTCTATTCTTTCATGCTCAAGGTATGAGACGAGCCATACTACGAGAGACGAGTCGTGTTGCTACCCTAGTTTAGAACAAACGACTCGTACTACTTGAGATGGTTCGTGCCTATACATTGAATGTGTTCATTTTCTTGATCAATACTTTGAACTAGTAGTTGTGTAGTACTATTTGGTTTGAACCATAACATAATTGATTTTCAAATTGAAACCATGTTTATGTAACTAGTGGTGAATTCATTCCTTAGGTTTTTCCACAATCAGTAATTCCAATTTCATTTTTAATTGCTAGTGTACTTGCATTGTTTAATTTAATTAACATTAGGTTATGAACAACCATCTCTTTCATCAAAATTAATTTAGCAATCTGACAATCAAATTAGTTTACTTTCTCATTTGTTCCTGTGGATCGATACTTGGACTTACCATTATTCTAAGGAATTTGATAGAGTTTAGTATTTATTTTTGGTGTGTAAAACAACCCATCACAAACAAATCCATAATTTTCTCTTTCTTCTAGTCTTTCTCTTTAGTTGTGCTTTCAACTTAGTCAACTTCTTCAATAGACCAGGAATGATCTACATTGCTCGATCGCACATGTGTGGGCTGATACACACATCTGTGGGCTAATACACATATCATGGACTGATGCAAATCCTAAGAGGAGATTTCTTAATTACCCTAACAACTTATGTGAGATTGGGCAGTGCAGGTCATTCCTAGTCTATTGAAGAAGTTAAATAAGTTGGAACCACAGGTGCAGAGAATGATTGGAAGAGAGAGAAAGTTATGGATTTGCTTGATTCTATCATGGTTGGTTGTAAGAATGTGGTTTCTAACGTAAAGTTTATTCTTCCCACAATGGTGTGTGTGTATGTGTGTAAATTAAATGTAAAATTAAAATAAACAACAAAAATAAAATAATTCAAAAAATAATTATATAAATTAAATTTCGAATTAATTGCTTACAGAAACTATAAGTCAAGGCTTGTGTTGGACACAATCTCCTTAAAGTAAATTTTGCCCTTGCTACAATGCTTCGAGTCGTCTACTTCCCGGGATGCAACGACTACTACTTGATTTGCAGCACTACAAAATCAAGCCTTGCGAACCAAACATTGCTGTAACTCTTTCTCTTTCTTTTCCTAGAAACTAAATGGTAAACAAATGCAGGAGCACAAGAGGACGAATAGAAGAAAAAAATGAAGAGTTTCTGGAAAATTTCGATGCAAATGAATTGCTAGATGGCAGACTATTTATAAGAGGAAATGTGACTTTTCCAAACAGGTAGAAACCTATTCGGACAAATTGAACAGGTACAAAACCTGTTTGGACATATTTGAATAGAAATAGATATGTTCGGTTTGAATTTCAACAAGTATGAACCTGTTCGGGTGGAATTCAACAGGTAAAAAACTTATTCGGGATATATTTGGGTGAAAGAAAAATCTGGACCAATTTATTTTGAATTTTGAAACCACAATTAAGAATAAATAAATAAATTACAAATGTTTTTGGTCCAAAAGGATAAGTATTGGGCTGGACAAGCCCAACCTAACCTCACACCCGTGCCCAAGCCTAGCCCTCCCCCTCGCTTATTGACCAGACAGAGAGTGGCGGCGACGCGCACGTGTGGTTTTTGTTTCACCCGTGCCCAAGCCTAGCCCTCCCCCTCGCTTATTGACCAGACAGAGAGTGGCGGCGACGCGCACGTGTGGTTTTTGTTTTGGGTCCAATGGGTCTAGCCCACTTTACCCATTTCAACAAGTATGAACATGTTCGGGTGGAATTCAACAGGTAGAAAACCTGTTCGGGATTTGTTTGGGTGAAGGAAAAATCTGGACTAATTTATTTTGAATTTTAAAACCATAGTTAAAAATAAATAAATAAATTACAAATGTCACTACAAGAAATTTCACTTTTGACGACTAAAATTTTAGTCGCCAAAAGCCTTGTTTTTAATCGCCAATAACTTTTGTTGACTAATATATTTGGTTGCCCGTTTGGTCGCCAATAGTTTGTCGAGGAAACAATCGGCGACTAAAACTTTTTTGGTAGCCAAAAGTGGTTTATTGGCGACTAAAACTTTAGTTGCCATATATTTTTTAATCGCCAATTCTCAAAAAGTGAAACTTTTGGCTATAAAATAATTAGTCGCCAAACATACATGCTCAATTGGCTACTAAATAATTTAGTCATTAAAAGTAAAAATATATATATTTAATTATTTTTAAAAAATATATGGCGACTAAAGTTTTAGTAGCCAAAAGCCAACTGTGATATTTGTTTAGTCACCAAAATGTCTCATTTAGTTTTTATAATTTGTTCTGTAATATTTTTTGCGCCACCTATAACTTGGGCATATACAAAATTATTCATACATCCATTTATTCATTCATTCAGTTCTCAACCATTCAATAAAAATATTTCTCCACAACCTGTACCATTCAATTTTCAACCACATACAAAACTTAACTATTGACCGTACATATCAAAGAAAATAAGAATCTATAAACATAGTATAATCCAACAAATACATACACTATCCAAACCAACAATTAAAATCCAAATTAAAGAAAATCTTAATTAGATTGATTGTTCTTCAACTAGAGCTGCCAAATCACATCCATAACAAACTTCATCATGAAACTTTATTTCATTTTATAAGAACCTCCCTCTTTAACTAGTGCAGAAGAATAGATATTGTAATTACTGAAACTGAAAAGCCAAAAGTCATATCATCAATTAGTTGTCTGGCAATAGCTAAGTCAACTTGATGTGTTTCAATTGATTATAAGACATTACAACAGACAAGTATGATACTTCAATTTTTACTTTTTCATCATTACTTCAAAGATTTAATAATTAAAAAATAATAATCCAAGGCAAGGGGCTCCTTGCCCACAAAACCAAATGTGAGGGTTACAAAGAGGACAACAGATAATACTCCCCCAATTCTTATCCAGCCTAGTTCTTTGCACATTAAAAACTATAGCAGGATGCTAGGAGCATTGGACATATGACAATTCTAACAGTAACATTACTCATGGAAACAAGAATATCTCACCACAATTCATTTTGCTCAGATTCGACAATTATGTTATGAGGATTAATAACAATATACATACCTCAACAAAGTCTCCTGCTTTTACTACAATTCTTTTGATGAAAATTAGTTCCTCAATGAGTCCATGCTGCTGTAGATGAATTTGGAAAAATAACAAAATTTCAGCAAATAATCCTAGCAAAAACAAAAATAAATTCATTCTACAACCAACAATAAAGCATGCAGTCAACTTAATTACTGAACCAACAAACCAGTCCTCAAAACCTCTCTATGACATTTTTACATACACTTGGTGAACATAAATCAAAAAGATTAGTTTGCTCACCAACACAAGAAAACAAACCAACCCATTTTCACAAACACTGGCACATAAGGCATGAATGAATGACAGATATCTCTTGCAACCCATTGAAAGTTACATAAATAGGATGCTAACTTAGATGACTTCAATTCTAAAAAAAAAACAGAACATCCAAAATCTCAGAAACCCAAATTTCTATCATTGTTTTTAGGACATTTGAACAAGGATCCCTGATAATGATAATTGTTTTTGCAAAATTGAGAGAGACCTTCCATTCAAAGAAAACAGAGTCATGTTTGGTGCCCGTTACAGTCTTCCCTCTTTACAATGGCGATGGTGGAGGAGGAGGAGGAGGTGCTCCGGTTGCTGGCAAACGTGAGGAGGAGCGGCGATGAGAGAGGAATGGGAGAGGAGCAGCGGAAAGGGAGAGGGAGAAGTAGAGAAACGCTAAAAATAGAAAGAGAGAGAGAGAGAGAGAGTTGCTGGTTTGTTACGGTTTGGGTTGGAAACAAAATACATATATAATTAATAATCGTAACTAAATATTTTAGTCGCTAATTACTTTTTTAATCCCTTCAAAATTTGAAATCTCGCTCCAAATATTTTAGTTTTTTGGCGACTGAAATATTCTTTTGTTGCTGAAAATATACTTTTGGAGACCAAACTTTTGGTCGTAAAGATAAAATATAATTTTTTTTCTTTTCATCCGGCTACTAAACAATTTTAGTAGCTAAAACTAACTATACGGCTATTAAAATATTCTTTTGTCGCTGAAAATATACTTTTAGCAACCAAACTTATGGTCACCAAGGATAAAAAATATATTTTTTTTCTTTTCATTCAACTACTAGACAATTTTAGTAGCTAAACCTGACTATATGGCTACTGAAATATTCTTTTGTCGCTGAAAATATACTTTTGGCGACCAAAATATAAAAAATAATTTTTTTTTCCATCCGGCTACTAAACAATTTTAGTAGCCAAAACTAGCTATATGACTACTAAATTTTTTTTTAGTTGTCAATTGTGATATTTTTAACGACTAAATTTTTTTTTAGTCGCCAATAATCAATATTCCCTGACTTAAAAAAAAATTAGTAGCTAAATATTTGACTTTTGCCGACTAATACTATTTTTGGTCGCCAATTCCACAACTTTTGGTGACTAAATTTTTTTTAGTCGCCAAAAGTGATTTTGTTGTATTGTGTTTTTGGCTCAAAAAGATAAGTATTGAGCTGCACAAGCCCAACTCGACTAGACAGACGGCGGCGTGTGTGATTTTTGTTTTGGGTCCAATAGGTCTAGCCTACTTTACCCATGATCTCACCCTTCCACAAACTTGGGTACCCCTTGAGATAAACATTTGATTTGGAGATAAACATTTTGTATTTGGTGAACTATTATTTTGTGTCTTGTTAAAAAAGTTTGGTTTGAGTTTTTTGAATTAAATTTTTTGAAAACTCGGTTTTTTTATTTTCGTATTTTTTTGTTTTTGGTGAATATTTTAAAATTTTTAAACATTTTTTTTACCTTTTTAGATGCACTTTACGTAGATGTATTTAAAAAGTAAAAAATTTGTGAAAAAATATTTTAAAATTTTAATAAATACATAAAAATATAAAAAATATACTGAATTCTCGTAATTTTTTTTGTATTTTTGGTATTTAGTGAATTTTTAAAATGTTTTTTTCATAAATTTTTTACTTTTTAAATATATTTATGTTGAGTATGTTTAAAAAGTAAAAAAAATTGCTTAAAACATTAAAAAAATTCAATAAAAACAAAAAAATACGAAAAACAAAAATTTTCTTAAAATTCTTTTTAGAAAAACACAACCAAGCAAGGTGAATCAGCATTTTGTGTTGGGTGAACAAAACACAAACTCTCTGTTTTTGCAATACTAGACAAAACAATTCCCAATCGATTAACCACTCAATCATCCTCCTGTTCGACCGTCTACGACACTTATTCTGTTCACTCACTTGACAAAAATAGATGACAGGGGATAAATTGATAAAATTTTTAAAACTTTAAAGGTAAAACAAAAATTATTCAAAATATGGAGGTGTAATTAATCATCAAGGTAAAGTTCGGGATAAAATGAAATTTTCTCGTAGACATAACTTAAACTTGAATTAAGCATTGGTCAGCCTTACATACTCAGTACGTCATGTCACCGTTTAAAAATTCCTATATATAAGACAACCAATCCAAATTCATCAAACAAACAAAATAGAAACTCAACGTGCTTGCTGGATCCAAGAAGTCATCAACCTGTTTGACCTTTTCCTTCATCCTTTTATATGTCCATTCCTCCTTCTCCAATACAATCGTACTAGCCTATTACCCGTGCTATGCACGAGATAATTATACATATTTATCTATGTTTTAATTATTTTTTAATATATAAATTATGTTTTTTAATATTTTTTATAAAAATAATTTAACAATCTTATCACTAACCATAGTGTACAGGAGAAATTAAAAAGGTTACTGCAGTAACTATACACGGGTTGTATCTATAATTATTTGTATGAGGGGATTTTAAATGCTAATCAGAGATTTTGACCAAATCAATAAATGCAGACACGTGGATTGGAAAAAGTTAATAAATGCTGATCAGGAGATTTTGACCAAATCAATAAATGCTGAGCTTTTTTTTTTAAATAAAAAATTTAGAAAATTAAGATTGAGAGATTGGAGCTCCTACAAGGCTTGGGGTTTAGAAACCTCATTTTTCTTAATATATTTACAATTATCTATATATGTGAATTGCGATTTTAAATTTTTTTTTTTAAATGTCTTTTTTTTTTCCTTTTTTATATTATATTAAAGTTTAATATTTTGATAATAATCATATGTATTGGACTTTTCAAGGAATTAAATGTCTTCTTTTTTTATTATATTATATTAAAGTTTAATATTTTGATAATAATCATATGTGTTGGGCTTTTCAAGAAATTTTTTTTATGCTTGTTCTTAATACATTAAAGTGTTATTATGATGGATAATAATCAGATGTGTTGGGACTTTTCAAGGAATTCATATTTGTTGGATTTCAAAGAATTTTTTTTATGCTTATTCTTAAGGCATTAAAGTGTTGTTATGAGGGTAAGACTTGGGGGTTGGGAGAAGTTAATATGTTTTTTTTTTTAAATCAAAAAATCAGAAAATTTAGATTGAGAAATTGGAGCTCCCACAAGGTTTGGGGTTAAAAATCCCATTTTACTTAATATATAGTATAGATGTGTTGTTAAGTCCTAAATATGTCATTAAAACATCACATTATATGTCACACAACCCATTCTTTTTTCTTTTTCTTTTTCTTTTTCTTTCCTTTTTTTTTCTTTTTCTTTTTATACGGTCGTCTGTGTTGTTAAGTCCTAAATATGTCATTAAAACATCACATTATGTCACACAACCCCCCTTTTTTTATTTTTTATTTTTATTCATAAGAAACAACCCATTCTTCATGCTTGTATCTTCTTTGCATCATCCTTATGTCTTTGAAATATTGACATAAGGTGAGCAAGGTAGCCGTCTTGGGTTTTTAATTTCTGTTAACAAATACGGTGTTTAAATAATTTTCGATCTTAAATTATGGTTGGTTTATTAAATGAAATAAAATGAAGCAATCATTTCATCATGATGATCATCATCACGTTTGGTTTACCAAAAAATAATGAAAATTATTACAAATTAAATCAATATTCACCATTATGAGGGAATACTATAGATAGACTATAAAATTATCATTCTATTTAATTCAAATTCATTTTAGTAAACCAAACACTACATTATAATATTAGTAATTTAAAAATGAAATTTTACAATTTTTTTTTAACAATTGAATTGGTGGATGGTTGTTGCCAAATGCATAAATTATTTATAAAATATTATTTAACTATATTAGTTATAATTGTCTCTAGAGAATTTTTTTTTTTTTTTAAAAAGTTGAAATTTATCAAATTTTACAATTCAATCTACTGCGTCAGGAAAAAATGTGAATAAATTAATAATATTAATAGTAAAAAAATATTCAAAATTTATCTCAATATTAAAATATGTATAAGGGCTGAGCCTCACGTTTTGAGTTTGTTTAGGCCCCAAAAAAGTCTGAACGAGCCATGTATGTAGTTATGACATTTGTGGTGTTCATTACCACAAATACTTTTACTAAATCATTTTCCGTTATAAATACAAAATAATAATGAGTCATAACCAACTCCACATACCATATAACTAAAAAAAATTATGTATAATTAAAATAATAATCACAATAGGTCATAACCAACCCACAATAAATCATAACTAACACCCCAATAAGTCATATTTAAAGACCACAAATTTCTTAATTGTGACATGATAGACAACCAAAATAGTGTGGGTATTATAAAATTTCCACAAATAAATATCCTGATATTATTATTTAAAAACATATTTGAGTGGACAATAAGTTAAATTTTAAACTTGAAAAAGCAATGGTGAGCCTACATCCTCACATACATCATCTCACTGTATATAAAATAAAATTAAAAATAAAAAATACAACATTCAAAAATGTCAAATTCTTTCGAGAAAAATAATATACAAGTCAATTTTTTAGATTTATTTTTTAAATTCAGTGATGTATAAGTGATATAATTAGTTGATAATTAGAAAATATATGAAAAAAAATATTACCTTTAATATTTTAATTAATTATCATATCACTCTATTTAAAATTTTAATTTAATTTTAACCTTAAATAACAATAATGATTCTTTCAATAAACAAACAAACAAAACCTATAGAGAAACGTTCAAGCAATTGGAACATCCAATCCTCTTGTCTTGACCTTTCTTCTTCTATCACCTTTCTCTCTATTTGACATTTTCTATATCCCCACCACCACCACGTTCATTCATGTATAATGGACGGCTCAGATGCCACCAATCCACCTGATTGCCAGCATCCGCCCACATCATCCCATCGTATTCATAAAAAATAAAAAAATAATAAAAATTAAAGATATTTTATTTAGTGCAATTTTTTTTTTATAAAAAATTACAAATAAGTTAAGTAATAAGCTTTACAAATGCTAATTATGAATCTATACTTAGTTTTATGAAAGTACCACTGAATGGTTTTTTTTTGGTTGCAAATTATAACAATTTCGATAATTCGATTCTTCTGTTATTTTGGTCTTTATAATTTTAATTGACTTTATTTTGACCATAGTTTATGATTTTATTTTAATTGATCTAATTTATTACAAATTGTTAATATTTTGAACCAAAAATGTGCACATTAACTGTATATGTCATATTTTTATGGGAAAAATTATAAATTTATTCAACTAAATGAATTAATCTCAACTAATTTAATGACAACTTTCCTCTAAAAATCTTAATTGGCGTTATCAATTAGATTAAATTTACACAAAATATAAAATTAAAAAAAAGTCATAATTGAGCTAATTAAAATGACAAAAATTAAAATAACAAAAGGAATAAAATACAAAAATTACTGATATAATTTATTTTATTTTTTTTAACAAAATCATTTGTTTGTTTGTTTTTTTCTTTTTAACTTGGTGACGTTCAAGTTCAACACCATCCTTTTATTGACTCAAAAAACTTTGCAATAAAAATGATGAGGGCGTGACAACATCAAGTCGTCATTAGTTTGGTTGAATAGAAAAAGAAGGCCCATTAGTGTTAATAAATTGATAGGACTCGTTCAATAAATTGTCAACTACCTTATAATAGTTGTAGTTAATTTTCGTTAAATCTTATTATAAGTTAATTTCAATAAAATTATTGTTAAATTTTTTTTGTGACGATTTTTTTGCATACGTCACTAAAAATTAATAATTATTGACATTTTTTGTCACAATTTTTATAAATTGTTACTATGATTTATAATTAGTGACGTTTTTCTGTGACGAATTTTTTAAATTATCGCTAAAAGCTGAAAATCAATATTTTTTTTTGTGACGATTTTTTTAGATTGTCGCTAAAACTTATAATTAGTGATTTTTTGTAACAATTTTTTTAAATTGTTGCTGATAATTAACAATTAGTAATTTTTTTAATAGTATTTGATGAAAAATGTAATTAATTATCATATGACCAATTAGATTAGGGGTGTTCGCGGATCGATTTTGTGCGGTTTGCGGTTCGATTTTGACCCGCCTGCATCTATGCGGTTTGGGAAAAAGTCAACCCGCAACCGCCCGCAGTGCGGTTTGCGGTTTATGCGGATAGGGTTTGCGAATGTGCAGGCGGTTGCGGACGATTTGCGGTTTACACTTTTTTCTTTAAAAATTAATTTTTGAATTTTTTTTTCCCATCGAATTTAGGCATCAGATTCATTTTATATATTTGTGATTATCTGACAACAATTTTCCGATTAGTTTACAAATAAAAATTGAATATCAATGCATTAAATGAAAGTACCTAAAACAAAGAGGCCCTACACTAGCATTTTTGTCATGAAAAAAATGTATATCGATGCATTAAAAAATGTATATCAATGCATTAAAGGTTGTACGCAATTAGAATTGCCAGTTCAGTAATCAATAATCAAACTAGAAGCTCCATCGACCACCAGAAGGAAAATTTTATTATAAAAAGTGGATGAGTCACCAATGAAAATATATAAGAAATCAAGTTTAGGACTTGATAATTCTACGACATTAAGAAAGTTGAAAAATACTTAAAAATAAGGATCCTAGTGTCATAGAGAACATAATGGGGCTCCTGTTAAAGTTACAAAGTTGGTATAAAAAAAATAATAATAATAACAATAATAATCAAAGTGCGGGCGGTTTTTGCGGGTTGCGGGTTTAAACCGCGACCCGCCCGCAACCCGCAAATTTGTCATATTTCAAACCGCATCCGCCCGCATTATGTTTGCGAAACCGCCCATTTATATGCGGATTGGGCGAGTTGGGCGGTTTGAGCGGTTCAGATAAACTGTTGCCCACCCCTAAATTAGATAATAAATTCACATATTAAGATATATACGTAAGTTCCTTTTTAATAAATGTTATTATAATAGATGAGATGATCAACTAAATATAGTATATAAATATGAATATGATATTATTAAAAATGTGTATTTACGTTACGTATTTTCTTATTAATAAAATTAACAAAAATTAAAAAAAAAAAGAAATAGGGAAGAAAGATCTATTTCAAAGGAGAAGATCTCTTGTTAGTTCATATTAAGGAGAATCAAACTTCCATAACTTCAAAGAAATTAATACGTTCAAAATATATTTAACATTTTTTATTAATAATAAACTTGATTTAAATACAGAAAACTTGTAACAAACAAAATTTATAACCTTAAAAAATAGAAAACAACCTAACCTATCATACACATACTCTTCCACTAACTAATTAAAGGGGATTTTTTTTAAGGATATCTGGTATTATGATTTTATAGCATAAATGATATTTAATATTTTTATAATGTCTAAGATCCCTCAAATCAATCCAGAGAAATTTCAATCAAAATCAGAGAATTTCTTTGGACCAAACCAGAGAAAATTTAGTCTAAACTAGAGAATTTCTCTGGCCCAACCTAAAGAAAATTTAGTCCTAGAGAAAATTCAGTTCAAACCAGAGAAAATTCAGTTCAATCAGAGAATTTCTCTAGACCAAATCAGAGAATTCAATCCAATACACAAAGCAACGATTGTTATACACAAAAGTGAAAGACAATCCCGGCAAAAAAACACAACATCTGCCTAGTCGAAGATGTGCATCTACAGAGTCCCTCAGTGATTGCTAAAAAGTGATGACAAAACTTACATTCCCTGGACCGTCTCCTTGGGGCCTTACCACCACGGGCAGAGAGATCTTCGCACCATGGGTGTTCATCTTATCAACCTCTGTTTATTTTGATGCTCCAAAATTTTGGTCTCACAAGCCCTTTACCAACAATGGCCTTGACAGTTACAGCCTTGGTAGGTGTTTTGACAGCAATATTTATTTTTCAATTTGCCTCTAAGAGTTGATCACTTTGAAGTTGCTCCTTGGTGGTTGTAAAGCTTTTGAAACATATTCTTAATGACGACAATTGAGAATGTAAAAGTAACAGAGTCATCATTCATGTAATGTCATGCCTTTGCAATCTGATTGCTGTTTCACTATCATGAATGCCCTTAGAAGAATGGCCAACAAGAAACATTCTGATCCTTCAATAGATTGACTTTTTGTGTTAGTTGGAGCCCAAGATTGCATCCTTATTCTTATTGAGGATCTTGCAGTTCACGGTGGTGGACACAGACAATACACCACAGCGGAACGAAGAAGGTTGTGACTAAGGAGGTGATCGATTTTGTAAGGAAAAGAGGGAGAGGCCAATTTGATTTGAGAAAATCAAATTTCTCTGTGATATATAGGTGTAGGGTTGAGGGACTTTAGATATTATAAGATAATATTGTGAATCTCTTCCATTTTAAAAATGAAAGAGTGACTTTAGACTATTTTTTCCCTAATTAAACAAGATAAGGAAAAGAAACATAAGTATGGCCAATTGATTTTGATTTTTTCAGGGAGCGTACTTTGTGTGAGAGTGTATTAATATAAATATGTATAATAAAAATAAAGAATGAAGTGTATTTAGAGTAAAGCGAAGTGAGAATAGTAGCTTCCTAAAAAAATAAATACAAAAAAACTTCATCTATATTTGTTGAAATTTTTTACATATTAAACCCTTCTCTCTATTTCATTTTAGGGTAAATTACAAATGCACCCCCTGAGATTTACTTAAAATACGAATTGTTCCCTATGGTTCGGCAAATTACAAATACCTCCCTATCAGAATTTTTTATTTAACATAATTAATTGAAAAAGTGAAATTTTTAACTGTTTACCTATATAATAATAAAATTATCTGAATTATAAATTCAAATAAAATTTTAACATTATTAAAAATTGTTAATTAACTTGATAATTTATTAATAAAAGGATTTATTTGTTATGAAATTAGAAACATAGGGGGCATTGTACGGGGAGCAAATATTCCGGCAAGCCCGTACTCCTTTCTTTCGAGCTCCGTCGATGTCCGATCACCTGCGAGCAAGTAACGGTGAGCTACCCGGCGGTGTGTGGCCGGAAAAGCCCTCCGACGATCAAGTTAGCACACACCTTAGGATGGATAGAGAGAAGGGAGAGAGTGTTTGAGTGTAAGAATTCCTTACAAAGTGTTCGTCTGTCCGCGTATGGAAGGCGCAGACATGCTTATATACCCTCTGCGCCCCATATCCACTCCCAGTCATCTCCTGACACGTGGCTCCGTTATCCCATCTATCAGCATAAACCTTGCTGAACATCACCTAATCCAACTGCCTGCCCATTCTCCTGGGAGCTTGGCAGCCGGGCAATTCCATCTCGGCCATCGTCTGCCATGCTGCGCTTCATGCCCAAGTACTCCAACAACTAAGCTTAGATGAGGACCGGACTCGGCGGCATCTCGGCAAAGCCGAGCTCGGGACTACTTATGCTTGTCTGCGGTCGACCTACCTGCCGAGCAAACAGGTACCTCGGTCCAACCTTGCCTTTCCTGGTGCTGGACTTTTCACCTGACCGGCTTCGTAATCACGGATCCTTGCAGCTCGGTCAATCAACGCGCTGCCTTAACCGAGCAGCTTCCTTCAAGGCCGGGCCACACAACTTGGCTCAACACCTGTTCGGCCCAAATCTGTTTGGCACAACTCTGCCCGGCCCAAATCTGTCCGGCACAACTCTGTCTGGCCCAAATCTGTCCGGCACAACTCTGTCCGCCCCAAATCTGTCTGGCACAACTCTGCCCGGCCCAAATCTGTCCGGCACAACTCTGTCCGGCCCAAATCTGTCTGGCACAAAGTCCATATCATTAATCTCCCTCTCAATTGCCCCTTAATTCCGTCCGCTGAAGCGTGACTGGGATTACCTATCCTGACCGGGGTAATACTTCCTCGGTCCTCAATATGCAAGATGGTGACCGCACTAAGAAAGCGAGCAAGGTCCGCTCCACGACTTCCTTCTTGGCGAGCAACATCAGCTCGGTCAAGGAACTTCCAAGGTCGGCGAGCAAGGTCCGCTCCGCGACTTGCTTCTTGGCGAGCAACAACAGCTCGGCAAAGAACTTCCAAGGTCGGCGAGCAAGGTCCGCTCCGCGACGTGCTTCTTGGCGAGCAACATCAGCTCGGTCAAGGAACTTCCAAGGTCGGCGAGCAAGGTCCGCTCCGCGACGTGCTTCTTGGCGAGCAACATCAGCTCGGTCAAGGAACTTCCAAGGTCAGCGAGCAAGGTCCGCTCCGCGACTTGCTTCTTGGCGAGCAACAACAGCTCGGCAAAGAACTTCCAAGGTCGGCGAGCAAGGTCCGCTCCGCGACGTGCTTCTTGGCGAGCAACATTAGCTCGGTCAAGGAACTTCCAAGGTCGGCGAGCAAGGTCCGCTCCGCGACGTGCTTCTTGGCGAGCAACATCAGCTCGGTCAAGGAACTCCGAGGAAGGCGAGCAAGGTCCGCTCCGCGACTTCCTTCTTGGCGAGCAACATCAGCTCGGTCAAGGAACTTCCAACGTCGGCGAGCAAGGTCCGCTCCGCGACTTGCTTCTTGGCGAGCAACAACTGCTCGGCAAGGAACTTCCAAGGTCGGCGAGCAAGGTCCGCTCTGCGATGTGCTTCTTGGCGAGCAAGATCAGCTCGGCCAAGGAACTCTAAAGAAGGCGAGCAAGGTCCGCTTCGCGACTTCCTTCTTTCTTGGCGAGCAACATTAGCTCGGCTGAAACTTCGGAGTTAAACAAATCAACAACTCGCCAGCCAGAGTAAAACATCTCGGCTGGAACCTCGCAGTTGGGCAAATCATTAACTCTTCAGCCGGAGTAAATCATCTCGGCTGGATCCTCGAAGTTGAGCAAATCATCAACCCGTTAGCTAGAGTAAAACATCTTGGCTGGAACCTCGCAGTTGAACAAATCATCAACTCACCAGCCGGAGTAAAACATCTCGGCTGGAACCTCAGAGTTGAACAAATCATCAACTCGCCAGCCGGAGTAAATCATCTTGGCTGGAACCTCAGAGTTGAACAAATCATCAACTCTTCAGCCGGAGTAAATCATCTCGGCTGGAACCTTGCAGTTGAGCAAATCATCAACTCTTCAGCCGGAGTAAATCATCTCGGCTGGATTCTCGGAGTTGAGCAAATCATCAACCCGTCAGCCAGAGTAAAACATCTCGGCTGGAACCTCGCAGTTGAACAAATCATCAACTCACCAGCCGGAGTAAAACATCTCGCCTGGAACCTCGCAGTTGAGCAAATCATCAACTCTTCAGCCGGAGTAAATCATCTCGGCTGGATCCTCGGAGTTGAGCAAATCATCAACCCGTCAGCCAGAGTAAAACATCTCGGCTGGAACCGCGCAATTGAGCAAATCATCAACTCTTCAGCCGGAGTAAAACATCTCGACTGAAACCTCGCAGTTGAGCAAATCATCAACTCTTCAGCCGGAGTAAATCATCTCGGCTGGAACCTCGCAGTTGAGCAAATCATCAACTCTTCAGCCGGAGTAAAACATCTCGACTGGAACCTCGCAGTTAAGCAAATCATCAACTCTTCAGCTGGAGTAAATCATCTCGGCTGGAACCTCGCAGTTGAGCAAATCATCAACTCTTCAGCCGGAGTAAATCATCTCGGCTGGAACTTCGGAGTTGAACAAATCATCAACTCGCCAGCCGGAGTAAATCATCTCGGCTGGGCCCTCGGAGTTAAGCAAATCATCAACCCGTCAGCCGGAGTAAATCATCTCGGCTGGAACCTCGGAGTTGAACAAATCATCAACTCGTCAGCCGGAGTAAAACATCTCGGCTGGAACCTCGGAGTTGAACAAATCAACTCGCCAGCCGGAGTAAATCATCTTGGCTGGAACCTCGGAGTTGAACAAATCATCAACTCTTCAGCCGGAGTAAATCATCTCGGCTGGAACCTCGGAGTTGAACAAATCATCAACTCTTCAGCTGGAGTAAATCATCTCGGCTGGAACCTTGCAGTTGAGCAAATCATCAACTCTTCAGCCGGAGTAAATCATCTCGGCTGGAACAGGAGAGTAGGCCCCTCATCCACTATTATTTCGGACACAACAAAGCTCTTCATCAAAAGTAATTCACTTCTATTACATTGACAAAAAGAGTATTTGCATTCAGAAGTGTAGGGGAAACAAGTCCCTCAAAAAATTACATAAGGCTGCATTCCATGGCCGGGGTACGCCTTTGCCATCCAAATCTTCTAAGTGGTATGCCCCCTTGCCCGGTTATCTTGTAAGGCTCTTCCTAGTTTGCCCCTAGCTTGCCTTCACCCGGCACTAGTGCGTTGCCTATGACCTTCCTTAAAACCCAGTCGCCCACTTGCCCGTGGCTATCGAGGTTGTCTCCGCGGTGGACGTCGCTGCATCGTCCTCTACTCGGATGTGCTCATTGATGCGCTGCATTAGGTGCCACATGGATGTCTGTTGGCTCATTGTAAGCGAATCCCTCGGCCTATGTCCGAGCGGGAGACCGCGCTTATATTGGGTGATTGCCAGTTTGACTGGGCAATCTAGGATCTCATTGAAGGTATCCCAGTACCTGGAGTTGTACGCCTTGAGAGTGTCGCTCGGTTCCATCCTGACACTAAGTAAATGATCGACTTCCTTTGGTGTTTTTGTGTTGGTTTTGAAGCGCGTCACAAAGGCTTCGGCCAACTGATGCCACTGTTGTATGCTCCCTTCCGGCAACCTCTCGAACCACTTCAAGCCCAGCTCACCTAAACTTGACGGGAAGATCAGGCACATAAGTCCGTCATTTCGCCTATGTCCGGCCATAACCTGTCGGAAGTGGCTCAGATGCATGTAAGGATCGGTTTTTCCGTCGTAGAGTGTGAACTTAGGCTGGTGGAAGCCTGCTGGAAGCGGTGTTGTCTCTATTTCCAGGGAAAAAGGGGTGGCACTTAACCTGGCCAAATCTGAATCCACTAGGAGTGGCGCTGCCTGGCGGGGTGGAGGCATTCCGACCTCCTCGCTGGCGTGAACCCCGTAGGATAACCGCTGGAACGCCGGTATCCTCTGGGCTTCGCGCTGGCGAGCCCGCTCCTTCAAGACCGCCTGCAAATCCTCCGAATGAGCGGAGTAAGAGTACCTCGATGTCGTCACCGGACGCGAAGGCCGGTAGGTGCTGTCTTGCGCGCTAGACTTCTCTGCATGCGCGTCGGAATCACCAACCTGGTAACTTCTGGTAATAGATATGGACTGAGTACGTCGCTGACTCTGGCAGCCTGAACGACGGGATGGAGTGCGTTCACTGTGGTCTCCCACTCCAGCTACACCCTTCCCTTTGACATGCCGCTTCAGATCCTCCATCTCCGCCGCCATTAGCCGGATGACAGCGTCTTGATCCCTCAACTTATTTTCCAGACGCCTGGCGTGTGAATCTCTCCTCCGTCGGTGACCGTCTGGACTCCGTGAATGTCCATGACTTCTTCCGCGCTTATCCCGCGCGTCTCCTGACTGGCCTCCGGTGGGTGTCCCCAAGTCCGCCATTGGATGGATGGCGGGAGGGCCTTCTCTCCTTCAGGTGAACTCCGGGGTAGCTCCATCTATGGCAGACAACGGAAACTCATCGTTGTTCGCCATGGACGGCGATCAGATGAACCTGGAAGACAAGGTTTTGTCTGTCAAGCTTCCCACAGACGGCGCCAATTGTACGGGGAGCAAATATTCCGGCAAGCCCGTACTCCTTTCTTCCGAGCTCCGTCGATGTCCGATCACCTGCGAGCAAGTAACGGTGAGCTACCCAATGGTGTGTGGCCGGAAAAACCCTCCGACGATCAAGTTAGCACACACCTTAGGATGGATAGAGAGAAGGGAGAGAGTGTTTGAGTGTAAGAATTCCTTACAAAGTGTTCGTCTGTCCGCGTATGGGAGGCGCAGACATGCTTATATACCCTCTGCGCCCCATATCCACTCCCAGTCATATCCTGACACGTGGCTCCGTTATCCCATCTGTCAGCATAAACCTTGCTGAACATCACCTAATCCAACTGCCTGCCCATTCTCCTAGGAGCTCGGCAGCCGGGCAATTCCATCTCAGCCATCGTCTGCCATGCTGCGCTTCATGCCCAAGTACTCCAACAGCTAAGCTTAGATGAGGACCGGACTCGGCGGCATCTCGGCAAAGCCGAGCTCGGGACTACTTACGCTTGTCTGCGGTCGACCTACCTGCCGAGCAAACAGGTACCTCGGTCCAACCTTGCCTTTCCTGGTGCTGGACTTTTCACCTGACCGGCTTCGTAATCACGGATCCTTGCAGCTCGGTCAATCAACGCGCTGCCTTAACCGAGCAGCTTCCTTCAAGGCCGGGCCACACAACTTGGCCCAACACCTGTTCGGTCCAAATCTGTCTGGCACAACTCTGCCCGGCCCAAATCTGTCCGGCACAACTCTGTCTCGCCCAAATCTGTCCGGCACAACTCTGTCCGGCCCAAATCTGCCGGGCAGAGTTGTGCCAGACAGATTTGGGCCGAACAGGTGTTGGGCCAAGTTGTGTGGCCCGGCCTTGAAGGAAGCTGCTCGGTTAAGGCAGCGCGTTGATTGACCGAGCTGCAAGGATCCGTGATTACGAAGCCGGTCAGGTGAAAAGTCCAGCACCAGGAAAGGCAAGGTTGGACCGAGGTACCTATTTGCTCGGCAGGTAGGTCGACCGCAGACAAGCGTAAGTAGTCCCGAGCTCGGCTTTGCCGAGATGCCGCCGAGTCCGGTCCTCATCTAAGCTTAGCTGTTGGAGTACTTGGGCATGAAGCGCAGCATGGCAGACGATGGCCGAGATGGAATTGCCCGGCTGCCGAGCTCCTAGGAGAATGGGCAGGCAGTTGGATTAGGTGATGTTCAGCAAGGTTTATGCTGACAGATTGGATAACGGAGCCACGTGTCAGGAGATGACTGGGAGTGGATATGGGGCGCAGAGGGTATATAAGCATGTCTGCGCCTCCCATACGCGGACAGACGAACACTTTGTAAGGAATTCTTACACTCAAACACTCTCTCCCTTCTCTCTATCCATCCTAAGGTGTGTGCTAACTTGATCGTCGGAGGGTTTTTCCGGCCACACACCGCCGGGTAGCTCACCGTTACTTGCTCCCAGGTGATCGGACATCGACGGAGTTCGGAAGAAAGGAGTACGGGCTTGCCGGAATATTTGCTCCCCGTACAATTAATGTAATTTCTAAAACTACAAGAAGTAATTTGTAATTTAAATAAATCTCCCAGGTGCATTTGTAATTTACCCTTAATTTTAAAAGAGTTTTATATACTTATTAATTTTGGACCGGGAACAATGGTTTTTTTTTTTCTTAAAAAAAAAAAAAAAATTGATTAGAAGTTATGTTGACTTATTTGCCATATTAAAATTAATTTTATCTGAAATATTTATTTATTTTAATCACGTTTTTTTAAAAATAAAAATAAAAAATTTAATCATTGAATACATTGAAATCAAATGACAAATGAATTCTCAAAGTAAACGAAACTAGAAATTTAAAAATCGGCTCATATTCTCAACGGAAAGAATTAATTTTCTTTATAAAAAGTGAAAGTTAAAACTACCATTAAAAATATATATTGTAAATATTTATGATTAGTATTAAAATTGAGTAAACTATATTTTGTCCCTTTATGTTAGTATTTTTTCACTTTAGTTCTTAAAGTTTATTTTTTTTTGACTTTGATCCTTCATATTTTAATTTTTTTTCAGTTTACTCCTAAAATTAATTTCTCTTCAAAATTAGACAGAAAATACCACAATAATTGTCACAAAATATATTATTATATTAGGATTTGAATTTGTGTTAGATGTGTAAATTATATAATAAAATATTTTTATGTCATAGATTGCCAATGTGTCATTTTCTGTCTAACTTTTAACAAAAATTAACTTTAAAAGTAAATTGGAAAAAAATAGAAACATGAAGAGTCAAAATGGAAAAAAATAAACTTTAAGAGCCAAAATGAGAAAATGACCAAACATAAAAGAGACAAAGTGTAATTTATCCTATTAGAATTATAAGAATAAATAATGAATTGTGATTTTTTCCAATATATTTAACTATATTTATTATTAGTTCTTTCAATACATTTAATTGTATTTATGGCACCATGCTTATTTAATGAATCAATTTGTGGAAGTCTAAAAATCCCATTTCCCTTCTACCTAATAGACTTTTGACTTTGATTAGGTTTTTTTTTTTTTTTTTTAAATCAAAATATAGAAGATTATTTATGATACAAAGATTATATTCGGATATTCAGAATTCAACAAATTATAGAAATTCAATACCTAATTTCAACAAAGAGTAGCATAATATGAAATAAACAACCAATCCAATTATGAGGCTTTTTTTTTATTTATAGTGAATGTTTTTATATTTTAATCAAAATTTTAAAATTTTAGATACAGTAGTTGCATCTAAAATAAAATTTTGATTAAAATATGAAAAATATCAAAAAATAAAAAAAATTAATTTTTTTCTTTCAAAAACTAAACTAATAGAATTCTTTTAGATTTTGTGTACAAAAATTTATTATCAAAATAATGGTTATGGGCTCTTTTTACATATAACACAAAATGCATATGAATAAGTTTTACACTTAAAATGATAGACCCACAACATTACACCTAAATTGTTCCGTACCTAGATTATAGTAATTAAATATTATATATTTATTTATGAGAGTCGCTATTAGTATTCTATTTTATTTTAAATAAACTTCCTTCTTTATATAATAAGGACAAAAAAAAATGAAGTGTATTTATAATTATGTATAATAACATCAAAGAATGAAGTGTATATACAATAAAGGAAAAATGTTTGAGAGCCATAAAATTAGTGGTTCAAATAGTTTGAAATTGTCAAAATGACATCGTTTTGACTTGTTTTGTGCATAAAACGACGTCATTTTAACAGTTTTGAGCCAAATGACTTCTTTTTTTATTAGATTAATTAAAACTTATTTTTATCATTTGCTATATTGGTGTATTTTATTACTTTGAATGGACTGATTATTAAACAATAATATTTGCCATTAAACATTGTAGTTAGTCACTAAAACAACAGTTAATTAAAAATTAACGAATCCGAAAAATTCAAGTATAAATAGAGCCCTCTTTGTGCTTTCTATATCATCATCAACATTGCACAATTTGCTGAGAGCTAAAACGTAGTGTGTGTGTGTTTGTGAGCTCGAAACAACACGAATCGAAGACCTTTGAGGACTCTGATCAGATCAATGGCTACCAAAGTCTATATAGTGTAAGACCTAATCAATCCTTTTCTATCTCTGTTTCTTGTATTGCATTTAATTTCCTGTTTGTTGCTTCTTTTTATCGATTAATCTTAATGCGATCTCTCTAGGTTTTTGTGTTCTACTGTGTTTTTAACTTTTGAATCTATGATTTATCTATCTTTTTGGAGTTTTTATTTGGAATTTGAAAATCTTTGGATCTTTTGACTACTATGCATTCTGAATTTTTTGTGGATAACATGCCGAATCTCATTGTTTTTTTAGTTTTGTGTTCACTGTTAGAATTGATCATCTGGGTTGTGAGCAATGACAAGTTTTTGCTAAGTTAGTGATGATTTTGATATTTTTTGGGTTAATTACACCAAGACACTTTAACTAGATTAACTTGTAGTCGTGCATATTGACCCCTCAACTATGAAAATCGCATGAATACCTCCATTTTTGGAGATGGTCTAAGGAGATGAAAGTGATACATTTTTACAGTTGAGGGGTTCAAAATGTGTGGGTTTCTTAGAGGGGATATTTGGCCATAACTCCTTCCTAGAGCCCCTTTTTCTTGAAAAGGACAAGTTATAATTTTTTTGCTCATAAACTCCTCCAAAATAAAGAAATCTTGTAAGAAGGACAAAATTTTCAGATTTATATTTTATGTGACAAATTTACCCCCTTACACACACACTTTCTATCTCCATCAATTTGTCATCTCTCTCTCAGCTCTTTCTTTCTCTATCTTTTTCTAAGAGCTCTCTCCACCATCACCATCACCATCACCATCACCATCTCCACTACCATGACTACCATCATTTACATTACCTCCATTGTCTCCACCAACACCGTCTCAACCACCGGCACCATTCGTCACCGCCATGGCCACCGCCACCGCCACTACCGTTTCGCACCACCATCTCAACCACAAGCGCCATTCGATGTCACTGTACCACGGGCAACCACCATCGTCATCCTTAGCATCTAAGATCTCAGATCTGAGATTGACGACCTCAGATTTGAGATCTATCATCTCAGATCTGTATTCTCTCCCTCTTTTTCCCTTTGTCTCATCATGTTCTATTTTTCAGACAACAAAATTTTACTCTAGTTTGAATCAGATCTAAGGCAATATATGTGCTATCTCTATCGCTCTATTTCTCTATTTTTTTTCTCGTTCTATCTCTATATGTATATATTTTTATTTTAGTTAATTTTATTTATTTTTATTTTTTTGTGGTCAATATCAGTTTGAATATTGATTTTGAGATCTCAAACAAAAATGTTATTTTAATATGTTCAATAATGAAATAGTAAAATTTTACTCTAATATAGAGTAAAAGTAAAATTTTACTCTTTGTTAGAGTAAAATTTTACTGTTAACTTTATTAATTCAATATTTGATTGATTTCTCATTTAATAGCTATATGAATAATGGTAATAATTATAGTAAGTTTGGTGGTTAGTGATAACAATGGCAAAAATTCACTATTTATATGTTTAAAGCAAATAGTAAAATTTTGCTGTCCAAATTAACAGAGTAAAATTTTACTGTCACTGGAGAATCTCGCTAGAAAATTTTCACAAACTGACAGTGATCGCCAAAAAATTGTCGCCGGCCGGGATGATCAACAATGGCTGGCGGTGGTCGGTGATGGCAGATAATGGTTGGTAGTGGTTGTGCTAATTTAAGAAAATGATAGTTTTTGAGGATATTATTGTCATATTTGTTAAACATTTTAAACTGTGTCCTTAATGAATCAAATGTTTTTATTTTGTCCTTTTGGCAATAAAGTTTGAAATTGAGGGACTCATTACCAAAAACCCATAAAGGGATATTTGCTAATAATTGAGGGGGGTTTGGTGTAATTAACCCAATTCCAAACCCCCCCCCCCCCCCTCCCCCCCCCACACCCACACACACTCACACAACACACACTTTCTCTGTTTCTTGCGTTAATTTCTTGATTGAAGATCGTTTACTGGTCGTAGTAATTAATTAACAAGAAAAAATTATAGTTATTGCTGAAATGCAGATGATAATCCTGAATTGAATTGACAAATCAATTTTATTTTCTGGTATTTTGTGCATAATTGTCACAAGCAATTTGGGTCTTTCCATTTATAGATGTATGCTTGGGTACGTACTTCGTCTTTTTTATCCATATTATCAAAATTGTATCTTTTTGGTTCTTAACCCGAAGGCTTGGATATTGCAAATTCTTCACTCAAAAGATCAGTTGAGCTTTTGCTTTGTTACTGTTCAATGGTAATAGAACTAGAGATAAATTAATGAATCAAATCTTGATGTAATATCTAAACTTTGATTCTTTTAGCATTCTATATAACTGTGTTGGCATCACAACTTTGGGATCAAGTGAACCCGTTTCCACAATGCATGACTTGAGAATTTGTAAGATGTTTCTAGTTCCCATACCTCGTATGTGGATGACCGCAAATGCTATATGAGTCGTGTACTTAATTTGTTTTAGGCATTTTCAGTTTACCATACTGAAGGCACCATTGCTTGATGCAATGGTACAAGTTTAATCAGCCTCACCACCCCTTCCTGCACCCAAGATTGACTGAACCAACTGTGCATAATAGCCTTTGGTATTTACTGACATACAATGGAAATTTATTTCATTTCATTATCTAATAAACAACTAAGATTCTGAAAAATGCTAGTCTTGATAGCTAAACACACAGTGCAAACAACTTCACCCTATAGTTTTTCTTGCAAAGAATAGAAAATCGGGCATGTATTGTTATAGATAGAAGAGTTTTGTTGCAAATGAAACTCTTTGAAAGCTTGCTTCAAGCATAGTCTAAAAAATACAAAAATAAAAATTATCACAGCATTAGATAAAGGGATACAGGAGACGAGGAAAACTTTCTCCTTTTTATACTAGATATCCTGACATTTTAAACATCCACATTCGAAGCTTCCACAAGAGATCTGTAGCTGTGCAAGTCTTTGTGCCTCGTTACTCCCTTCTTTCTCATATCTTGCCGTACAAGTCTTTGTGCCTCTGTATTCCGTATTATAGTATCAAATTATTCAATTTGAGAGTTTTCAATATAGTTACCTTTCAGCAGGATTTGTGCGAGTTACTATTTTTATGCTAATCTAAACTTCTAAGTAAGTTTGCTACAATATCTTTGTCTAAATCTGATGCTTTAGGCTATAATCAGTTGAGGAATCACATAATTAGAATGTTTCATTCTTCCTCATCGGCATAATGCCCACTATGGGGCATTGAGATTTTTTGGCTCTGCTTCAAGAATCCATATGTGTGGGCTTTGTGTCCCTGTTTAAAGGGGTTGATGGTGAAAAAGAACAGATTTTGGGAGGCTGGCTTGCTCCATTACTAGGTGCCTTGTGATTCTGCCTATGATGCACGGATACGGACATAGACACAACATGGACACGGGGACATGCAAATTTTTAAAAAATGGGGACACGACACGCTAGGGACACGTTTAATATATAAAATTTATTTATTTATTGTATGTCTAAAATAAAAAGAAAATCATTAATTTTTATACAATTACAATAATAATAAAATTAATAAACATATTTTTTAAATTTTTTTAATAAAAAATGAGTCTTTTTAAATACAAATAATTTATTTTATGAATTTTAGGTTTAACAAAAATAAGGATAAGAAAAAGAAAAAAGAAAAAAAAAAGAGGGAAGAAAAAAAAGGAGGAGAGAGAGAGAGAGAGAGAGAGAGAGAGAGAGAGAGACGGGTGAATTAGCAAAAGGGGGAAAAAATAAAAAAGAAACAAAAGAAGGGAAAGTGAAATCAGAGAGAGAGAGAGACAGAGAATAGGAGAAGACGAAGAAAAGGGAGGAGAAGAAGGAGACAGAAGACGAAAAGGAGGAGGAGAAGAAAAAGAAGAAGAAGAGAGCAGACGAAGAACACCTTTGCTTCTTCAATTGATCTGAATAGGTTAGGGCTTGTCTCCTCTCCTCCCTCGATCTCTGTCTTCTCTCCTGCCTCAATCTCTTTCTCTGTCTCTATTTCTCTTTCTCTGTCTCCTCTCCGCCCTCGATCGCTTTCTCTCAAACAATTAGGGCTTCGATCAACCTCATGCGTGTCCGGAAAGTGTCGTAGCATGTCTGACTGAAAAATTCAAGAAAAAAAAGGACACGTTAGAGAGAGTGTTGGACATGTGTCCACCGCGTGTCTGAAGTGTGTTCGTGTCCGACACGTGTCCAACATTCATACACAGGCCCTGGGGATGTGTCGGTGCTTCATTGGTAGAGGCAATGAAGTGGGCATGGATAAAGAGAGTAAAGAAATTAAGGAAAGAAGATGAATTTCTTAAAGCATCTTTGATAATGCTAATTTGCAAGGTTGTTAAGATCACGATCCGGATCGTAGGATCGTACGATCCTACGATCCCAAATATACCATTCGATCCAACTTGTATTTTGGATTGGGCCCATGTTAGGATCGTGGTGGGATCGGTAGGATCATAATTGGATCGTGATTCCATGCGATCCTGTTTAATAGGGATTTTTTTTGTTGCCTTTAAGTCAAACATCCCTTTATCGGACAAAGGAAGGACAAAAAATAACTCTCTGAGTTGCGATTAGGGCAAGAGAAATTGGACATCAAACTTCAAATTTTGTGTAACTACTAACTAGGTATGCTCCTTTTCTGTCTTCTTCTTATTCGCTGCTTCTTCTTCTTCTTCTTCTTCATTGCTCTTCTTTTTCTTCAAATCTTCCTTCTCTGTCTTCGTCTTCTTCTTCTTCTTCGACTCGTCTTTGCTTCGAATCCACCTTCTCTGTCTTTGACTTCTTTTTCTTCCCTTCAAGTTCTGTTTCTATTTGATGTATTATATATATAATATTTATATATATATATATATTTGTGTGCATAAAAGCCAAAAAACTTATTTTTTTTCAATCACTTTTTTTTTTTATATATATATTTATAATATACATATACATATATTTATAATATTTGTATATATATAATTAATGTTGATTATAGCAATGATGATAATTTCGGCGACCATGATGACTTATTTTAATCTTTTATTTGTTCTACCCTTATTTAGTTTTTCTTCTTTTCATTAAAAAACAGTGACAATGGTGTGCAAGTGTGGGTATTTTTTTTAATTATGTTTTTGACTTCTTTTTTTGAGAAAAAATGTTGAATGCTACCTTTAATTGCTATATATATATATATATATATATATTTGTTTTGAGTTATTCGATATTCATTTTGATAGTATTACTTAGTCATATAAAAATTATTACATTTTTTTTATCATTCTAGTAGGATCTTACGATCCTCGCTCCGATCCTACAATCCAATCCAGCTAACCCCAAAACGATCCTGTGTAGGATCCCGATCTTAACAACCTTGGTAATTTGGCCCATTTTATAAGTTTCCATGCAGAGTGTTGGGTGCTTTGAGCTGTCAGTATTGTACTGCCACATTTTGGGATTATTTGTTGGTGCTCTTATCATTTTCAGAGATGGAGCATTCATCACCTTTCAATGTCTTTTTTCACCATGCCAGCATTTGCCACACTTTAGTTATGGGCCTGCGTCTCTGCACTGTGATTTAATTATACAAAAAGTGTCATACATTTTTACACCTTGCATGCAACCTAATATCTTTTAGGAAAATGTTTGAGACCCCAAAAAATGCTCTCCTAATTTGACCCACAGTGATGTGCATGATAGATGTCAATTTTTGATTTGTCACACATTCAAGTACATAGGCCCAACTCCCTTGCCACATCATTATGGATGAATTTGTGGGTTTAAATTTTGGAGTCTTTAGCATTTCTCTGCATTTGGGAAGTAGGTTGACTTTTTGGCCTTTTGAGCCTGGGGCTAAAAAGCCTTGTTTGGAAAGGACTTTTTGGCTTTTTTGACTTTTTGTGAGAGAAACAATGTAATGATTATGGGTTGGATGTGATGTTTTGTCTTATTGGGTTAAAAAGCTTATTTTGTCTTTTTGTGGCTAAAATAGCTCTAAACCCAACCCAACCCTTCTTCCCAAACGAAGCCGCATAAACTTTTCAGTGGTTGACTTTTGACTTGTGTTCAAAACAGACTGTCACTTGCTAGTAAGAAGTAGAATATTTCCAATTTTCTAATGTTCTCTACCATGTGCGTAAATAGCAATTCTCTTAACATTGATTGTCAAACTTTCTATCCTGTTATAGGTACTATTCTATGTACGGACATGTAGCGAAACTAGCAGAACAGATAAAAAAAGGGGCTGCATCTGTGGAAGGAGTTGAAGCAAAACTATGGCAGGTAGATGCTAATCTTCAGAAGGCATTGTGTATTTATTTTAGAAATAACTATTAAAAGACTAATTACATCTTCTGAAGAATCTAGAATTGATGACCTTTGGAGTTTAATTGCCTAACTGTGACTTGATGTCGTCATTAATGCATTTTTCCAACTATTTTGAGGTGTACATTTTTGTTTGCTTAAAACATATATCATCAATTTTTAAGTTTTCAGATCTTTACTCTTGTAACGAGTTCCTAAGATTTCAGATATTTTCTCACTATTTCGATGATTTCATTTACATCTCTCAATTGCCCCCGCTTGTCCTTTTAGAACATTATCCTTGTATAATGGTGGTCCTTGTCAGTGGTGCTGTCCTTGTTTATCTCTCCGGGTCTGCATCTTTCTAATTTTTCCCCTTCGCTCTTGCATCCTTTTAAATTCATTTATATCTGACCCTGTCTTTCTTGTAAAATTCTTGGCTTATCCTTTCCTCTCGAGGTTTAACTTAAACTTGTTCTGTTGAACCGGAAACTTCATTATATTATTTTTGCTAATTAACGTTCTTACAAGATTTCAATTTTCTGTTCTGATTATAGTTACTGGCCATAATTTTGATTCAAGAAATTTATTTTTCTAATCTTTGACTATATATAAATGGGCGATGATTGTAAGCTATTTATATTTTTTTTGGTTAATTGAAATGGGGCAAAAAGAAATTGGCCACTTTCTTCCCTAGCCTTTAGGAAGAAAACTCAACAAAAGTTCACCAAGTTTAGTTCCGGGAGTCTGGGCGGTGGGATGGGTACAAACCTAACATTGACCATTATGTACAAAGTGCTCTACACATTTCCGGGTTAGCATGTGTGGTTCTTGCTTGATCATGACTTCTACTTCAGCATGCTGCATGAATCCTTGTTCTACGCTTTCTTAAAATGAGTTACTTTTCTTGTGGAGCAGGTCCCCGAGACACTACCAGAGGAGGTGCTCGGTAAAATGAGTGCACCTCCAAAGGGCGATGTGCCACTAATTACACCCAATGAACTTGCTAACGCTGATGGGTTCATTTTTGGCTTCCCCACAAGATACGGGATGATGGCTGCTCAGTTCAAAGCGTTTCTTGATGCAACTGGAGGTTTATGGAGAACACAACAGCTTGCAGGCAAACCTGCTGGAATCTTCTATAGTACTGGATCCCAAGGCGGTGGACAAGAAACTACCGCGTAAGTTCTTGTTTGGCAGTTTTCTATTTAACCATATACAGAACAGCAATTTGAAATCCAATGAAGCAAAATCATCCAACTAAAATGGTTTTTCTCATTGTTGTCAAATTGCGAATCGAATCATGAATTCGAAAATAGTGAATTGTAAATCTTATTGAATTGTGAAATGTAAAATTCACTTTATTTAGCATAATATATAATTTCATATATGTATAAACATATAAAATACACAGTTTTTAAAATAAAATAAATATCAATATAACTAAATTCTATATATGTTTATTCATATAAAATCACATATATCAATATAACTAGTTGGTCTCTTTATTTATTTATTTTGTTTTGGAAAATGATTTCATTTTATTCATTATACAATTAGAACTAAATCACTTGAATGTCAATGAATTGTAGTGAACTGTAATTGAATCATAAGATTAACTCAATCTAAGAATCAACTATACGGATCAAATTGTTTACTTGAAACTCCTATTGAATTGGGAATCGTAAGCTTCTGAAAACCGTGGTTTTTCTTAGGTTGACTGCCATTACCCAACTGGTTCACCATGGAATGATCTTTGTGCCAATTGGCTACACATTTGGAGCGGGCATGTTTGAGATGGAACAAGTGAAAGGTGGAAGTCCTTACGGCGCAGGGACATATGCTGGCGATGGCTCGAGACAACCATCTGACCTCGAGTTGGAGCAGGCTTTCCACCAGGGCAAGTACATTGCCGCTATAACAAAGAAACTCAAAGAAGCTGCTTGATTTCTATTCATAAACAACAATACTATTTGGCATTATTACAGTTTTTTTTTTTTTTTTTTTTTTAAATAAATTTGTCTAGGACTTCAGTGTCCTATTTCTTTCTGATTGTAAAATATTGTTCTTGCCTTAATTGGATTACAGGCATTGTATGTATTGTACTAAGTACAATGGTTTTTCTCAATAATAAAAGTGTGTTTGCTTTGTTTTCTCTCTGACTAGACTGAAAATCAATTGGCCATACTTATGTCTCTTTTCATTCTCTTTTTATGGAAGTACTAATGGGTCCACATTCCCTCCCCTTCCAGATTGGACCGTGTTGTTTGGCCCGTAATGCCTATCCAGGTTCCTTCTTGACCCATGTTATCAAGGGAAAAGGAAAATGATGAGGGAACTGAAATTACTTTTACATGTTTTTTCTGGTAATTAAACAAAAAACTGGATTATTTTTATTAATATTTTTTACTCATTTTAATAACACACCCTAAAATCAAGGAACAAATTTAGCTTCTTTTTATTTAGTTATTTTCTTTAAATGTTTTTTTTCTCTCCATAAATTCAAGATCTAAACATATAAAAATTGTGACATGTTTACATCTAAAATTGTCCATTTGTTTCGAACTTTAATCATCAGATGTGTACAAAACATTTGAAAGAAATTATCTTCTTTCACTTCATTTTCTTTTCCTACGTATTCTCTCTTTTTATTTATTTATTTTTTTTCTTCCATAACATCAAGATCCAAAATTGAGGACTTTTTTAATCAATATCTCCACTGCTCTCAGTACTTCTCTTCTTGTTGCCTCATCAATGAATATTTTAGTTTTTGGTTTGGCAGTTCTTGTGTATGATGCATTTATTTATATATTAATCCTTGCTATGTGTGCTTTTATTTTTACAATAATTCCATACTGTCCTCTCTCTATATATAATATCAGAAACTTAAAAAACAATCTATTAGTTTGTAAATGACTGCAATGTGGTTATCTAAAGAATGATTAAGTATTATATGAAGGTGTATTATGTAATAGTGCGCTTATCGACCAAACTAGAATTCAAAAAATAATGAGAAATTAGACTTAGAAACTTTTTAAAAAAAGTATTCAAAATATAGCTGTTGGTGGGGGCAGTAGACCCCATTTTGGAGCCTACTTTCACATTACCGTTAGGCTTAAGAGACCCCATCTTAGACCTGCGATAATTTGAAATAGTCATATAAAAAATCAAAATGTTTAGCTATCAATAATAACATTATAAGATTATATTTATCTTAAAAAATAGATAATTTATATTCAAAATTATTATTATTGTATATTTTTTTAAGACAATTATAATTTCATTTTTTTGGCATAATGAATTAGTCAATAGATGCTACAAAACGAATAATTCAGAATATGAAGTCAAACTAAGATGAATTCACTGGATCTTATAAAATCTCTCTATGTTTAAATCATGAATTTGGATATAGATTTGGAAAATGAAAAAAATTGAACTTATATTTCATTAACATTTTATTTATTTTATTTATTTTTCTCTTTAACTTTCTATCAAATTTGTGATCCAAACATAACCTAATGCCCACAAGAGAGAATTCATTTACTAATAAATAATGCTTAAAAGTTAAAGAATAATTGTAACAAATTGACGTCACACACCACATGCTTAACAAGCATAATTATCATCTATGCTTGTAGGTTCTTTCTTTTTGTATTCATTTGTGCTTCTAAGCTAAGCTGATAAATGTCAACTTCAAAATTAACATCCATGAATGTGATAGATTTACATCATCATAAAATTTTATTTAAAATTAAAAATAATTATTTTCTTTAAAAAGCGTATACTAGTAACATGGTAGGTGTAGATCTTTGATGTGTAATAACTTTCTTTGATGAAAAATGAAATAGAGATAGTAGTCCCTATCAAAAGATATATTACAATTTTTTTGTTTTTTTCTCGTAAATAGAAGATATGTTCGAATATCACATTAAAGAGTTTTTCTTTTCTTTTCTTTTCTTTGAAGAGCATAATCACATTAAACCATTTGATTATATTAGTCAGCTATATCAGTCATTCTTTGATATATAAAAAACAATTCCTCTCAGGAATTTACCTGTTTTCTGTAAATGGATTTGTCTAGATTGTTAAATATAGTGTATATATATATTCTCTTCATATTTATGTCCATATTGAATTCATTCCTATAGGATTATCATACCTCCTTGGCGAAGGGAGTGAAGGCCCGGGGAGGTCACGTGCCCTCTTAAATTTTGAGATTTTTTTTTTTTTTAATTTGACAAACATAAAGAAAATATTTTAAATAAAAAAATTATAAAAAAATTATTAGAGTGAAATGTCAATGACATTTTAAAATTTATGAGAACAATAATGGTTGTTTTAATTGAAAATGAAAGGACTACTATAAACCATATTATCTATGAAAAGTTTTGAATGTAACGGTGATGTCATTATTATTGACATGCAAGTATAAATAATCTCACTATAATAAAGATATGAAATTATTGGATTGTTAGTTATATTTGACATGTGAGGCTTACTCTCTATGTGTTTATATACTATTAGTTGGTGAAATCACATATCAATGATGACGTGATATTACCATTATATTGAATTTTTAATCAAATTTTGTATAAATTTTTTTTTATCATTATATAATTTATTTTAAGACTTATATCCATATTTTTTTTGTATTGTCTATGATACACTAATTATAAATAGCATTATTTTTTTGATATTTCTCGAAATCAATTGTAAAAACTTGCGTGAAATATTTTTGTAAAAATTTTTGATACTGTAATTAATAAGTGTCTCCTCTAATTTAATTTTCTGACTCCGTCACTGCTCTTATATAAAGAAGTCATGTATTCATTGTTTATACACTAATGATTAATACAGAGTTTCTCTTTTCTCTCACTCTCTTTCTCTTTCTAATATTATAACATAGATTTTGAAATATTTTGATTAAAAAGAAAATAAAGCGTTGTGCCTTATGTATATATATATGAGTATTATATGTAATATTGTGAGTGTTTGGGAAGTTGCTATTTTAATAAGTTATTTTATTTTTTGATTATTTTAATAGGATAAAATTTTTGTGTTTGGAAAGATGATTAAATTTTTTTGTAGTTAGATGTGATATTTGTGAGAGAAAAAGTGAAATGATTATGGGTTTAATGTGACATTTTGTCTTATTAACTACTTTAATCTATTTTATCTTTTTGTAAATTTTAATCCTACACCATGCTATTTTATTTTTTATTTTTTTCTTTTCAAACACCCCCATTGATTGACAAAGTAAGGGGATTTGAGGAGAGCAAAAAAATAAATAAATAACAAGAAAAAAGTGAAAAAAAGGCTTTTCATTCACTTTTCTTTCTCTTTATTCAAACCAACATCTATTAATTACTTGAAGTGATTTTAGAAATAATGACCCTATAAACTTTAAAACTTGTTAAGAAGCCAAAAAATTGTAATTGGTAAACGAAAAATTCAAACCACCTTTTATTTCTTTTTCTTTTTCTTTTTTTTTTTTTTGCATGGGTAAATGGATTGCAAAAATTAATACAACCTAAACAAAATTTTTGGATTAAATTTTTTTTTCTTTTTGTGAAAAGAAATATACAAAAAAAAACTCTCAATCTCTGTCCAGGTCAAGCTAGGGTTTTCATTTTGTGGGTTTTAAAATGTTTGGGTGTGGTGTAGTTAAGATCTATTTAACTATTTTTTTATTTTATTTATTTATTTTTTCTTTTTTTTATTATAAAAATCATAAAGCCGAGGGGTTAGTTGTGTGAATGGGAGCAATAGTAGTAGGGGTAGTTTGTATTTTTCAAATCTTTCTTGATTCATTTCATTCCCTATACCTTTAATTTCATACTTTTAATAAAATTTTCACTTTACTGATAAAAAAAAAATTTACTTTAAGGTTGTGATATCACAAACATATCTAATCAAGTAAACAAAAACTATAAATCCAAGGTTTATCTTAGTAGGAGGAGAATGCAATCAAATAGCTTACCACCTAAGAAGTCACAGATTCAAATATCACGAAAGCTATTCAAAACTTAAAGTCACTGTAAATTTACCTCATCGTTAATTTTAGAATCCAAAAAAATGAAAAAATTATAAAATATTTCATAATATTTTTTTTTTTATAAAGCCAAGCATTACTCAAGTTGCAAAGGGACCATCCATGTTTCAAAAATCAATTGTTTGTGTGTCAACTGTCAAACCAATGTATAATTCCATGGTTTAAACATGAATGAGAGAGAGAGAGAGAGAGTTGGGTTTTGGCTTCTCTCCACCTTCCAATGGAAATGCTTCAAAGTGACCAATCGTTAAAGCACAAAAGAATGATTAATAGTTCCTAGACCTATATCTTTCTAATTCTTATACAAAAGTACATTAAAATAATCAATAATACTATATGTAAATAATTTTTTTTTAAAAAAAGTTAATTAGTTTAGATTTATTTTGAATGTCTTTCTTATTGAATAATTTGATATATATATTATTAGCCGTCTTTCTTAATAATTTTTTGAATCAAAATTCAAGTTGAGGATGGTTTAGATTCGAATCTACCTTTACATTTTGTTTTTCTCTTTGTATGTCTCTTTACATCTGCACTTGATAGGTTGAATAGTTCGAAATACATTATTAAATTCAATTATTAACAATTTAAGCTTTTCTTTTAGGTTAATTAGTGATAATTTAACACTTACCACACTTAAAATAAATTTAAACCACTTATTTTTTAAACACTATTCTAATAAAAATAACATTGCTGGAGGGGGAGTTAAAGAATTCAGTTTTCCTTCAAAGAATTGGTGTTCTGGACCATCATGCTTCGGTTAATTGTGTGTTCTGTAGAAATGTTTTTGAAACAGTGTCTCATGTGATGCTCTGGTGCCCTTTTATTTGGCAAATTTGGTCTGATCTTTTGAACTGGTGGGGGATGCAGTGGGTTGTACCTGCTACTGTGGATGGTCTTCTTCAATGGTGAAGGAGTTTTAAATGGAGAAAGCTTGATAACAAAATCTGGAAAGTAATGCCTTTGGCAATCATGTGGTCAACATGAAGGTATAGAAATGATGTGGTGTTCAATGGGAAGCAAGCTATTTTGGAAGAGATTTCCGTCTTGATTAAGTTGAGAATTATTTTCTGGGTAAAAGCTCACACCAAGGAGTACCCTTATACAGTGCAGGATTTCATCTCCAATTTGCAACAGATTAGATGTTAATTAGGCTGTCTTGTTTGGTCATTCTGGTTTTCGATAGTTTGGTGTTCTGTTGTTTAGTCCTGTTATAGTATTTGCTGTTGGGTGTTGTTTGTCTTGTTAATGGGTTTGGTTTTTTTTTTTTGTTTTTTGTTTTTCTTTGTTTGGTTTCTCACCAAACTTGCGGTGCTAGCACATGATTGGGTGATCATGTCGGTGCCAACATAGTTGGGATGAGTATGATATACTATGATACTTGTTGCATTTGTTCCCCTTTATTAATTTTTTTTTTACTATAATAGCCTTCTTTCATCAATAAAATTTCATTTTGTTAAAAAAAAAATAAAAATAAGATTAGTGTAAAATAAAATTCAATAATAATAATGATCTAAAAGGAGTGAAGTGGGCACATCCTCTGACTTCCACTAACATATATATATATATATATATATATTCCAAAACATATAAACATATAAAAAGTGAAATTTCTAATCAAATGATCTCCCCCACATCCTCTCTCTGTCTCTCACTCACTGCTATTCTGGGATTCAATTATTCCTTTCATTTCTTTTCATCTTTTGCTTCTTTTAAACTAAAGCTAGTGCCATGCACATGGAGAATACAACAATTCAAAGCTCCTTTATCCTCCAAGTCCTCAAAACTAAAAATAAAAATAACAAAAATAAAGCAAATTAATTCTCTATTAATTAAATAACTAATTTACACATTTTCTCTAATTCTAGCACCTGTTCTCATTCCTAATTACCAACCCTTTAATCATAATTCTTCAATTATTACAAAGACTTCAATTAATGGTCCCTAATAACAGCCAAAGCTGCATCATCATTTTGCCTGCAGCTGCCCCCAACAATGGCATGTCCTTTAATAGATAACCAATCATAAAAAATAATGGAGACTATTTCATTCAGAGTGCTTCGTTTTTATTTTTTATGATTGGTTCTATTTTCCTAAATTTATTGTTCCTTCTATCTTTATCATCCCCAACTTAGCTAGGGTTTGATGAATAACGTTACAGACACAACCTTTGGCTCAAAAAAATTTGCAAAAAGTGAAATATGTGACCTAAATTTATCTCTAGAATGGTGTGAGCCACACAAAATGAATCCAGGCCACACACTATACTTTCTGTATCAAATCAAACCATTCGGGTTTGATAAGATATCTAGCTCCAACGATCGGTCCCATGCCCGAATGTGGGTGGCTTCTTCTGGTTTCCTTGTTTATCTAAAGGTTCCTCCAAATGTAGGGCCCCAAAAATCAACTGTTGTCTCATGAGTTACCGGGTAGGTGCTTGAAACCGGTACCAAACATAATCCTCGACTTCTAAGATCTTGCTTTGCTCCTTCTGGGTCCTTTGATTTCTCAGATTTCTGCGCGATGAGGATCGAAAATGTCTTAATCATTTTCGAAAAAAGGAGAAGAGTAGAGCATTACTAACAAGATTTCAGCATTTATAGTTGATTATTTCATGGTTAGGAGGAATAAAGAGAGTTTTGTACCTTCTGGTGTTGTATGGAACCTCCACTTTTCATGTATGGACTGCCGAAAGCCTGATATATTGTCTAAGAAAAAAGAAGAAAACATGTATAAGAAATGGTTAATTAAGGCCTTTTTCTTGTTTTGTATAGAATTCTGTTGAGAATATAAATAATAAAGATTACTCTCTTTTCGAACTCGGATTATTGTTGCAACTCAAGAAAGTTAAACATCGTCGCCACAAAATAAAAATATGGAGCACAAAAAGGGAGAAGTGGTTTGATGGAAAGAAAATGGTAAAGGAAGATGACGAAGGAGAATCAATGTTGGAAGTCATGCAGAAATTTTAGCTCTGATATCATGTTAAATTATTAATCAACAACGTATCTTAAAACATAAGCTATTAGAGGCACGCAATTGTGCTTCCCTGCTTCACCAAGAAAAACATTGCTTTTGTGGGTGAATGGTACGCTACGAATTCATGCTTGTCCTTGTGAAGGAATCTTAATCCGTATCTTGCTCTTTTCTTTTGCCTCAAAAGTAACCATTGCTAGATATATCCTCAACGAGTTGAATGAACTTTGACATAAATTTATTTATTTTTATTATTATTTACATCCTCAACAAATTGGTAGAACTTTTCACAATTATGTTACAACAAAGATTCTTATGGTACTTACATTAACTTGATCATGGAGGAACTTTATGTATTCAATTGCTTCAGAGAGCACTGAAGCTGTGTCAGTCTGAAACAAAACATGATTCAATCAATCAAAGTAAGTTTTAATTTTTATGAATTCAGAAAAGAAAAAGAAAATGATCTCTACTATATCTTTTGTAGTGAAAGTAAAGATATGATACACACACAAGTTTACCTTTCCGAAAGGCGAAACTAATTGTTGGAGCGCAGTGATTCTGTCCCCCATCTTCTCTTTCCTCACCTATGAATAAAGCTATATGAGTTTTCATCGATGGCTATGAAAGAACAAAACAAAAGGTCATGTCTTGTTTGATTGTGTTTTCATTTTCTGGAAAACACAAGATCGTAAAAAGATTTTGTAAACTTGCGCGTACCTTAAAAGGTGGCAAAGGTGAAGTTGTTTCATTACGCGGCCTTTTGTTTGATGCTTCACTGCCACTACTTTTTTTTGCCTCCCGAACCTCCGACGTAATCTGCATATTTAGAAAAGATTACAATCTAAAAAAAGTCGAAACCCTAGTTGTTATCATGAAAAGTTATCACCGTTCATTCAAATCTTTTTTCACTAACCCGTTACCTTAGGTTTCTCATCGAAGGTTGGTGGAGGAAACGGCGGTTGCAAGGGTGGGAAAAAGCTTGGCCGGACATCGTTCATGGCGGCTGCGGTTGCATTCCAAAACGGAGTGTTGTTGGAGAATTGCAATTGACTATGTGGTTGTTGTTTGGGAGGTGAAGTTCTTAGGAACTGAGAATATTTGGACCATGAATTAGGCAATAGTTCATCGGAGTTCAAGCCAAAGCTTGGCGGATATGGATAATTCATTGGTCTATTCTCAAAATCAGACTGTTGTTGTTGTTGTTGACTATCTGATCCTAAAACTCCGTGTAGTATCGTTGAAGGGCTTCCATAAGAAATTTGATCTATCTGAAAACTAGTAGCTAAGCCTTGACATGTAACAACACTATCGAACTGTGGTTGATCCAATGAAAAACCCCGGTTTGCGGTGACTGAGGAATCGTCAGAGCCGCCGGAATATATTTTCTGTCTCCACTGGCCTTGTGATGACCCTATCCCAGTTTCTTGCTGAAAACTGGCGGTTGAGCGCAAATCGTCTTGAAGCACTGGACGGAAACTATCGGCTTTTCCACCGCCACGACTGCCAGAAACATAAAATAAAATAAAAAATGAACAATCTAAGCATCAATATGAATTTGTTATATAGAAATTGAAAATTTGAGGGGAAAAAAAGGAAGATCGATGTTGTTCTTGTTTTAGGGTTCTTGAAATACTGAACTTACAGTAGGCAGTGAGATTCGAATACAAGAAAACTGTTAAAATTCTAGTTTTAGTTTTAGGGTTTTGAAATACTGATAACTTACAGTAAAGTTGGGTTCCAATCCATGGCCTGAGCTGAAAGGCCTAAACGCATCATTTGTAAGCTAGGATCCACCAGTACGCTGCCACTGTCGCCACCACCAGAATCTTGCCCGGGCATCTTCTGGGTATCATGGAAAACCATTGAACTACCCGATACGGAGACCGAATCCATCGAAGACCGTGCTTTGAGGTCGACAATCTCTGTCGGCCATCCAAAGCTTCCCACACTACTCAGTGCAGACGATGACGGCGGCGACGCCCCGCTGTCGAACCGGTTTCTCGATGAATTTGAGTCCCACCAGTTTCCACTGCCTATCTGGAATTCATCAGCCATGATCAGTAGCGAGTTCAGCTTCTTTTATATTTGATATCTCTCTCTTTTTCCCTGTTTTTTTATTTTTTTTGTCTGCTGATTCTTCAATTGGTGTGTAAAGATTCTCTAGTTCTTGGGGGGTTTCTTTCTTTTGTGGGTTGTCTTGGTTCTCATAAAATGATGAACTGAAATCGATTCTATGCATCTCACTATTTATACCAACTTAAGCAAAGAAATGAACAGAAATTTAGTTGACTTTTATGACGGGGGTGTTGATTAAGATTAGATAGAGGAAAGGTCAATTTGAAACCAAATTCACATGCTTAGCCAAGTAAAACAAATATATAAAACTAAACTCCCTTTTTATTTCTTTTCTTTTTAAAATTTCTTTTATGTATTTCTTTGTTTTTGTTGAATTCAATGAAAAAAATAGAAATATTTTAGCTTTTATTTTTTTTATTTTTTTTTGTGGTTTCCCATTAAGTCCATGACAAGTCAATATTGATAGTGCATGACAAAAGTATACAACTTAATTTACCTAGAAAATCGCTTCTCTCCATGAGTTGTGAGAGGAGTGGGCCTCATTCTCATCAAATTTATTAAAAATAATTTTGTGGTATTGAGAATTCGCGTATTTAAGCTTGTTTTGGAAGTAAGAAAAATTATTGTCTTATTTAGATCACGTCACCTATCTATTGTTTTGTATATATTTTTTAAAAAAAGTAAAAAAATATCAACAAATCAGCTTTTTTCTTGCTTCCCAAAACAAGTCTTATTAAGAAGTTGTAAATTGGTCTTTCTTTCTCCCAAAAAAAAAAGAAAAAAATCGCCAGTTGTTTGTGCTAGAATTCAACAAAAATAAAAATAAAGTTTTTGTATGTATGAGGTGTGTTCACTTAGTTAGGGAAAATTTCTGATGACTCATAACTAATATGCCTTTCTAGTGAAAAAGTATCTAATTATTCCAAATTACTGCTTATGTGGTGCTTATACTATCTTATCTAATTTGGGGATAAATCCCTAATGACTCAAACAAGTACACAATAACATGATATTCTCAAAAGATAGATTAATTGATTGATAAAATGCACAACCATAGTTCACATTTTGGCTTTTATCCTTCCCAAATGTACTTTTATTTTTATATTTTAAATTTTAATTTAAAAAAAAATAAAAAATATTACCAAAAAGGTCAATTTTTTTATTTGTTCAAAAAAGAAATGAATCTCTACCCTTCAAACTTGATAAGATAGCACACCAAGAGTGGTCTAAGATTGCATATGATTGGTCTTATCTCGGGTGCCAACATAGTTGGGATGCGAGGTTTTGACAATGATACAATTCTATCCATAGCCTTGTTGTTGTATACTTTTATCTTATATTAATAAATTCTTTTTTGCAGATTGAAAAAGAGTGGCCTGAGGTGTCTGAGGTGCAGCCCAAGCAACAAACTGAGCATAAGGCACAACAGTTGCATAAAAGCCAGCTCAGACAAAGACACAAGTGCAGCCTCATCAGTTAGCCTTAACATCTCGTGTATCACAGACATGTATGGTTAGTGAACCCAGCTGTTACAGCTGTGTGAGCTGTGGTGTTTAGGCAGTTAGAATAAAGTAAGTTAGAGTTTGTTATCAGTAAACTAGCCTAGTATATAAACATGAATAAAGCTTGAGACCCCCAGTGGGGGTACTGGGGGTCCTCACTGATTGGTCCAAAAAAAACAATTTTTTTTTTTTTTTTTTTTTAAAGTTTTTGGCCATTGCCAGCCCCCCACGTGGAGGTGGGGGTGCTGGGGGCCGTTCCCTGCTGGGGGTCCTGGGGGTCTTCAGCAGGGCTCTATAAACATTTGTATCCATTCTCTGATTAATCAATCAAGATATTAGATTCACAATTTCATCAAAACCCAAAGCCAATGGTGTGAAATTTAAAAAAAGAAAGGTGTTTGGTTTTAGTTTTTTGAAAACATTTTTTAGAAAATTCTACTTTCTTATTTTTCTTATTTTTTTGTTTTTACTAAATTTTTTTAATATTTTAAGCAATTTTTTGAATTTTAAACACACCTAACATAAATACACTTAAAAAGTATAATTTTGTGAAAAAAAATCTTTAAAAAATTCACTAAATACCAAAAATATGAAAATTTAGTATATTTCTTGTATTTTTGTGTATTTATTAATTTTTTAAAATATTTTTTTATAAATATTTTACTTTTTATATACATCTAAGTAAGGTGCATTTAAAAAAGTAAAAAAAAAAATATTTAAAATTTTAAAAATATTCACTAAAAACAAAAAAAAAATACAAAAAACTCAATTTTCAAAAAATTTAATTCAAAAAACTGAAACCAAACACATTTATTTCAAAAGAAAAATCCATATTTTTAATTCAGGTATTGTTTTCAAGTCCACAGCGAGAACAATTAAAGAATGGAAAAGATTAGATCGAACTTAAATATTTTGGTAACATTTTATATAAATCAAATATGGGTTTTTGAAGACAATTTGATTGAGGCTTGAGGCATAGCCATTTGCTGGATACAATAATTAAAACCCAAGAGCATTTTCCACCTGAATCATTTCATAAAACCCATTATTATCTCTGAATTTCAAAGTGGGATCTCCTGAAAGAGCAACACAGTCAATTAAGTGTCAATTTTGCCATTGAATATGCGTTCCCTTTCTCACCAGAATGTTCGTGTTTCGCTTAGACTAATATATGAATACATATTTTTTATGTTCCGTTTATTTGGGTGGAAAATATTTTTGATATTTTCTAGTATTTGTTACAATTCAAAATGGAAGTCAACAGAAAATATTCTTTATCATCAACAGAAAACAAGCTTATTTGAGCGAAAAATATTTTTCATTTTTAAAAGGCAGAAAATGTTTTCAGGATTAAATTTTTACCAATGTCACTATACCACCACCACCACCTCCATCTCCACCTTCGTTCCACCACCACCATCACCAAACATAGAAAAATATTTTTTGTGAAAAAAAATTTGCAAAAAAAGTTTTTCGTTAAAAATATTTTTTGTCCAAACAAACGGAGCGTTAGATATATCGGTTAATTATCAAGCTTAAAACTTAAAGTGACTTAAGTGGCATTGAAGATGCAACTTGTGCGCAATAACAGCCCCATTATTGAAAAAACCACAATTCAATTATTAAACATTTGATCATGTTTTTTCTTATTTATTTTTATTATCATGTTTACCAGCTAATGTTTCATTTTTTAGGCTTTAGGTTGCTGAATCTTACCAACTTCTTCCCATAGGAGTTTCTGTATTCAAGAATTGTTTCTCACATTTTCGTCAAGAACAAATGATTGCAAACTAATCAGCATTCACTTTTAAGAGTTCATAGATTTGGGCTATGATAGCTTTCAAAATCATATTCTGCTAAACAAGAACCTTAAGTCATTTTAGGAAGGTGTGGGAAGAGTCACAAATAACTGGATGGGGTGGGTTTGTAATTCTTAAGAAACTTCAACTGCTATACCTGTGAAGCTGCAGTGTGCTGAGAAGAAATTACATGAAATTGATTTGCTATAAGAAACCAGAGAGCTATCTGATGTGGAGAAATTAAGTAGAAGGGACATCAGAGATGAGGTGTGGAAATTGAGTAAGATGCAAGAATGGTTATGGCTCCAAAAATCAAGACTAAACTGGGTGCATAAAGGGGTAAAAATACCAGATTTTTTCATATTATGGCAAGTTACAGGCAGAATAGGAATGCCATTGGATCCTTGAATTTTAATGGAATTGTATATGATGAGCCAGTCCGAGTTAAACATGAAGTGCTTAATTTTTTCAAAGCTCATTTCACTGAAGTGTGGAGGTCTCGGCCAAAGTTGGTGGGTAACTTTAAATCTATTGGCAGTGCAGCAGTGGCAGACCACATTGAGGCAGAATTTTCTGAGGTAGAAATCTGGGCTGCAGTGAGAAATTGCGATGGGAATAAAGCTCCGGGGCCAAATGGATTTAATATGGTTTTTTTCAAAAATGTTGGAAGGATGTAAAGAAAGAGGTTCTACAGTTTATGCAAGATTTTCACCGGTATGGCAAATTGGTGGGTGGTATAAATAGTTCTTTTATTGCTTTAGTGCCGAAGAAAGATAATCCTATTAGTCTTAGGGACTACCGACCTATAAGTTTAATTGGGTCTATGTATAAGATTCTTTCTAAGGTGTTGGCTAACCGATTAAAGGTGGTGATGCCTAGAATAATTAGCAAAGAGCAGTCAGTGTTTGTAAGAGGTAGAAGTATCCTTGATGGGATTTTAATTGCAAATGAAATTGTTGACTGGTGGAAGAAAACCAAAAGATGAGGTATTATTCTGTAACTTGATTTCGAAAAGGCTTATGATTCTGTCAATTGGTCCTTTTTGCTATCTATGATGAAGAATTTTGATTTTGGAGCAAAGTGGCTGTCTTGGGTGCAGGAGTGTATCTCAAATACTCGAGTTTCAATTCTTGTGTATGGTTCCCCCACATCGGAGTTTAGTCCATCTCGAGGTCTTAGGCAAGGGGATCATCTCTCCCATTTTCTCTTCAATATGGTAGCAGAGGGTCTTAACATCTTATTGACTAGGGCTAGGGAGTTAAACTTATTCAAAGGTGTAGTTCTTAAGGGTAACGAAATCTCAGTGTCCCATCTTCAATTTGCTGATGATTCTCTTATTTTTTGTGACGCAGAATGAGGAGAAGTGGTGAATATCAAGAGGATTCTTCGATGCTTTGAAATGATTTCTGGGCTACGGATCAATTTTCACAAGAGTGTTATTGCCAGCATCGGGGTTCAAGATGACTTGTTGGCTGCAATTGCTGATAGGCTGAATTGTAAGTGTCAAAAACTTCCATTTAAGTATTTGGGGCTGTCTCTAGGGGCTAACCCAGGAAGATTGAAGACTTGGAAGCCAATTGTGGATAGAGTTAAAGTTAAGTAAGCTAGTTGGAAAAGAAGGTTCTTATCCATTGCTGGGAGACTTACTCTTATCAAAGCGGTTTTGTCTAGCCTCCCAGTGTACTATCTTTCACTATTTAAGATGCCTGAAGGAGTTGCTAAAGAGTTAGACAAGATCCAAGCTGCTTTTCTGTGGGGTGGATCTGTGATCAAGAGCAAGATCCACATGGTTAAATGGTCTAAAGTCACTAGAAGTATTATTAAAGGTGGGTTAGGTATCAAGAGCCTAAGGGATGTTAATGTTTGCCTACTACTAAAGTGGTGGTGGAGGTTTGGCGATGATGAGAATTTGATGTGGAAGAAAGTCCTATGTGGGAAATATAACATTCAAGGCAGCAAGTGGTACCCAAATACGGAAGCCTCCCAGCTGCATTCCCGGTTATGAAAGGATATTCTCTCTGTGGCAGCTTTCAACCCTGTCTTACACAGTTTTTTTATTAGCAATACTTTCATATCGGTTGGTAATGGGGTTAGAACTCTTTTCTGGGAGGATAAGTGGGCTGGTGATAGGTGTCTAAAAGTTGTCTTTCCTCGACTGTATAGTATTTCTCCTGATAAGCTGAAATCAATTAAGCAAGTGATTGAATTAAGTAGGAGCCTACATAAGTGGGAGGAATGCTTTAATAGAAGACTTAGAGCTTGGGAAAAGGAAGAGGTGGCTCATTTGGTTAATTTGGTTAATAACATTCGTGAGTTGATAGCTGATAAGGTTGATGTTCTTTGTTGGGGGGCTGCAAACTCTGGTTGCTTCAGTATATCATCTGCTTATAAGTGGTGTGAAAATAATATGCAATCTACTGATTATGGTATTATATCTAAGATGATTTGGAAGAATGTTTTTACTCCTAGAGCAAAAGCTTTTGTGTGGCTAGCTCGGAGACAAAGGCTAAAAACATCTTCTTTCCTTCATCGGATTGGTGTCATTCCCGGTAATGTTAATATTCAATATGTGTTTTGCAAAGCTGAAGTAGAGTCGATCAATCACGTTTTGTTCTGGTGTCCTTTTGTCTGGAGGGTTTGGGTTGATATCTTTTTATGGTAGGGGTCTCAATGGGTTATGCCGGCATCAGTGGATGGAGTTTTACAGTTTTGGGCTGGATTTTCGGGTAATAGCTTTGAGAGAAAAGTTTGGAATGTTGTACCTATTGCTTCATTGTGGTCCATTTTGAAACATTGGAATGAGGTGTTGTTTTCTAATCTGCAACCAGACCTGTATGGTTTATGTGATATAATTAAAACCAGGGTTGCTATGTGGGTTCGAGCTTCTGAATCGAGGCTACCGTTCTCTGTCAATGATTTTCTATTTAACTTACAACAGATTAAGTTTAGTAGAAAAGGAGTAGGTTGAATCTGTGTTTGTTCTACTGTCTCCTATGAGTGCTGCTGTTGAAATGTTCTCTGTTTTTTTTCTCTTCTGTTTGGTGATGCCTTCTGGTGGTGATGAGTTTCTTGGTCATTTTGCTTCAAATTAAGTTCTGTAGAGTCTTGCTTTTCTGATCTATTATGCTGGTGTAATCTCATCTGTCTGCTGGTGACTGTTGCTATTTTGCTGATTTATTTTGGGGGTGATTCTGCTGCTGCTAGCATATTGGTGCTTCTTGCTGGTTTTTTCTCCTTTGTTTCCTGTTGGTTTCTCACCAACGGTTGTATTACTAGCGGATGTTCGGGCTAGCTCATTAGTGCCAAGTTTGTTTGGTTTCAATTGCTATGCTCCTGATGTATTTGTGTTCATTATATATTATTTTCATTTGTTTGTTGATCAAAAAAAAAAAAAAAGTCATTTTAAGAACGTCTATAATAAAAAATTTATAATTTGATCAAACATTAGAGATAAAAAGAGATTTACTAGATTAAAGGTTGAATCAATTCAACAAACGAAGGTAAAATTCATGAGTTGTGTTGTCATCAAGCAAGCTCTTAACTTTCATTGTGACTAAGAAAGGATCAAACTTACACTGATCCTCGAAAGTATTAATGAATCGTGCCTTGCTTTCTTTTTCTTCTTATTTTATTTTTTTATTTTTTTGCATTAGCATATATAAATCAAGATTATGAAGGCTCTTGAGCAACAAATTAGGTGCTTGGGTACTCTCCAAATTAATTGTACTTTCTAGAATTTGTATTAATTTGAAAATCATTTGTACATGCCACTTGAGTTGTTTAGGAAGATAGGTGGACTCATTTGGTATACCCAGCAACTTTTGTATTCAATTAAAATTTTATCCACGGCAAAATTCAAAAAACAATGATTTTGAAAAAAGTGGAGTGAGATCTTTCTTCTCATCTAATGAAGGTATAAGATTTATTTGTACAAGCTTTGTTTGTCATTGGTTTTTTGGGTTAAATTTACTACATAAAGACGAAATAAATTAAAAAGATTAATAAGATAAAATTTTATATCCAAATTATAATTATTTTATTTTCTCTCATAAAAATTAAAAAAGTCAATTCAAATGAAATTTTTAGCCGGAACTAAAATAGTCAAAAAATTAATTGAAAAAGTCACACGTCAAACAATAGCATAGTGGGTGTTTGGGAAGAGACTACTTTTTAGGCTTTTTGGCTATTTGATTATTTTAGTAAGCTATTTTAGTTTTTGTATTTGGGAAGATAGATTGAATTTTTTGTTAGATTGGTGTATTGAAAATGTGTTTGAAATGATGTGGAGATAATAAATGACCAAAATGCCCCTATATGTATTGTCACTGCTATTGTGAGTTTTTCAAAAATTAAAAAGGCAAAAGTGTCATTTTACCCTTTGTCCATTACAGTTGTGTATCACGTGAGAAGTCAGCAACAATTAGTGTGTTTGGTTTGAGTTTTTTGAATTAAGTTTTTTGAAAACTAACTTTTTTGATTTTCGTATTTTTTTGTTTTTAGTGAATATTTTTTGAACTTTAAACATTTTTTTTTTGCCTTTTTTAGATGCACCTTACTTAGATGTATCTAAAAAGTAAAAAATTTGTGAAAAAATATTTTAAAAAATTAATAAATACATAAAAATACAAAAAATGTACTAAATTCTTGTATTTTTTTGTATTTTTGGTATTCAGTGAATTTTTAAAATATTTTTTTTATAATTTTTTTACTTTTTAGGTGTATTTATGTTAAGTGTGTCTAAAAAGTAAAAAAATTGCTTAAAATATTAAAAAAATCAATAAAAACAAAAAAACACGAAAAATAAGAAGGTAGAATTTTCTGAAAAGTATTTTTTGAAAAGTAAAAACAAACAAGGTGTATACTTTTTGAATTTTTTTTTGAAGAGGCTAAAATAGTCTATAAATTTCATTCCCAAACACCACCATAATTAAATACATAAATCACTTATATCTTTATATTTTGTAATTATGTTTCTACTTTTGACTTTTCAAAAAAAAAAAAAAAAAAGAAGAAAAGAGTGAGGTCCTAAAATTGTTTCAGTCAATTTTTTTTTTCTTTTCTCAATAATTTAGTTTTAAAATAAAAAATAAAAAATTAGAAAGAGAGAACATGAGTGGAACGAGGCGGCACAGGTGGAAGAGTGAGAGAGAGAGAGAGAGACTACTTATGTAGGCGTCATGCGTATTTTGACATTTTTTTGATATTTGAATTTTAAAAACATAAAAATCTAAAACATGGTAAAGTCAACGAGTGGGGTCCACGCGGCAAGCGCGCGTGCGGATGGAAATGGGTCCCACAGGCCTCTGAGTCAGAGCCCGAAAGGCAAGTCTCTCTCTCTCTGTCTATCTTTAATAGGAGTACAATTCTTTCTCCTAATATAATCATTTCACTCTGACGTACCTAACACTTGACACCTTGGCACACAACTTCATTCCGTATGTATTTGAAAATAGTTTTACAGTAATCATTTTTTTTTTTTTTTTGAACTCATAGTGAAATATTTGAAAAAAGGATTGGATTAAAATAATTCAGATAAAATATGATAAAATAATTAATAAAATAAAATATTATATCTAATTTATAATTATTTTTTCTCACAATTATCAAATTAATTATAAAAAATAAGCTAATTAACTTTTCAAACATAGTTATTTTAATTAAGTTAAAATAGTCAAAATATCAAATAACTAATTAAAATAGACAATTTTCCAAACAAGGCCAATAATGATCCACCCATATAAATTATTCACTCAAATTAATGAAAATTTTGTATAGATGAAATATTAATGACAATTATATATTTATGTATTATACTATTTAATTTTTTAAAAATATTCACAATTTTAATACAAATTTTTAGTTTACACATTAAAAATTTAAACCTCAACTATTTGTAAATGATTTTGATCAGATAGATTGAGGATTATTTTGAAAATTGATCATTTTAGTTGAAAAAAAAAATCCCATAAATAGATAACCAACATAATGCTGCTACTTCAATGATTAGCAACTTAAGGTTGTATTTGGATTGCAAATTTGCGAAGTAAAAAATTTAAAACAAAAGAATAATATAAATAAGGATAAATTACACTGACACCACTTGAGGTTTGGTCTGATTACATCTCATCCCTTAACATTTTAGAAATTACATTTCCATCACTGTGGTTAACAATCTTATTTCACAAACCTCCCCTGCCGTGAAGTGAACATTAGTAGGGATAGCAATCTGAAACCGGCCTGATGGGGACCCAACCCCCCGATCCCGAATATAACGGTTATTCTCCGAAAATACCCCCAATGGGCCGGGGATGGTGATAAAAAATAAATTCCCGATGATTTTCAGGCAGGGAACGGGGATACATATTTCAGTCCTGGCCCCGGCCCCGAGCCCTGCCTCGTTTGTCCCTCAGATGATATATGTATTATATATATACTTTTTTATTCTCATCTCTATCTTTGTTCATTTGATATATACTTTTTTATTCTCATCTTTATTCATTTGATCTACTCTCTCTCTCTCCATTCCTCACATCTCTCTTCCAGGAAGAGTCTTCCTCTCCTCCACTGTCTCTCTCTCTCTCTCTCTCTTCCCTTCCATCTCTCTCTCCCTCGCACTCACTCACTCACCGTCTCTGATCTCTGTCGTGCTCACCGTCTCTCATCTCTCTTTCCCTCTCACTCACTCACTGTGAAGAAGCATCTGAAGCCATTGAAGAAGCATCTGAAACAAGCAGATCTATGATGATTGAAGTAGATCTATAATGATTGAAGCACATCTAAATTTTTTTTTTATAGATATAGATCTGAAACAAACTGATCTATGATTTTTTTTGAAAAATCAGGATCTTTATATATATGGATTCAGATCTAATTTTCTTTTTTTTTAACATATCTAAATGTTTTTTTTCAGGATCTTTATATATATATATATAAATGTTTAGTAGATCTATAATTTTTTTTTGGATCTGTGTGTTGAATTTGTTGAATAGTGTGTTTTGGATCTGTGTGTTGGATTTAGATCATCATGATCTATGTTCACTACAAGAAAATACACCAAAGGTCCGATTTTAGTCGCCAAATGTCAAAATTTCACTTTTCCCGACAAAAAAGTTTAGTCGCCCGTGTTGTCGCCAATAAACGGTCGCGAATGCCTTTGGCGACTAAAACACTGTTAGTCGCCAATATATATGTCTTCAGCGACTAAATATTTCGTCGCCAATAGTCAATTTCTGTATTGGAAATTATACCTTTGCCGACTAAACTTTTAGTCGCCAATAGTTCATTTTTATTTTATTATTAATACCTTTGGCGACCATTCACTTTAGTCGCTGAAAGTATTTTCAGGAAAAAAAAAAATTTCGCCTCCGTTGCTCCCAACAGGTTTCGAACTTGCGACGTCCCTTTGCACACGCCAAACCCTTTGCACAACACTCCCTCCACTATGCTAGTACATCATCACATGATCATATATGCAATATATATTATTTATATACTATATTAACCGCAATTAATACAAAATAATATTTATAAATATAATTTTTTTAATTCAATATAATTTTTGTCAAAAAATAAATTATTTAATAAAAAAAAATTAGGCGACTTTTGGCGACTAAAACCATTTTTTAGTCGCTAATTGTATTATTTTGGGCTACTAATTATTTATTTGTCGCTAAAAAAACAAGTTCTCAATTAAAAATCAGCACTTTTGGCGACTAAACAGAAATTTCGTCGCCAAAACCACTACTTTCGGCGACTAAAATGGATTTTCGTCGGCAAAACCTCCACTTTCAGCGACTAAATTGCTTTTAGTCGGCAAAACTGCTATAATCAGCGACTAAACCTGTTTTTAGTCGCCAAAACCCTACCTTTTAGCTACTAAATTATTTTAGTCGCTAAAAACCGTGACTTTTGGCTACTAAACAAACTTTAGTCGCTGAAAACCGTATATTAGGCGACAAAACTTCCTTTTAGTCGCTAAAAACACGCTGTTCGGCGACTAAACCCTTTTAGTCGCTAAAAACCTGCTTTTCGGCGACTAATTCCATTTTAGTCGCCATTTCATGCACTTTCAGCGACGAAATTTTTTTTTTTAGTCGCCGTTTGTGTTTTTTGTTGTAGTGGTTGATGTTGATTTTGTTTTTGTTTTTTTTTTTTGGCCGGGGAAATATCGGGGTTGGGAAAACCCGATCCCCGTTAGGGGACGGGGATGGGGACGATAATAACTTCCCCGTCGGGGATTGGGGCCGGGGACGGGGGGTTTTTGCCATCGGAGATCGGGGACGGGGAGTGCGATCCCCGGCCCCGCCCCGCCCCGTCCCGTCCCGTTGCCATTCCTAAACATTAGTTAAGAGATCTTGATGACATAAACAAAAAGTAAGGGAAAGTGACTGAATTGCCCTCTGGGACTTTAAAAAGTCTTTTGTAACCTTACATCCTATTTAAAATACCATAAAGAAAATGGTCCAATCGTAACAACTGTCATTTTCTCTGAAACCTTAACAATAAATATCTACATTATTTTATTAATTTATGCATATAAAGATTAATGGCAAAAATGTCTTCTGATACAAACGTTAATTCCGTCTAAATAATTACACTGACAAGGAGGTCAATGTAATTTTTCAAACATCAAGAGTGATATATATTAAACCTAAATCTCAGAGGTGTAGGTGTAGTTTACCCTATAAATAAAATAAAAGTTAAATTTTTTTGCATTTATAAATTACTTCATAAATTTAAAATCCAACTAAAACATAAAAGACCATGATTAATGAGGGTATCATAATTTTTTTAGAAGGTACTACTTGGCATCTCTTATATTAGTACTTTTTTTTTTATCTTTTTATTATCTCTCTACTTTTTCATACATTTTTTTATAAAAAATAAAAAAATATACTTATATAAATGGTCCCAAACACCCTTAGTTGCATAAAATGCTGCCGGGACATGAATGTGAGATGACAAAAAAAAAAAAAAAATCATCAGCACACTGTTAATTGTTTTGTTTGAAGGAAAGGAACCATCATCCCTCACTCACATGATTGAAAGCAATCAATAAGAAGTATTCTTATTAAGAAAAGAAAAAAACAAAAACTGACTTTACATTTTTATACTGCACACTAAATTCTACTTAATTTTTCTTTTCAATTGTAATAATTAACTATTATATTATTGGTCAAGTTATAATGTGATTTTCTGTTAATTGGTGTTAATTTTTCTAACATAAATTGTCAAGTGACCCACCCTCAAATAGGACATTTTTAAGATAAAATTGTAATCCTATTATCTTTTGTACTTGTTCAATGTTTTGTATTTGTTAAATAATATTTTCTCTCTTAACTGTATTTTCTAAACTCACTATCACAAGCCACCCATTCCTTGGTTTACAAAATACAGTAGAAAGAAAAAATAGAGTGAAAAAATATATAAAAAATTACATCTGTTTAATCTTTTATGAATATTTAATTTTTTTTTTCCTTATTCAATACTAATTTAGAGTGATGATTAAGTACTGGACACAAACTAAAACCAAACAGCCTAAATGATATATTTTTCTTTTAACTTCAAATCCAAACCGTTGAATGATCACAACAAATTATGATTGAGAAAACAATTATCATTAGAGAGGGTATGATTTGTTGGATAGTGTGAATCTTGATAAGTATTGAATAATAACCACTTAACTTCAATTTTATAGCAAGGGTATTTATAATATTTCTGCATTTGTTACCGGGTAATTCTACTTACACCACTATTCAACCTCTTTACACCATCCATCTCATTACACCACTAAAAAGAATGTAATTCTCATTACACCCCCAATATATTACCAAAACTAACCCTAAATTAACTATTTCTTCTCTTTACATCACTAATTTTTAGAGGGAAAAGAGAGAAGCAGCAGAGGAAGAGAGAAAGTAGGGAAGACGAGTGGTTCCAATGCAGAGAAGATGAATTGTTCAGATGGCGGAAAAGGGCTTGAACAGAGTTTGAAATGGACCGTACATGAGGATTGGGATCTAGTTTTTTTTTTTTTTTAATGTCATAGTTATGTGAATGTGTTAATTGTACATGAGAATTGGGATCTAATTTTTGTTTGATGGCATAGTTTTTGTGAATGTTTAACCTGTACAGAGTTTGAGATATACTTTTGTGTTTACCGTGCATAAGAGTTAGGATCTAGTTTTTTTTTTGGATGGCATAGTTTTTGTGAATGTATAGCCCGTACATATGGGATATACTTTCTCCTAATGCATAGTTTTTGTGGATGTCTTGGATCAAATGTAAATTGGATGTTTGGTTGGACAAGTAATGAAGTGTTATCATTTTGGCGAACATATGGATTTATTATTGTTTGTGATGCATTTTAATGATATTAAACTGTTTTGGAGTAATATGGTGTCATTTTCTGGAAGTAACATTGGAGTAATATGGTGTCATTTTGGAGTAATGATTTTCTAATTTGTGCTAGGCCTGTTCGGTAATACAATACTAATAAATTTGAATTACTCCAGTGCTGTATTACCATACAAACTATTTTTTCCTAGCATCATGTTGTCGTTCAATTGGATAATTTCAATTTGCTTCACAACAAAGGCATTGGAGCCCACAATGAAATGTCTGTTTGGTAACACAGTGCTAAACAATTTACATTATTTCGGTGTTATGCTGCCAGAAAAAATAGATATCTCCAGCATTTTGTTACTATACATTTACAGAGCCACTTTCCTTCAAACAATGATTTTTTAATTTGTGGTGGGTCTGTTCGGTAATACAATGCTAATTAATTTGAATTACTCCCGTGTCATGTTACCGAACAAATTTTTTTTTCCCAGCATTATGTTGCCGTCCAATTGGATGATAACTGTGGAAAGTTATGGAAAGTTAGAACTCAATACAGAGACTCAAGATTTAGATATTTTCATTCATTGATAGCTCTCTCACACTCCTTACAATTCTCTCAAGATAGTATCTATATATACAAAAGCCTAATACATTCTTCTAGAATCTCTAACAGATCATATCACAAGTTAGTTATAACTGCCATATGTTTCAGCACACGTGGATTTAATAACTACTTTTGCAACTGTGGCTTGCTTCTGCAACTGTGGCTGAAGTGTGGATTGAGCTGAAGCTGAAACTGAAGCTGAGACTGCAGCTGAACTATGTTCAGTCCTTGTTGGCTCAGTAGTCTCAACATTTCCCTACAAGCTGATGGGCTGCTCAAAGACCATGAGCTTGTCCTTGAGATACTAAAACCTTGAAACAAACAAGGGCTTGGTAAACAAATCAACTAGTTGATGAACAGTAGGAATGTACTGAACGACAAACTGTTTAGCCAAAATTTTATCTCACACAAAATGACAATTAATTTCGATATGCTTAGAGCGAGAATGAAATACGGGGTTGGAAGCCAAAGCCATTGCAGATAGATTATCACACCAAAGCACAGGTGTGGTAGGCGAAGAGATACCCATTTCAGTGAGTAACATCATAATCCAACAAAGCTCAGCAGCAATATCTGCTAAAGCACAATATTCTGCTTTAGTTGACGATCTGGACACAGTGGCCTGTTTCTTGGCAGACCAAGACACCAAATTGGCTCCCAAAAACACACAATAACCTGAGATAGACTTTCTATCATGAATATCACTAGCCCAATTAGCATCTGAAAACCCATGAAGATCAAATGAACTGGGAGTAAAGTGCAACCCATGAGGGAGAGTACCCTGTACAAATTTCAGAATCCATTTAACAGCAGCAAAGTGACCCACTGTAGGAGCATGCATGTGCTAACATGCTTGATTGACAGCCAAAGATAGATCAGGTCTAGTAATTGTAAGGTATTGTAAGGCTCCAACAAGACTCCTATAAAGAGCAGGATTATCAAACGAAAGAAAAGCATTTGGAGGAGTGTTAGACTTGACAGATATATGAGAGGAACGAGGTTTACAAGCAAAGAGACCTGCTTTCCAAAGGATATCCTTGGCATATTTTTGCTGGGACAGAAAATGCCCTGCACTGGTAGACTAAATAGATGTGGAAATGAAATAGGAAATATTCCCTAATTCCTTCATAGAAAAAGCATTATGCATATGAGTGATAAGATGATGAATATGGACAGAATTATTTCCAGTAATTAAGATATTATCAACATAGATGAGTAAGTGACTGAGGCAGAAGTTTTGTGAATAAAGAGGGAGGAATCACATTTACTATTGACAAAACCTTGGGAGAGTAAGAAGGTAGAAAATGTGGAATACCATGCCCTTGGAGCTTGTTTGAGACCATATAAGACTTTGTGAAGCATGCAAACATGAGTAAGAAAGGAAGTGCCCACAAACCCTGGAGGTTGAAGCATAAACACCTCTTCATCAAGAATACCATGAAGAAAAGCAGTAGAAATATCCAATTGCTTAAGAGACCAGTTATGATGAAGAGTAAGGCAAAGCAAAATTCGAATAGTAACTTGCTTAGCCACTTGGCTAAAAGTTTCATGAAAATCAAGTCCTTCTTCTTGTAAGTACCCTCTGGCCACTAACCGAGCTTTATATCATGCAATGGGTCCATCGGAGTTCCTTTTCACCTTGAATACCCATTTACACCCAATAGCATTTTTATTAGATGGAAGAGAAACTAAGGACCAAGTGTGTTGTTTTTGCTAGGCATGAAATTCTTCAAGCATAGCCTTATGCCAGATGGGTGAAAGTAAGGCCTCTTTGTAAGAAGGTGGTTCTAAGTCTGAAAAAGAAGCAATAGACTTAGCAGTAGCTACACAATGAGGAGATGCAACAGATTTGGATCTAGTGATCTGTTGGGTATACCTCCTTATTGGAGTGTGGGACCCAATTAGTTTTGGAAAAAGAGTTTTTATTTGGTTTGGTTTAGGTATAATATATTTTTATATATTATATCTAATTTGTGGAGGCCCAATCCAATTTAGTTACAACTAGGGTTTTGATAAAACAAACCCTAAAATTAACAATATATATATATTGTTTTGGGTGTGCCGCAAATGGGAGATAGATTGAAAAAAAAAAAGGTGCAGCCGTCAGTAGCCATCTTTTGATCAATAGTTGGTGAGATAGTGCTTGGGACATAATAAAATTTGGTGGGTTTTGTTCTTCTTGTGCAAGTGCTGTTTGGATCAAATTTATTCGGTGAAGCTATTGTTGGTTCGGTTTGTGGCTGCTTTGAAACTAATTTGGTTCGTTGTTTTGGGTCTTCTACAATTTTGGTTCTGAAGATTTTGGTTCATCTATTTGGTGAGGTCTTTCCTCTTTGTTTATTTGTGATTATTTGGAATTCACCTAAGGGTGGTTTTGTGAGACTATTAGTGTCTCGTTTGTAATTGTTTGGAACTTATTTGGTTAATAGTGGAATCGGATTTCGATCCCGTGGATGTACCTCACATTGAGGGAACCACATAAAAATTCTTGTGTTGCCTTTGATTTAATTTTTCCGCATTAGTTTTTATTTCATTGATTGATTTACTTGTGGGGAATCACATCGATTTTCCCTAACAACTGGTATCAGAGCTTACGGTTTATTTGGATTTATTTCTTTGTGTAAATCAATGTAGGGGAATGTGGGTCGTATGTCTAGCTTCAATGGAAGCAATTGGGTAACTTGGAAAACTAAAATGGAGGACCTATTATTTTGTAAAGATTTGTATGGACCCATTGAGGGTGATAGTGGCAAACCCGAGGGTATGAAAGATGATGAATGGAATAGGCTTAATCGAAAAGTCGTTGGTGTTATCCGTCAATGGATTGATGGCAGTGTGTTTCATCATGTTGCTACTGAAACTTCAGCACATGATTTATGGAAAAAATTAGAGGGCCTTTATGATAGGAAATCAGCCACAAATAAAGCTTTTCTGTTTCGTAAGTTGGTTAATTTAAAATATAAAGAGGGCAGCCCTATTCCGGAACATCTGAATGAAATAAAGAGTATTGTTAACCAACTTGCTTCTATGAAAATTATTTTTGATGATGAGTTGCAGGCTTTGATGCTACTTAGTTCTTTGCCCGAAAGTTGGGAGACTTTGGTTGTGACCGTCAGTAATTCAGCGCCCGATGGAGTTGTCACAATGGGCCAAGTCACTAGTAGCCTGTTGAATGAAGAAACTAGAAGAAAATCAGCAGGTTCCTCTCATTCGGAAGCATTCGTTGTGAGAGGCCGAAGCAAAACAATGGGGAGGAGTAAGACTCCTCATGGTCGTGATCAAAGCCGTGACAAATCAAAAGATGGTTCTGTTTCAAAGAAAGACATTGAGTGCTATTATTGCCATGAGAAAGGGGACATGAAGCGAGAATGCCGAAAACTCAAGAACAAAGAGAAAAGGCGTGATAAAAGTGTGGATAAGAAGCAAGAAGACACAACAGCAGTTACTACCAATGGTGATCTCATGGTCGTTTGTGAAGATGATTGTATCAATTTCGTAGGCCAAGAGAGCAATTGGGTGATTGATTCCGGTGCTTCTTTTCATGTGACTTCTCGAGTTGATTTCTTCACTACCTACACCGAAGGAGATTATGGTTTTGTTCGAATGGGTAATGAAGGTTTGTCCAAGATTATTGGCATGGGTGATGTTTGCTTGGAAACAAATCTGGGCTGCAAGTTGTTGCTTAAAGATGTGAGGCATGTTCCCGACATTCACCTCAATTTGATCTCTATCGGGAAGCTAGATGATGAAGGCTACAACAACAAATTTGGTGATGGAATATGGAAGCTCACAAAGGGTTCCTTGGTGGTGGCTAAGTGTAAGAAGACTCATACACTTTATTCGATGCAAGGAAAAATTTGTAAAGGTGTTGTCAATGCACTTGAAGAGGATACTTCTACTGAATTATGGCACAAGCGGCTTGGCCATATAAGTGAAAAGGGGCTGCAAGTATTGTTCAAGAAAGAGCTTCTACCTGGTTTGAAAGGTACACATCTTAAAACTTGTGTTCATTGTTTGGCCGGTAAACAACATAGAGTTTCTTTTCATAAAAATGTTGCTTCTAGAAAAGAAAATGTTTTGGAGTTGATTCACTCGGATGTTTGTGGTCCTTTAAAAGTTAGAACACATAGTGGTGCACTTTATTTTGTTACTTTCATTGATGATTATTCAAGGAAAGTTTGGGCTTTTCTACTAAAAACTAAAGATCAAGTTTTAGAAGTATTTAAGCATTTTCAGGCCATGGTTGAAAGAGAAACAGGGCAAAAATTGAAGTGCATCCGATCAGACAATGGTGGTGAATACATTGGGCCATTTGATGAGTATTGTCGCAGCCAAGGTATTCGGCACCAAAAGACAGTTAAGAAGATTCCTCAACAAAATGGAGTTACCGAGAGGATGAACCACACCATTGTGGAAAGAACAAGGTGTTTGCTTTCACAAGCTAAATTGCCAAGATCCTTTTGGGGTGAGGCATTGAAGACAGCGGTTGACGTGATCAATTTGTCTCCTTCCTATCCATTGAATGGTGATGTTCCAGAAAGAGTTTGGACCGATAAAGATGTGTCTTATGAGCACTTGAGAGTGTTTGGTTGCCGAGCTTTTGTTCACATTCCAAAAGATGAGAGGTCCAAGCTTGATAGCAAGTCAAGACAATGTATTTTTCTTGGCTATGGGCGTGATGAATTTGGGTATAGATTGTGGGATCCGGTCGACAAGAAAGTCATTCAAAGCCGTGATGTTGTGTTTCTTGAAGACCAAACAATTGAAGACTTTGGCAAAGGTGATCAACCGGAGCCAAAAACTAGTGATCTCATTGACATGGATTCATCTCTTTCATCTTCAGTTAATGAGGAAAACGGGGGAGATGTGCAGCCACCTATTGAAGATGTAGAGGATGATGTTAATTCTAATGAAGTTGAGCCAGAAATTGAGGAAGAGCATCCAACTCAAGAACCACCACCACAACTTGAGTTAAGAAAATCTACAAGGGACCGACAACCTTCAAGAAAGTATCCTCCCAATGAATTTGTGTTGATTTCTGATCAAGGGGAGCCGGAGAGCTATCAAGAAGCAATTGAGCATGCAAAGAAAGGTGATTGGAAAAAAGCCATGGAAGAGGAGATGAATTCCTTGCTTGAAAACCAGACTTATGATTTAGTGAAATTGCCTAAAGGGAGGAAAATTCTGAAAAATAAGTGGGTCTTCAAATTGAAGAATGATGGCAAAAATCTGAGGTACAAGGCACGTCTTGTTGTGAAAGGCTTTGGGCAAAAGAAAGGTATTGATTTTGATGAAATTTTCTCACCGGTTGTAAAGATGTCTTCTATTCGGGTTGTACTTGGCATGGCTGCAAGTATGAACCTTGAAGTTGAGCAACTTGATGTGAAGACCGCATTTCTTCATGGTGACCTTGAAGAAGAAATTTACATGGAGCAACCGGAAGGCTTTGTGGAAAAAGGGAAGAGAAATTTGTTTGTAAATTGAAGAAAAGTTTGTATGGCCTCAAGCAAGCCCCGCGGCAATGGTACAAAAAATTTGACTCTTTCATGATGAATAATGGTTTTACTAAAACCACTTCGGACCATTGTGTATTTGTGAAAAATTTCCCGGATGGTAAATTTATTATTCTTTTGCTTTATGTTGATGACATGTTAATTGTGGGTCAAGATTCTACCATGATAAACAGGTTGAAATTGGAGTTGAGCAAGTCTTTTGCTATGAAAGATTTGGGACTGGCAAAGCAAATTCTTGGTATGAAAATTGTTCGTGATCGCAAAAAAGGGCTGATTTGGTTGTCTCAAGAGAGCTACATTGAGAAAGTTCTTGAGAGGTTCAATATGGATAAAGCAAAGTCGGTTGGTTGTCCACTTGCGGGTCACTTCAAGCTTAGTTCGAATCAATGTCCTACAAGTGAGAAAGACAAGGAAGAGATGCTGAAAGTTCCTTATGCTTCAGCAGTTGGTTCTTTGATGTATGCCATGGTTTGTACAAGGCCGGATATTGCTCACGCAGTTGGTGTGGTGAGTCGGTTTCTCTCTAATCCGGGTAAAGAACATTGGGTAGCGGTAAAATGGATTTTAAGGTATCTTCGAGAGACTTCGAAGGTGTGCTTGTGTTTTGGGGATGGTAAGCCGATGCTTGATGGGTTCACAGATTTTGATATGGCTGGTGATGTTGATTCTCGGAAATCTACTTCGGGGTATTTGATGACTTTTGCAGGGGGAGCTGTGGCATGGCAATCTAAATTACAAAAATGTGTTGCTCTCTCAACTACAGAAGCTGAATTTATTGCCATTACGGAAGCTTGCAAAGAAGAGTTATGGTTGAAGAAATTTTTGCAAGAGTTGGGTTTAAAGCAAGAAAGGTATGTACTTTATTGTGATAATCAAAGTGCTATTCACTTGAGCAAAAATTCAACTTTTCATTCGAGATCGAAACACATTGATGTGAGATACCATTGGATTCGTGATGTGTTAGATTCGAAATTGTTACAACTCGAAAAGGTTCACACAGATGATAATATTTCAGATATGTTGACAAAGACTTTGTCGAGGGACAAACATTTAAAGTGTCGAACTTTGGCGGGTATGGTTGATGTCTCCACCTAAGTCGGTAGGGGGAGAATTGTTGGGTATACCTCCTTATTGGAGTGTGGGACCCAATTAGTTTTGGAAAAAGAGTTTTAATTTGGTTTGGTTTAGGTATAATATATTTTTATATATTATATCTAATTTGTGGAGGCCCAATCCAATTTAGTTACAACTAGGGTTTTGATAAAACAAACCCTAAAATTAACAATATATATATATTGTTTTGGGTGTGCCGCAAGTGGGAGATAGATTGAAAAAAAAAAAGGTGCAGCCGTCAGTAGCCATCTTTTGATCAATAGTTGGTGAGATAGTGCTTGGGACATAACAAAATTTGGTGGGTTTTGTTCTTCTTGTGCAAGTGCTGTTTGGATCAAATTTATTCGGTGAAGCTATTGTTGGTTCGGTTTGTGGCTGCTTTGAAACTAATTTGGTTCGTTGTTTTGGGTCTTCTACAATTTTGGTTCTGAAGATTTTGGTTCATCTATTTGGTGAGGTCTTTCCTCTTTGTTTATTTGTGATTATTTGGAATTCACCTAAGGGTGGTTTTGTGAGACTATTAGTGTCTCGTTTGTAATTGTTTGGAACTTATTTGGTTAATAGTGGAATCGGATTTCGATCCCGTGGATGTACCTCACATTGAGGGAACCACGTAAAAATTCTTGTGTTGCCTTTGATTTAATTTTTCCGCATTAGTTTTTATTTCATTGATTGATTTACTTGTGGGGAATCACATCGATTTTCCCTAACATGATCATAGGATGGATATTAGAGGAAGTAGAAGGTAAATGAGGTAACTGGATGGCAATAGATTGAATAGGAATGGGAGACACTTGAGGTGAAGAAACAAAAGGAAGAAAAGAACTAGAAATGGCTGAATTGAGAGATTGAAAAGGAACAGAGAAATTCTGATTCTGTGCCTTATTCTGATGATTCTGTGGCTGAAAGAAATGTTGTTTCTGTGTCTGAGAAGCAGACTGTTGGGCCTGAACTTGAGGCTGCACTGGAGAAATATGAGAAGAAGAATGTGCTGGTGAGGATGAAGGCCAGAAAAAGGAATGTAAATGAGGAATAGAAGTAGTAGGTGAAAAGGAGGAAGCAAAAGGAAAGATATGCTCATGAAAGACAACATGTCTAGAGAGATAAACTTTCCCTGATTTAGGATCAAGACACCGGTAACCTTTAGCAAAAGGATGGTAGCCAAGAAAGACACATGACATAGATTTGGGTTGAAGTTTAGTAGACTGATAAGGCTTGAGCCAAGGAAAGCATTGACAGCCAAAAGTTTTAAAATAGGAGTAATCTGGAATGGATTTAAAAAGAACTTCAAATGGAGATTTGTGATTAAGATTGGAGGATGGCAGTCTGTTAATAAGAAAGGTAGCAATAGCTATGGCATCAAACCAGTAATGCAAATGTACAGAAGAATGATGGAAAAGAGCTGTAGCTGTCTCAGTGATATGTCTGTGCTTCCTCTTAGCAATACCATTCTGAGAGGGAGTATAGGGACAAGAATGCTGATGAATAATTCCATGAGTAGTCAAATATGTTTTCATTTTGGATGTAAAATATTCTGAGCCTCCATCAGTTCGTAAAATATGCAAAGTAGTGGCAAACTGATTTTCAATATAAGCCTTAAACTCCATGAATTTAGCACAGACTTCATTCTTATAAGCCAAAGGATAAAGCCAAGTAACCTACTAAAATCATCAACAAACATGACATAATACTTGTAACCAGAACTAGAAGCATATGGGCTCCAAACATCACTATGGATGAGGGAAAGTGTTGCATTTAGAGTAGAATTGGATAGATGAAAATGAAGCTTATGACTTTTAGCTACACAACAATCAGTACAATCAGAAGTGGTAGACTTATTATCAGACTTAGAAACAGGCAAGTAAGGCATGAGATGATGCAACTTTATCTATTGTGCCAAACAGAAGTAGAAACAGATATAACAGCATGAGAAGAACTTAAATGAGCATGCGACATAGGAGGTGAGATGGCAGTAGCAGAAAGAGACGGATGAAAATGGTATAAGCCATTGATATTAGAGCCTTGATGGAGAATTTTCTTCGAAGCCTTGTCCTGAACTACAAATGTAGAATCATCAAAAGTAATGGAACAATTATTATCTTTGGCTAATTTGTGAACAAAAACAAGATTAGGAGAAATAGAAGGAGTATGTAAAACATTGTTCAATTGGAAAGAAAAATGAGGTGTAGGAAGTATTTATTTACCAGTGTGATGAATAGGAACTGTATTACCATCACCAATTTTTATTTGATCAGATTTGTGATAAGGATGAGAAGAACTGAGATTGTTCAAATCAGGTGTAATATGCTCAGTGGCTGTAGAGTCGAGGTACAAAGGAGCTGAAGAGGAAGAAGTTGTATGAGAGGAAACAACAACGGCCTTTGAATTGTTCTGTGTAGAAGTGGTAGACTGAAGCTGTGGATCCATCTTATACCAGCAATCTAAAGCTACGTGACCATGGCCTCTAAAAATTTGACAGGTCCGAGAAGAACTAGATCGACTCTTCCTCAAAATGAACCACAGCCAACATGATTCTTAGGATAACTAGAAGGATATGAAGAACCAGAGAAATTCTGATTTTGATTCTGATTCTGTGAATGACTATTTTGAGATCCATTTGATCCATATGAGCGACCTCGTTGTCCTCCTCTAGAATATCTTTCTCGAGATCCAGAACCTCGATAGGTATAATTCGAAGAATCTCGAACAGAAGAAAAAGCCACAGTAGGCTCAGTATGATCTTTGTAGTGTTTAGACTCAACATGTATGGCTGCAGAGAGAAGCAGAGAACTCAGTTCATCCATTGAAATGGATTCTGAATGAGCTCTAATTGTCGTCTTAAATGCATCATATTCTTCAGGAAGTCCGTTCAAAATCAGAAGCACGAGATCTTCATCATCAATGAATGCAGAGGCAAAAGCTAACTGACTAACTAACTCTTTGATTTTTGTGAGATATGCCTCCATAGAATCAGTTTTCTTGGTAACATTGTTCAGTTTGTTCTTGAGTTAATGCACATGAGATCAAGAAAGTGCAGTAAACCTTTTGTGCAAAGCACTCCAAACCTCAGAACAACTATGAAAATGAAGAACTGTGGAATAGATTGTAGGTGTGCAACTAAGAAGATGTGCATCTATAAGTTTCCATTAGAAAAAGGCAGGATTATCAACATCTGATCCAGAATCATCTTTGATTGTGATGGATGGACAAGATGAAGTACCATCAACAATTCCAAGTAAATCAGTAGCTTTCAAAACATTCTGAGTTTGATTTTTCCAAATCAAAAAATTTGAAGCATCAAGTTTGATAGTGATAAACGAAGGCAGATTGGAAATTAGAAGAGAAAGATTATAAGGAATTGAAGACATTAAATTAACTAGAATAGGAAGACGAATTAGATTTGAACACAGATGAGGATCAACTCACAAGAGATTGAAGCTCTTATACCATGTGGAAAATTATGGAAAGTTAGAACTCAATACAAAGACTCAAGACTTAGATATTTTCATTCATTGATAGCTCTCTCACACTCCTTACAATTCTCTCAAGATAGTATCTATATATATAGAAGCCTAATACATTCTTCTAGAATCTCTAACAGATTTGCATATCACAAGTTAGTTATAACTGCCATATCTTTCAGCACACGTGGATTGCATAACTACTTTTACAACTATGGCTTGCTTCTGCAACTGTGGCTGAAGTGTGGATTGAGCTAAAGCTGAAGCTGAGACTGCAGCTGAACTATGTTTAGTCTTTGTTGGCTCAATAGTCTCAACAATAACAAGAAATTAATTTGGGTCACTTGTGAAGTGTCTGTTTAGTGATACATTGCTATACAAATGAGATTACTCTAGTGTCATGTTGTCAAACTACAATAGAGTTGTCTAAGCCCTTGTCACTGTACATTGAAAGATTTATTTTTTCCTTCAAGCATCCATAAAAAAATTCATAAATCAAACACACATCCATAAAATCATACATAAAAAGTATCCATAAAATTATTTATAAAAACATTAAGTGTACTAATATCCATAAAGCATCCATAAATCTGTCATTGTTTGCATCAATCAATCAAACATGTTATCACAATTCTTCTTGGTAATTTGTAGGTAATTTTTTTCCCTTTAATAGAAATAGACATCCATACTTTTTAGAATCTGTCAACCTCAATCGTTCTCTCTTGATTTTCATGTTGCCTCTATAGTAACCACTTCTTTCACAAGCAAGTGTAAGTCTTGATTTTCTGTCATTGTCTTCCGCATCTGATGTCTTTATAATAATGACAAATTCGTCTTTTTCCCAATGTGAGAATCTCATTTAATTAGTACTTCACGACTATTAAAAATCTAAAGATAATAAATATATTTATACGTCAAATTATTAATAAAGCTCAATACAAATTAAAAATAAGAAAAAATTATATTCATAAAAAAAAAATTAACAAACCTCGTCTGTAATGAATTCATAACTAGAGTCCACTAATATTGCAGTACTTGAGTTTTTGTAATGAGTATAAATATAATCCATCCAGGCAAAAAAAATAAAAATAAAAAAATGAAACTAAAAATACATGGTACTGAGAAGCCGAACAAATTAAAAAAATTCAGTTTGGGGTTACCAGAAATGTATTTTTTGTTCGATAGTTGGTTACCAGACTTATATTTTTTGCTCGACAATGTGATGCTGGACTATTTTATTTTGTTTGATTTCAAACCACTGAATGAAAGGCGAATACCAGTTCAGAAAAACGAAACAAAAGCTTACCAAATAAAAAAATATTACAATTTCACTTTTTTAATGGTTCTTCACCACCATTTCTTCATTCATTACTTTCTTTAATAATCAAAACACTATGATTCTCACTTTAAAAAGAGACATGTAAGAGAAAAGAAACATTAATAAGAAAGGAAAAAGATGAGTAGGGATTGAAGACTAAGGGGTGTAAGGAGATAACAAAATATATTTAATTTTAGTGTTTTATCCTTAAAGGTAATTTCACATATGGATAAAATTGGAGGGGGGAAATCATGTGAAGGGTGTAAAGAAGTAAAGTAGTGGTATAAATAGAATCACCCTTTGTTACCTAGTATCCTAATTTGTATGTATTTATAAATGGGGGGAGGCAATTATCTGAAAACCATAACATAAGTAGTAGACGTAACCCTAGTTTTAGACGAACCATATAAATCTTGTGTCATTTGTGTGTGCACATCTGATTTATTTTTCTTATGAATTTGTTTTTTATTTTTTATTTTTTTGTTGACTAGGTGTTTTCGATTCGTAACATGATTACCTAATATAGACTTCAAAGATCCACTTATGTTCTTAGGATTGTTTTGGAAAGTTGGTGAAAAGTTAATTTTTGATTTTTTACCAAACTTTTTAGTTTTTTGGAAAGTGTTTTGGGAAGTTGGTAAAAAGCTCGCTTTTGATTTTTTAGTTTAATATTTGTTTATGGTGTCAAATCAAATTAAAATGACCAAAATATCCTTACCCAACGTAAGAATTTTATTTTTTTATTTTTTTGTCATAAGCCCCAATTTATAAATTTACACTTGCGTTTTTGGCACTTTCCAAACCAATTTTGTTGTGTTTTTACTATTTGCATTTTTGGATATTTTGACAAAAATGACTTTTTATTTTAGTTTTCAAAATGGCACCTAATTACATATAGAGTCTAATAGTACAGTTAAGTACTTGTATCTGTATGTTGACTGGCAACATATTACTAGTCAGCTGCACCTGAGATGAGCTATTATCCATAAAAAAAGACATGTATTTATGTAATTGAGAATTGTGTCTTCTTTATTTAAAGGAAGTGAACAAATTTTCATCTTCATTGTCGTTGTCTCAAATTTTCTTCGTCAACCTCCACCATCCATTGTGTCAACATCTCAATGCAAATTTAAATACGACACTCTTTTTTTATTCCAAACACCACAATGGTATTTGTTCCCGAGGCTTATTTTTAAAGGACTACAGGAAGCTTTAAAGATCATCTTTGGTGATTACTATATAGTATGATCATTTAATTATATTGTGTTAAGTCGTAGACTTGCATGTAGGCGAGGATTCAAACTCACATTTTCTAGACCCTGAGTATAGTATGCCCAAGTTTGAAAAAATCATTTTATCAATCTTGTGTGTTAGTGCACTTAGTGGCTAACCTTAAGAAGAATCGATCTTGAGACTTGCGGCTTAACACTCCATGCCTTTATGGTTGATCCAACCCTCACATAGGACTTATTTTGGTTAGGATGAAAAAGTGGAAAATTAGAAAGACGAGAATTTTGAAAAAAATTCAGTGTATATTTAGCATAAGAAAGGTGAAAAATGTAAGAATATTGAATTTCTTTTATACAAGTCATATCAGTGTTTTTGAAAAGTGAAAACAAGTAAGGTGAATGTTTTTTTGTTTACTTGTGAAAGTAGCTAATTGTTTTAACTTTCTTTCATTAACTAAATGCATACTAACAAATAAATCATTTTTTTTTTTAATGTTTTCACTATTCACTTTCTATCATTTTTATTTTTTGATCATTTTTTTAAACTCTTATCAAACAGACCCAAAAGAATTTTGGTTATACTAACAACAGGTATCATTGAGACAGAAAAATATCAAAATATACTTACAATTATTCTTTTACGTGTTTTACACACATATATATTACACATATATCAAAGGTTGTATAACAAAGAAGTTTCTATTACTAAGTGATGTTATTCTACTAAAATTGTTTGGGAAGTGTTAGATTAATATATTTTTTAATTTTTTATAAAAAAAACGTGAAATATGAATTAAATTTAAAGTGATGTGATAGAAATGTGATTTGACCCGAATAAGATAATTGTAATCCAAATAGAATAATGTGCTAAAATAGTATGTGTTATTTTAACACATGCCAAACAAACACAATCTATCGTTAAAATTGTGTGAAATTCACTAATCTTTCAAGTTACAATTCTCATGAATAGCTAAAAAATAATACAAAAATAATGAAATTCATATCTAAAAAAATCAAATAAAAACCTCTTTTTTTTCATAAAGAATTATTTGAAATGATCTAAATAAATGTATTTTTTGACATTTTATGAAAAATATATATAAAAAATATAAAAATAATATAATTTAAAAAAATAAAAAATATGCTTATACAGCACACCAGTAGGTTGAGTACATCATTGCAAGTATTGCTTCCTTTGTCATTTCCACAATATGTTTGAAGCCACACATTTTCTTCAGCCAGTCATAAAAAATGATGTCACAATGAGGCAAGCTTGAGATGTGCTAGCAGACAAACTAGACAAACTTACCTAAATTTCAACACAAAAGGTGATGACTCTCTCACTCACCATGTTGTAGAGAGAGAGAGAGAGAGAGAGAGAGAGGGTATAGAGCTGAGTGAGTGAAGGAGAGAGAGAGTGACCAAATGGGGGTCCAAGGGGGGTCACATTGAAAGGTGAGGGAGGGATTGGGCATGGTTTTGGTCCAGATGCAGGTTGTCAACCCAATGTGGCTATCAGCCATCTTTGGGTCAACCAGGGGGAACTACACCGCGTACACGCCGCCCCAACAATCATGGCTAGGTTTTACTTCCCAATGCGTTCACTAACATGAATGTAATGTGTGATTTGGTAATCTTTATAGTTTTTTACTTTTATTTATAAAAAAAATAAATAAATATATTTATATTTATATAGTACCCACATTTTTTTTAAAGCTTATTTATCTATATATTATATAAAAAAATGAGATTTTTAATCAACAAGTTTTGTCGGAGCTTTAAAATTTCAATCCTAATTTTCTAACTTTTTGATTTAAAAAAATAAATAATCTCAGCATTTATTTACTTATTCCAATCCACAAACATTTTTTACTTATCTCATAGTTACTGCAACACCATTTTCAACTTCTCTTATACATTATGGTTATTGATGGAATTGTTAAATTATTTTTATAAAATATCTAAAAAAAATAATTTGTATATTAAAAAAAATCTAAAACAAATATAAATATTTATATCTATATCTATATATTATATAAGAAAAATATAATTTCTAATGGAAAGCCTCATAAGAGCTCCAAACTCTCATTCTAAAATTATTGAACTTTCAATTTAAAAAATAGATTAAAAAAAACCTATTGGCTGATTTATTTATTTAATTATTTTAGAAATAATAATGGGAAGATAACAAAAATATTTCATAATCTCTCCATCATAATCTCTCTCACCAATTTTCAAAAAAAATAATTTAAAACTTGCATTCATTTTCTATCATCAATCAGATAATATTTTTCATGAAAGTTGTGGGTATCTGTCTATATCTTATTTATTATATTATAACATAGCCAAAAAAAATTAAAAATTAGATATACAAACAGATAAAATTAATAAATTAGATTTTTATTTATTCAGTTAAAATATTTCTTTTGTCTCTCATTGTAGGAGCTCCAACATTCCAATCCTAATATTTTAATTTTTTGATTTGAAAAAAAAATAACCTCAGCATTTATTGACTTCTTCCAACCCACAAACCTTTTTTACTTCTCTCATAGTTACTACAGCACCCTTTTCAATTTCTTCCATACACTAGTGATGGAATTGTTAAATTATTTTTTATAAATAATCTAAAAAATAAATAAATTGTATATTAAAAAAATATCTAAAGCAAATATAAATATATATATTTATATTTATATATTATATAAGGAAAATTATATAAGGAAAATGGAGTTTTAACCCACAAGCTTTGTTGGAGCTCCAATATCCCAATCCTAATTTTCTAATTTTCTGATTTAAAAAAAAAATAACCTCAGCATTTATTGACTTCTTCCAACCCACAAACCTTTTTGACTTCTCTCATAGTTACTGCAACACCCTTTTCAATTTCTTCCATGCACTATAGTTTGTGATGGAATTGTTAAATTATTTTTTATAAAAAAACTTAAAAAAAAATAAATTGTATATTAAAAAAATATCTAAAACAAATATTTATATTTATATTTATATATTATATAAGGAAATTATATAAGGAAAATGGAGTTTTTAACCCACACGCTTTGTTGGAGCTCCAATATCCCAATCCTAATTTTCTAATTTTTTGATTTAAAAAAAAACCTCAGCATTTATTAATTTATCCCAACCCCCATGTCTTTTGGGAGATTTGGTCAAAACCCCCTCATAATTAAACTTTAATGTATTAAAGACCAGCATAAACAAAATTCCTTGAAAATTTCAGCACATATGATTATTATCAAAATATTAAACTTTAATATAATATAACTTTTTATGTAGATATCAGTTTGTAATAAAATTAGAATTTTTAGAATTCTCTCATCAAGATCTATCAACTAAGATCCATGTTGACTATGAAATTCTTTATAAAAAAAAAATTATTACCGTTGAAATTGATTTAAATAATAACAGTAACATGTTGCTCTGTTTGATAGTAACATGTTATTCTGTCTCACAGTAACATGTTACTTTGTCTGACAGTAATATGTTACTCTGGTTCATAGTAACATGCTACTCTGGTAATATTGTCCAAGAAAAAAAAAAAGATATTTTACTTTTGTCCTTACTCAATTATGTGTTTTTCTCCTCAGGGGTTTATAAAGCAAAATAAATTGAGCTGTTATTTTCACTAAACAATGGCCCAATGAAGGAGTTTTGGCTAAATTTCTCAAGCATTTTTTAGTTCTCCCATACTTACTGTCGCACCCTTTTCAACTTCTCCCATACACTATGTTTAGTGATGAGATTGTTAAATTATTTTTATAAAAAAACTAAAAAAAATAATTTGTATATTAAAAAAATATCTAAAACAAATATAAATTTTTATTAAAAAATAACAGGTTGCAATTGCGAAAAAAATAGAAAAAAAAATTACATTGTGTATTTCATTAATAATGCTCAAAAAATGTGTCAAGTGTTTGTGTAAAAGCTTGACACGTATCCGCTCTCAAATTATCAATTGGATATAGATGAAATCAAATAACTCAACTTTAATGGATAACAAATATTAGAAACGCGACCATTAAAGCCTAATAACTATTAATTAATAGAATTCAGCAATTGAAAGATCACAAAACACATCTCTTTGTCTTCTCAAATGTTTTTTTTTTTTTTTTTTTGGCTCATGCATTCATTTTAATATTGATAGAGAATTAAGTTTGTGGAAGAGTGAGCGACATTAAAATTATATATTGAGATATGTAATTATTGTGATGAAAAATAAAGGTTGTCTTCATTTTCTATGACGATTTATCTGGTTATACCTCCAATTAAAACGTCAGGTGTGCTTTTACATCATCATTGGACATTGCTTTCATTTTTTTTTAGATATTTTGTCTCACAATTGTTTGTGTTTTGTGTTATGAAATTTATTACGTCTGTGTTTGTTAAAACTATTAGATGGATCTAATGCAAGAAATGTAGACTATTTCTATGTCATTCTCGGGATTAAAAATACAAAAAATATACAAAAAAAAGTACATAAATAGACAAGAATTTACCAAATTTATTTGTGAGTCTCACTTCTTGAAAATCTTTTAATTCATTTATTTTTTGTATTATATTTTATATTACGTTTTTGTACTTTTTTTATATAGTTTTCTTTGTTTTCTGTAAAAGTTTATTTTTAAAAATTAATAAATAAATAAATAAATCATTTTCTATTTCAAACAATTTCATTTTTGTTTTAGTTTTTATTTTTTTCTTAAAGTAATTTCAGATTTGGGCAATTACTTACTTTTTTTTTCTTGCTATATATTGTAATTTTGTGCATTTTAAGTATATGATATTTTTACTAATATACTCGGAAATGCACTGTGAAAGAAGTATCATGCGAAAATCAAGTAAGAAGAAGAAAAATAAATAAAACATTCAATGAATATGGAGTAAAGATCAAAGATCAAAACTCTCAAAGCAAGCAAGTAAATAAACAAGCAAGTAGAATAAAATGTTTAACAATAAACATTTGAAAATTTGTAATAAGATTTTATAACTTTTCTTTATGCTAAGAAAATTCTATTTAGTACTAGCTAAATAAAATGCTTTTAAAATAGTATTTTTTTAAAAAAATTTGAAATTAAAACTATAGTAAATTTATGTAAGCATAATTGCTAATCACATTTTTTTACTTAATGTATAATATTATATTAACTACCTTTTTCATGTCTATTTTTTTTAAATATTTATATAGAAGTAAAAAAATGTTATTAGGAATAAATTTTTTCTTAATTTAGTTATAAATTTTGCCCATACATTATTCTTAAATTTTGAATAAAAGAAAATATAAAATAATTGATTGAAATATGCTACATTTGTTATATTTCTTTTTTCTGTATGCAAAAACAAAAAAGAAAAAGAAAAAAATGAAGATATTTAAAAATCGTAATTCACATAGATACAAATAATTATAAATACAATCCGTGCATAGCACGGGTGAAACACTAGTATTATATAAAAAAAAATGGGGTTTCTAATGAGAAGCCTTCTAAGAGCTCCAAACTCTCATTCTAAAATTGTTGAACTTTCAATTTATAAAATAGATTAAAAAAATTTATTGGCTAATTTATTTATTTAATTATTTTAGAAATAATAATGGAAAGATAACAAAAATATTTCATAATCTCTCTCACCAATTTTCAAAAAAAATTAATTAAAACTTGCGCTCCTTTTCTATCCTCAATCAGATAATATTTTTCATGAACGTTGTGGGTATCTGTCTATATCTTATATATTATATTATAACATAACAAAAAAAAATTAAAAATCATATATATATACAGATAAAATTAATAAATTAGATTTTTATTGGGTGAATTACACTAATAGTCCCTATAGTTTAGGGCTTGTGTCAATTTGGTCCCTGACTTTTCAATTGTGACACATTTGACCCTGAATTTTGAATCTTGTTCCAAATAAGGACAATTGAAAATATTATTAGATTTTTCAAGGGTAAAATCGTCAATTTGATAAAATATAAACAAATTTTACAAAAATAAATGTCAAACAAATATTTTTGAATTTTTAAAAATTATTTCTATCCACTAAAAATAAAATTATGTAAAATTGATAAATCTTTTAAACATTTTTTTTTTTACCAAATTAATTTTTATTATGTGTTTGGATGATGATCATGTAAAATTAATTTTAAAAAATTAATCATGTAATTTTTATCAATTTTACATAATTTATCATCGGTGAATAAAAATAATTTTTTAAAAATTAAAAATATTTTTTTGACATTTACTTTTGTTAAATTAGTTTATATTTTATTAAATTGACGATTTTGCCCTTGAAATTAAACAATGGTAACTTCAATTGTCCTTATTTGGAACAAGGTTCAAAATTCAGGGTCAAATGTGTCACAATTGAAAAGTCAGGAACCAAAATGACACAAACCTCAAACTATAGGGACTATTTTTGTAATTTTTTCATTTTTATTTATTCAGTTAAAATATTTCTTTTGCCTCTCAATATCCAATTTTAAATTTTAAAAATTTATAAAGTCTATCTAAACAAATCTGATTTGAAAATATCTCTCACTATTATACTTTAAACCAATAAAAATCACATATCTATCACATATTTAACTTATATTATAACTTACCTAAATAATAATAAGAAGAAGAAAATAGAAATCACAGATAAATTAAATTTAAAAAATAAATAAAAACTCACAACTCCATCTAAAATAAATTACAAAAAAAAAAAAAAACACACAAAAATAAAGAAGATAAGAATTTAGATATGAATCTCAAAATGATATAACAATATCTAAATTTGAATTATGATTTAATAATATACTTATCTATTTTTTTTACATATGTCTATCGAACTTTTAAATCACTTAATAGGACAAATTAATTAATTTTCTAAAATTATTGATTTTTTAATTTATAAAATAGATTTTAAAAAAAACTTTTGATTGATTTATTTATTTCATTATTTTATAAATAATAATTATCCTTTAATTTATGAATTTCAAATGAAAAAATATCAAAAATATTTTATAATCTCTCTATCCTAATCTCTCTCACCGATTTTCAAAAAAAATATTAAAACTTGTCTGCCTTCTCTCTTCCCCAAAAAATCAGATAATATTTTTCATGAAAATTGTGAATATCTATCTATATCTTATATATTATATTATAACATAACAAAACAAAACAAAACAAAAAAAAAAACTAAAAATCAGATATAAAATTAATAAATTTGATTTTTATTTATTCAGCTAAAATCTTTCTTTTGGATCTCAATATCCAATTTTAAATTTTAAAAATCATTAAAGTTTATCTAAACAAATCTAATTTGAAAATATCTCCCACCATCATACTTTAAATAAATAAAACCCACATGTCTATCACATATCTAACTTACATCATAACTTATCTAAATAAAAATAATTAAAAACAAATAGAAACCATAAATAAATTAAATTGGAAAAAAAATAGAAACCCACAACTCCATCTTAAATAAATTGAAGAAAAAAAAAAACAAACCAAATAAAAATCACACAAAAATAAAAAATAAAAAGATAAGAATTTAGATATGGATCTCAAAAAAATATGACAATATCTAAATTTGAATTATGATTTAGTAATATAATTATCTATATTTCTTATGTATAGCTATCAAAATTTTAAATCACATAATTGTGACGCCCCAAAAATCGAGAACATCAGATAATATATTAACCATTAAATATAGGGTTTATCTAAGGTTACAAGAGTAGGAAACGTCACTAATGAGTCCTTTGGCTAAAAACCAAATAAGATCCCAAGAAGATCGGAGGAGTCAAAATAGCCTCCCTTCTAAGTCCAACCACCTTAGATAGCAAAGTTGCCTTTTTGACAGATCTTGACAGGGTATTAACACAAGGCCTACATGTGTTGACGGAGTATAAGGATAGGTTACAAATGTTATATATATACAAATTATAAAAATCATGTCTTAAATACAACATGGGATCTATCACTTACAATCTCAAAACACGTTTAACATATCTAGTTCCTAACTCTCATAGGATAGCCATACGTCCTCAAATACTTCAGCTTTGCATTCGACCAGTCTAATAGTCTTCAATACCTGGCATGAAAAGCCGTGAGCTTTGAATGCCCAGTAAACACACACACACCCCGTCCTTTTTTCCCAATGCAATACACCATCATATTTATAGTAAGCAAGTAATGAAGCATGATATTCAAGTTAATAACAAAAATTTTAATAACAGAGGAAGGAACATGTCATTCAAATAGATAACAAAGGTTATAATGTTAGTAGTTAATATTCTAGAAATCCCCCAAAGAGGTTTCATCTTTCCAACCACAAGAATTGGACACCGGACTATTCGGAACTTCCCCTTTTGCTGCTTTGTTGCAGAACTAACCTCAGATTTCTACCAACGATTATATACTGCATAGCGCCAACCGCAGGGCCTCAAAAAGGACAACGAAAAGAAAAAGGTTTTATCACCCAAAATCCAACATTATCCTTCCAAAAAAGTTTTATCCTCCTGAATGTCCCATCCGGACCCAACCTTATCTCACCAATCAAACCATTGCAAAGAGTCCAAATACGTCCGTTCCATTTTAGGGTTTACGCAACAACTGCTTGCGCAAGACTTAAACTTCAATTAGGGAGCACATCCCATCAATCCATACATAACACATTATCATTTCTTCAATATTCCAGTGATCAAAAACCGAATACCACCCCATTAAGTTTCCCGTTGAGTTAGATGTCTTAAATTAAAGTTAGAATAACTTAACAAGATAGTAATATCTACATAAGCATGAGCATCATCCATTGAAGAAGAAAATGAACATAATCATAACACATTCAATATCATACCAAGACATGATCATGTACTAATAAGCATATTTATGAACACAAGAGCATAAAATACCCATGCAAAACTAAATTTCCAAATTAGTACCGGTTAAAGATTAAAATCAAAAGGGCTATTTCATATTTTTCCCAAACTCGGCCTCCCTATGGTTTGTAGAGAATTTAATCTAGTTTTTAGAACATCTTTCGGAAATGTGATAGCTTTTCTAGATTTTTAGTAATTTAAGAAAAACTCCAGCCTTGTCCAGATTCGTCGATCGTTACGGAAATTGGATTTTCTTACAAATCGCTCACTCGTTTTCAATGAAATCAATTTTAGTCTAAAGATAACTCCTTAAGGAATATTTTGACATAAATGGAGATCTATAAGATTTTTATACATTTTTATAGAAATTTTGAAAGTTGGATGAAAAACAGATTTTTCTGGCACAGTTCTTGAAAATAGAAATTTGGTGAGAAAAGAGGTCAACTAGGAGAAATTTTCCACTTATCTTGTGATAAAAACTTGCTAAATAATATGTATTAAACTCAGAAATTTTGAGAGTTTGATATGGAAAAAGGTAGTTTTATACCGATTAAGAGAAATACAAGAAGGGTAGAATCAAGGCTCAACTCCTTTCATTTCTAACACAATAATACCATCAAAACACATCTGAAATGAATGTTTAAAACTTCTAAGAGCATGTATTTGGAAAAGGAAAATAAGAGAGAGAGTTGTGTTGTGACTTACTCAAATGCTTATGGAACTAGTTTTGCAAGACTTGCTCTATTTCTCTTCTTTCTCCCTCCCACAAGCTCACTATCTCCACTCCTCTCCCTCTCTCTATGACATGTGAGTGTGTGGGTGTGGTGTTTGATGTTCATATAGATGGAGGATGGTGGTGTATTTACAGGAAAAATGGTGTGAATTGTCTAAATTGTCCTTTGGTTGAAATGTAATGGAATTGAGTTGTATTTAGTTCAAATGAAATGGAATAGTGGATAATTAGGACCTTAATCATGTATTTAATTATGATCTAGTTAGGCTTAAGTATAATTTAATCCATTCTAGTTACAAGTACATTAGATATATACATGTATATATATAGAATTGGTACCAAAGTCATAATTATTTTCATGATTCAAGGGATTTGTCTCTAAAGTACAACGATTATAGCCTAGGAGGTATGATGGCTGGCCATGTGCTCAAGATTTGGGATATTTTCCTATTTATTTTGTGTACAAATTCCATAAATATTGTGTACAAAAAGATTTGATGAATAAGAGGTACAAATATATATATATATATATATAATGGTACCAACTTGGGGTCAATTTGTGATTTAAGTAAAACATGAGGGCTAAGGCCTTAATTTATGAATTGGAACATTTATCTTAGAGTAGAATTTAACTAAGTTAGGGTTAGAGAATCTAATTCGGTTTGAATTTCTTGTTTCAAATAAAAAGACTATCAACCGACGAGCGTGATAAAAATCGAAAAAACCTAGGGTTTTCAAGTGGTAATTCTATGTTTATGGAGTCAATTAATTAGTATTAGGGTATTAGAATGATTTCTAAGTTATCAATATCGATCAGGATTTGCGAGTTTTCAGTTGGTGCATGTATTTTGATCCTAGGGTTAAAATTGCAATTAATTAAGAAATTGAGCGATTTCAAAAATATGATTTTAAAATAAGGGACTTAATAGGGTTTATAAAAGTTAGGGGTCTCATAATAATGGGATAAATTAATCAATTTTTAAGTCTTAATTAAAGAATAATCTGATTACTTATCCCAACTCCTAGACTTCGTGGGCACTGGCGAATGAACTAACGGATTGGGTTAGGTGAGATCTAAGTTGTTGGAGGTAACATTCTCTCATTCCATAAATTTATTTGGTTTTTAATTTTATTTTTTTTGATGTGTGATTTTATTTCTCTGTTGTTGGTTTGGTTTTGGTTTCGATTTCGATTTTAATGAGGTTTATGTGTTTGTTTACAAGTTTCCA